>NC_133659.1:281178832-281531231 GCF_037893015.1 Macrotis lagotis
CAGCACAGGAGAAAGCTGAATTTGAAGATATAATTGTAAAAATGTAGTCAATGGCTAAAAGGGAAATGCACTAGGAGCAAGAGAAAGGAGAGGCAGAATAGGCTAAGATATTTTGTATAAAAGATAAATTTTTTATTTTTTTACAATGAGCTTTTGCAATATGGGAGGGGGAAGGCAAGGGGGAATGAGGGAACCTTCACTCTTACCAGAAATGGCTCTGAGAGGAAACAGCATACACACTCAATAGAGTATACACATCTGGAGTAAGGAGGAGAGAAGTGGGAAGAGGGGGATGTGGGTGATAGAAGAGAGGGTAGATAAAAGGAGAGAATAATCAGATATAACACATTTTCTTTTTTTTACTTCTTGCAAGGGGCTGGGATTGGTTGGCTTGTCCAGGCCTATGGGGCTCAGTGGTTGCTGGGTCTCTGGGGTAGTACATGAACTTGGGGGCCTCTTGGCCCCAGGGCTAGTGCTTTGTCCACTGCACCACTTGGCTGCCCTACAGCACATTTTTGAAGAGGGATGGGGCGAAGGGAGAGAGAGAGACTATAGTATATGGTAGTGGGGTGGAATGGATGGAGGGAGTTACAGTCAGCAGCGGCAACTGTGGAAAAGTATGGAGGTGGCTTCTGTGATGGATTTATGATGAAGAATGCAAGCTACCTGAGACAGAGTTGATGGTATCAGAACACAGACTGAAATACATTTTTTTCCCTTTCCTTTACTTTATTTCTCATGAGGGTCTATATTTTTTGGGGGGAGGGGTATTATGTTTACTCTTAAACAAGAATATTTTAGTATTCTATATATTTAAAAAATCACTTATACAAAAATATTTATAGCAGCTCTGTTTGTGGTGACAAAGAATTGGAAATTAACATACATGTCATTCAATTAGGGAATGGCTTAACAAAATGTGGTATATGTATGGGATGGAACACTATTGTTCTATTAGAAGCCAGGAAGGATGGGAATTCAGGGAAGCCTGGAAAGATTTGCATGGACTGATGCTGAGCGAGATGAGTAGAATCAGAAGAACATTGGGCACCCTGGCAGCAACATGGGGGTGATGACTAACCTTGATGGACTTGCCCATTCCATTAGTGCAACAGTCAGGAATAATACTTTATTTTTCTTCCTTAGGAATATGTGGTCATGAAGAGCCAGACATGACTCTCTCTCATCACATTCAACTTAGATCAATGGAAACAATGTAAAGACTAGTAGACTGCCTTCTGTGGGGGGGGGGGGGGGGGGGGGGGGGGGAAATCAAGGTTAGGGGAAAAATTGTAAAAAATTCAAAATAAAAATAAAATCTGAGTTCCAAAAAAAAAAAATTGGAAAAGGAGTACAGGATGTACCATATTTCCCCATGTTAGATGCACCTTTTTTTTTAAACTCTGGGTCTAAAAACTGGGAGCATCTAGATTGCAGATTTTTTTACTTACATTTCCCACTTTTTCACACTTGTCTTTGCACTCATTGTTCCACATTTCTTATCAGTATATTAGGTTATATACTGCCACATTCTGCCCAGAAATGGTTCAGAAAATATTTTTTGTATAGTGCTGAATTCAAGTTCAAAGTGATCCAGTTTGCAAAAGTGAATGGAAATCGGGCTGCTGATCATCAGTTTGGTCCTCCTCCAACTGAGAAAACAATCCAAGACTGGCTGTGGGAAGAAGAAATCTTACTGAAAACACCACAGCAGAAGACTATGAGAGACAAATAAGCAAAATGGCCTGAGTTAGAGAGGAAATTGAAGATATAAACTGAAGAGCAAAGGGAAATTGGAATTCCTGTGAGGTTCAGTATGAGGCAAGAAGAACTGCTGATTAAAAAGAAGTGACTCATTTTGAAGGAGGACACAATTGGTGCTTCAGGTTCGTGAAATGGAATGGACTAAGCATGCGTCCACCAACAGACTTGTCCAGGGAGTGCTTGTGGTCAACCCCAGACCAGAGCACAGGCAGGTGAGCAAAGAGAACCTCTCCTAAGACCGTGATTCCTCATCAAACACAGAAGAAGACAAGCTAATGGATAAAGAGTTTTGACAGTGATGAGTTGTATGAATTTTATGATAACTAAAACTTGAATTCATTAACTTTATGTAATACATCTTTTTTACAAATTTTGGGCCCCAAAATTAAGATGTGTTTTATACATGGGAGCATCTTACGCATGGAAAAATATGGTATATTATCACCTTATTTATTTAATTTATATGCATCATGCAAAATGCCAGAATAGGTAAATCAAAAGCTGAAATTATGGTTGTCGGGAGAAATACCAATGATCTCAGACAATACCAATCTGATGGAAGAAAGAAAGGGTGATGAAGGTAAAAAGAAAGTGTAAAAGCTAACTTAAAACTTAATATCAAAAAAAATCATGTTCTTGGCAACTAGTTCCATCACTTCCTGGAAAACAAAAAAGAGGGAAAAGAAATGGAAGCAGTGTCAGAGTTTACATTCTTGGGTTCAACACTGCAAATGGTGACTGAAGTCTTGAAATTAAAAGGCACTTGCTCCTTGGAAGGAAAGCTATGGCAAAAGCAAGTTATCACCTTATTGACAAAGGTTCATATGATCAAACCTATAGTTTTTTCAGTAGCATTGCATGGCTATGAGAATTAGGCTGTAAGGAAAGCAGAACACCACAGAATCAATGCTTCTGAACTGTGCTGCTAGAGAAGACTTTTGGACAGCAAGAAGAGAGAAGCTGTCAATCAATACTTAATTCAGATAATTCTTTGGAAGGAAAAACACTGAAACTTAAGTACTTTAGCCACATAAGATGACAGATCTCATTTGAAAAGATCCTGATGTTAGGAAAGATTGAAGGCAAAAGGAAAAGATGATGGCAAAGGATGATGGATGGATAGTGTCATGGAATCAGTGAACATGAGATCAGAGTTTTCAAGAAATGATGGTGGATAAAAGAGTTTGGGGTGCTATGGTTCATGAGGTCATGAAGAGCCAGACATGATTGAATGACAGTAACAGAATCTTGCATGTAACAGATTCCAAAGTCATTTAATTAAAGTACTATGGGAAATCTTGAGTAAGAAAATGATCACTTTTGCCTCTACAAGTCAGGAAAGTTTTCTCAGACAAGTTGAAATTTGAAGATAGTCCTGAAAAGAAAGTTTTTCTAATGGATGGAAAATGACCAAGAAATGGGAGATGGTATTTTGAATATGGGAGATAAAGTGAACAGAAGCAGAGAAAGACAGGACACAATCAGCAAGCATTATTAAGCACTTACTCTGCATCAGACACTAACCTAAACACTAAGAATACAAATAAAAGGCAAAAAGTCTAAGCCCTCAAGAAGGGGCTCAGGGGAAAATTGGGGGGGGAAAAACATATATAAATAAACCAGAACAAAGAGAAAAACAAAGTAGGGAGGAGTCAAAAATCAACATTAAGAAATTGTTTTTAAAACTATTATTTTGAGGAGGGTAGAGCCAAGACGGTGGAGTATGGACAGCAACTTAGTTGAACTCTCCAAACATTCTCCCTCCAGACAACTTTAAATTAATTCCTCAAATTGAAATCTGGAGTTGCAGAGCCAACAACGGATCAGAGTGAGACTTTTTTTTCAGTCCAAGACAACTTAGGAGTTTCACAGGAAAAGCTTGTAACACCTAGGAGAGGGTTGGCCTGGATTAACAACAATAGCAGAGGCAATACCATCAGCAGGCCTTGAAGGTGATTGTGACAGCAGCAGCACCTATGAGAGCTCTCAATCTAGAGACAAAAAGGGGGTTAGATAACTGGTCAGAAAGAGATTACAGCAGGCAATGGATGTAGGGCACCGGCATGGTGCTCATATAGAGTCCCAGGGTAGAAAGGAGCTGCAGTTCTTATGGCTGCAGGACAGAAGGAAATCTGGTCACTGTTCTAAGGTCAAGAGGAGTTCCAGTACTTGTGATTTCAGAGAAACAGTTCTTTTTTGGATAAAGATCAGAGCATGGACCAGGAGAACAGTGACTATATCTTTCCTTGGATCATAATATCTCAGAAGCACAAAAAACTAACAAATCTCCCACAATTAGCTCTGAAAACAGCAAAACAAAAAAATCTGAAACTTGAGACAATGTCCCCTCCACTGAGGAGCAGAACCAAACCTTAATATAAAGTAAAAAGATAAGACTGGAAAAACAGCAAACAACAAAAAAAGGAGCCTAACCATAAAAAAAAAACTACTATGGTAACAGAAGATCAAGACACAAATTCAGATAAAGATAACCATGTGGGAAAATAGCCATAAACAAAGCTTCAAAGAAAAATGTGAACTAGACATAAATCTAACAAGGATTTCTAAAAGAACTTAAAGGATTTTAAAAATCAAATATGAGACATAGAGGGAAAAGTGGAAAAGAAATATGAGCAATGCAAGAAAATTATGAAAAGAGAGATTGGTAAAAGCATGTATGCACACAAGAAAATAACACCTTACAAAACTGGCCAAAAAGCAGGAGAGGCACAAAAATCCACCAAAGAAAAGAACTCTGTCAAAAGCAGAATTCAAATGCAAAATAGGTACAAACGTGCAGTGAAGAAAATAGTTCCTTAAAAACTAAAATTGGGTAACTGGAGACTAATGACTCTAAGAGACATCAAGAAAAATACAATGAAGTAAAAACATTTAAAAATTTTAAAAAGTTAGAAGAATACATAATATTTCTCACTGGGGAAAAAACAACCAACAACAAAAACAAGTGACCTGAAAGTAGATAGTGAAGAAATAATTTACTGAAACACACAAAAAACGTTATTAAAAAAGAAAGCCTAGACATAATCTTTCAAAAATCAAGCAAAATTGCTTTTATATCCTGGAACCAAATAGTAAAATAGAAATTTAAAGAGTATATCAAATCTCATGAAAGTGAACCCAAAATGAAAACTTCCAAGGGTATTTACTGTCAAATTTCAGAGTTCCCAGGTCTAAGAGAAAATATTACAAGCAGTCAAAAAGGAATAATAGAAATATTATGGAGGAACAGTCAGAATCACACAAGAATTAGTGGTTTTTAAGGAGTAGAAGTTTAAAGGAATAGAAGGTATAGAAGGTTTGGAATATTCTGGAAGGCAAAGGAACTAAGATTATAACCGCTGAAGAATAAAAGTAGGAGCTGGTTTTATGGGAGAAAAAAAATCCAACCCCCAAAATAGAAAAACCACTGGTTAATTTGATTTTTTAAAAGGGAGAAAACCAAATTACTAATATAAAAAAAATCTGAAAAGGGTAAATTTAACACCAATGAAAAGGAAATATTTAGTTCAATTATAGGTGAATAAATCTGACAATGCAAGTGAAATTGTTACAAAAATGTAAATTACCCAGATTAACAGAAAAGGAAGTAGGAAAATAACCCAAACTTAGAAAATAAAAATTGAACAAATCTTAACTGAGAGTGAACTAGACCAGATGAATTGACAAGTGAATTTCTACTGTACATTTAAAGTACAATTAATTCCTACTCAGTATAAACAATCTGGAAAAATATGGAAGGGAAAGTCCTAAAAAAATCTTTTTATGAACAAATATAGATTTGATATGTAAACCAGAAAGAGCAAAAACAGAGAAAGAAATCTATAGACAAATTTCCTTAATGAATATTGAAATGAAAATTTTCAATAAAATACTAGGTAAATGGGAAACTAAGGAGATACAGTGGATGAAGTGTCAGGCCTTGAGGAAGGTTCATCTTTCCAAGTTCAAATCTGGCCTCAGAGACTTACTTGCAATGCAATCTTGGGTAAGTCAATTAACCTTGTTTGCCTCAGTTTCCTCACCTGTAAAATGAGCTGGAGAAGGAAATGACAAACCATGCCAATATCTCTGCCAAAGAAATTCCAAACTGGGTCACAAAGAGTCAGATAAGACTGAGAATGACACCATCACCACCACCACACAATTTAACAAAGAGGTGGGATTTCTGCCAGGAAATCTAAGACTGGTTCAATATTAGAAAAACAATGGATAAAGGCAGAGAGAGTCAAGAGAAAAGTTTGTATGTTGCTTGAGCTCTTCCCAGTTTCCTTTGGGAAACATTAAATGAAGCCTCAAAAGAATTCTGGAGCAACAGAATCCAGAAAAAGATAAAGTGAAACAATTTTTCAGCCTAGAATTACTTAGAATGACTTCAGAAAAGGTCTGTCTCAAAAGGAGAGTGCAGCCCAGCACAGGTAACGTCTAAGTATGCCAGTGGGAGGTGCTTAGCTACAGAACTGATCAGCAACCAAGTCCCTAGAATCTACAAAAGAAGTATTTAAAAAAAAAAGAATCAGCAGCTTGGAAAAGGAAGCACAAAAGTTGTTTGAAGTAAACAATTCCTTAAAAAAATAGAACTGGTCAAATTGGGGAAAAAGTAGAATTGGCCAAAATGAAAAGAATGTACAAAAGCTAACAGAAGAAAATAATTCCTTAAAAATTAGAATTGAGCAAGTGGAAACTTATGATTCTATGAGACATTAAGAATCAGTCAAACAATCAAAAAACTGGAAAAACAGAAGAAAATGTAATATCCGTTTTAAGAAAAAATAATTGATCTTAAAAACCAGGAAAGTTATCCAGGGCAGACAATTTAAGAATTACTGGACTACCTAAAAGCCATGACCGAAAAAAAAAAGCGCTTAGACAGCATCTTTCAAGAAATTATCAAGGGCCCTTCTAATGCGCCCTCTTGGTGTAGATCCCTCTGCCTCTGTTCTCTGAATACAACGGAGCCATCCCCATCCAGAAATTCAACAAGTTGATTTTGAAGATCATTGCAAGAGAGTTCTTTGACTCTCATGGAAACCCCATCATGGAAGTTGATCTCTGCACTTCAAAAGGTCTCTTCAGAGCTTCTGTGCACCCAATGAGGCTTCTATTGGCATCCATGAAGCCCTGGAGCTCCGAGACAATAAGACCCGCTATATGGGGAAAGGTGTCTCAAAAGTAGTTGAGCACATCAATAAAATTATTGCCCTGACCCTGATTAGCAAGAAACTGAATGCTGTGGAGTAGGATAAGATTGACAAATTGATGATAGAGATGGATGGCTCTGAAAAATAAATCTAAATTTGGAGCAAACGCCACAGTGGGAGTGTGGGGCTGCTGAGAAAGGTGTCTCCTTGTTCCACCATATTACTGATCTTGGAGGCAATGAAGAAGTCATCCTGCCAGTTCCAGCCTTCAATGTGATCAGTGGTGGCTCCCAAGCTAGCAATACAGGAGTTCATGATCCTCCCTGTTGGAGCATCAAACTTCAAGGAGGCCATGAGCACTGAAGCTGAGGTCTACCACAACCTGAAGAATGTGATTAAGAAGAAACATGGACAGGATGCCACTGATGTAGGACATGAAGCAGGCTTTGCTGCTAACATCCTAGAAAATAGAGAAGCTCTGGAGTTGCTGAAGGAAGCAACTGGAAAGGCTGGCTATCCTGACATGGTTGTGATTGGCATGGATGTTGCTGCCTCTGAATTCTTCTAGTCTGGGAAATATGACTTGGACTTCAAGTCTTCTGGTGATCCCAACAGATACATCTCACCTGCTGAGCTTGGGGACCTTTACAAGAGCTTCATCCAGGACTATCCAGTGGTGTCTACTGAAGATCCCTTTGACCAGAATGATTGGACAGCTTGGAAGAATTTTACTGAAAATGCAGGCATCCAGGTTGTAGGGGATGATCTCACAGTGACCAATCCCAAGCACATTGAAAAGGCTGTGAATGAGAAAGCTTGCAACTACCTCCTGCTCTAAGTGAACCAGATTGGCTCTGTGACTGAATCTCTCCAGGCATTCAAGCTGGCCCAGTCCAATGGGTGGGGAGTAATGGTTTCCCATCATTCCGGGAACGCTGAAGATACCTTCATTGTAGACCTGGTGGTGGGTCTCTGCACTGGGCAGATCAAGACTGGGGCCCCCTGCCAATCTCATCGTTTGGCCAAGTATAACCAACTTCTCAGAATTGAGGAAGAACTGGACAGCAAGGCTAAATTCGCTAGAAGGAACTTCAGAAACCCTTGGGCCAAGTAAGCTCCATGACCACGAAGCCTCAGAGCTAGTAGGCGACAGTCACCTCTGTAGAAGTCCTCCAAAGAATGGGCAGCACCAAGTGGCAGACCAGTTTTGTTTTGGGGGTGGGGGCTGTGCTACCTAACTTCACCCCTCTCTCTTCCACCTTTCTGTGTTGTTCTCACAGCTTCTTTCTAATTGTCTTATCAGAGAGGGTACCTGATCATTTTGTCCTTTATTGGAAGACCTCACCTTGTAACTGGGCTAGAATGATCTGTTCTCACCCCCACCCCAGTGTTGATGTGCAGAGTCATATACTTGTGATGCAGCCCCAACAAGCCCACAGGCCAGATCCTTTAGTGGCTTCTACATGCAGAATAAAAGTATTCAGTAATCCCCTGGGAAAAAAAATTATCAAGGAAAACTTCCCTGATGTCCTAGAACCAGAGGGTAAAGTAATCAAAAAAATATATAGTCAAATAAAATAAGCCATTAAAGAATCCTTTGATCACCTCCTGAAAGATTCCAAAATGAAAACTCCAAGGAATATTGTAGGCAAATTCCAGAAATGTTAGGTCAAGGAGGAAATACTTCAAGCAGCCACAAAGAAATAAATCAAATATCTTGGAGCCAAGGTCAGGATTACACAGGACCCAGCAGCTTCTATATTAAATGATTGGAGGGCCTGGAACACTTGAATTACAACCAAGATTACAACCAAAATTGAACATAATCTCTCATAGGAAAAGATGGATATTAATTGAAATAAGGGCTTTCGAACATTCTTGATGAAGAGACCAGAGCTGAACAGAAAAATCTGGTCTTCAAATACAGGACTCAAAAGAAGCATAAAAAGGTAAACAGGAAAGAAAACAATGTATTCAATAAGGTTTAATTGTTTACATTCTTACAATGGAAAATGATACTAGTAACTCCAGTACAGTACCACAATACGGCAGTTAAAAGGAATATACTTCAACAGAGTGTGAGTATAAATTGACTTCAATGTAATAAGAAAAATTATACAATTAAAAAAAAAAAGACTGCCCTAGAAGAAAAGAAAAGGGAAAGGGAGAATAAGATAAATTTTTATCACATTTAGAGGCATGAAAGACCTAATATAGTAGTAATAGAAGGAAGGGGGGCCAAAATTGTTTGAACCTTACTCTCACTGGGATTTGGGTCTAAGAGGGAATAACATATGCACTCAGTTGGGTAAAGAAATCCATTTTATCCTATATGGAAGAAGGAGGAGAAGAAAAGAAAAAAAGAGAGAGGGCTGACTGAAGAAAGGGTAAATTGAGGGAAGCAGTGGTCAGAAACAAAACACTGGTGAGGAGGGAGAAGGATGAAAGGAGAGAAAGAGAGGGAAAAAAAGAATAAAGACGGATGGAAATGCACAGTAGTCTTAACTATGAATGTGAAATGAATAAACTCTCTCATAAAATGGAAATGGATAACAGTGATTTAAATATCAAAATCCTACAATATGTTGCTTACAAGGAATATATATGAAGCAGAAAGACACACAGAGTATATGTGTAAAAGGCAGTAACAGAATGTTATGCTCAAGTTGAAGTATAAAAAAAAGCAGGGATAGTAAATCTGCTCCCAGACAAAATTAAAGCAAAACTAGATCTAATTAAAAGACTCAAAGAAGTAAACTACATCTTGCTAAAAGGTATCATGGACAACAAAGTCATATCAATATTAAATCCATGTATCAAGTGATATAGCATGCAATTCTTAGGGGAGTTACAATTCTTAAGTGAGTTACAAAAAGAAATAGCAGTGCGACTAGGTGGCACAGTGGATAGAGCACCGGCCCTGGAGTCAGGAGTACCTGAGTTCAAATCCAGCCTCAGACACTTAATAATTACCTAGCTGTGTGGCCTTGGGCAAGCCACTTAACCCCATTGCCTTGCAAAAAAGAAAAATATATCAGCAAAACATAGTAGTGGGGATCTCAACCTCCCTTTTACAGAATTAAAAAAAATCTAATTGCAAAATAAACAAGAAATGAAGTAGGTGAATCAAATTAGATATGACAGATATTAACTGTCAGATATAAAAGTAAGATATGACAGAGCTCTGGAGAAAACTGAATGGGGACAGAAAGAGATCTACCTTTTTCTTAGTGATACACAGCATCGGCACAAAAACTGATCATGTTTTAGGGAATAAAAACCTTGTAATCAATTGAAGAAAGGCAGAAATATTAAATGTAACTCCCCTACAGATCATGATGCAAAAAAAATTATGGGTCATGGCAAGACAAGATTAAAAACTAATTGGAACTTAAATCATCTAATCTTAATGAGTGGTTCAAACAAATCATAAAAACAATCAATAATTTCAATAAATGAAAATAATAAGACAACATACCAAATTTATGAGTTGTAGTCAAAGCATTTAGGGAAATTTTATATCTCTAAATGCTTACATGAATAAAGTAGAGAAAGAGCAGATTAATGACTTGAGCATTAAAGAGCTAGAAAAAGAACAAATTATAAATCCCCGATTAAGTTCCAAATTAGAAATTATGAAAATCAAAGGACTGATTAATAAAAATGGAAAAAAATCACTACTTAATTAATAAATTAATAAACAAAACTAAAAGTTGGCTTAATTAATTTTTGATTAATTTAATTTTTAAAAAAATAAGAAAATCAAATTACCAGTATCAAAAATGAAAAAGGTGAATTCACTACCAATAAAGAGGAAACTAAAGCAATAATTAGAAGCTATTTTGCCCAGTAGTATGCCAAGAAATTTAACAATTTAAATGAAATGGATGAATATTTACAAAAATATAAATTGCCCATATGAACAGAAGAGGAAATAAAATAAATACTTAATAATAAATAATAAATAAATAAATAAATATAAAATACTTAAATGCTTAAAAATACTTAAAATACCTAAAAACTCATTTTAAAAAAAAGAAATTGAACAAGCTATCAATGAACTTTTTAAGAAAAAGATCTCCAGGGTCAGAAGAATTTACAAGTGAATTCTACCAAACATTTAAAGAACAATCAATTTTAATACTATAAAAGCTATATAAAGTAATTCTAAAACTATATAAATTAAAATCCTATAAAATTTCTTTTATGACAAGTATGATGTTCATACCTAAACCAGAAAAAGTCAAATCAGAGAATGAAAATTATAAACCAATTTAGATAATATTGATGCAAAAATCTAAAATAAAATATTAGCAATTTATTGTTAATTTATCATCAGGATAATACACTATGATCAGGTGGGATTTATACTAGAATTGCAAGGCTGGTTTAAAATTAGGAAAGTTACAAGCAATTATAATTGACCATATCAATTATAAAACCAACAGAAATCATATGATTATCTCAATTAAAAGCTTTTGACAAAATACAGGACCCATTCCTTTTAAATAATACTGGAAAACATAGGAACAAATGGAGCTTTCCTTAAAATGATAAGTAGAATCTATCTAAAACCATCACAAACATCTATGATGGGGATAAGCTAAAAAACTTCCAAAAAAGACCAGAGGTGAGAAAGTTCATCATCACCACTATTATTCAGGATTGTACTAGAAATACAAGCTATAGCAATAAGGTGAGAAATTAAAGGAATTAAAACAGGTAATGAGGAAACAAACCTACTACTTTTTGAAGACAACATAAAGATAAATTCACTTTACCTATCAAGACAAACACAGGAAGTATATTAACACAATTACAAAACTTTTCACACAGATAGAAACATAACTAAA
This sequence comes from Macrotis lagotis, assembly GCF_037893015.1. Classification (NCBI taxonomy): domain Eukaryota; kingdom Metazoa; phylum Chordata; class Mammalia; order Peramelemorphia; family Peramelidae; genus Macrotis; species Macrotis lagotis. The sequence continues at coordinate 281,190,609 of NC_133659.1, forward strand.
CAAATGAAGAAATATTAATTGCTCATGGGTAAGTTGAGCTAATGTAACAAAAAAGATAGTTCTACCTAAATTATTCTACTTATTTAAGTACTATAACAATCAAACTATCAAAAATTATTTCATAGAGCTAGAAAAAATAATAAAAATATTCACCTAGAAGAACAAAAGAATATCACAAGGGAATAAATTTTTTTTAAAAAAAAGTAAGAGAAATCATCAGATCTCAGACTGGTATGACAAACAGGTAATCATGAAAACAATCTGGTAATAGCCAAGAAACAGAATAGATCTGGTAAACACTACACTATAATAAATGACCAAGATCTATGCTTTTGGGACAATAACTCAACAACTGACTAAAATTGCTGAGGGAACTAGAAAGCAGTTTGGCAGAAACTAGGTAAAGACCAACAACTCACATCATATATCAAGATAAAATCCAAAAGGGCACATGATTTAGAAATAGTTATATCAAAAGCAAATTGGGGCAGCTAGGTGGCGCAGTGGATAGAACACTGGCCCTAGAGTCAAGAGAACCTGAGTTCAAATCCAGCTTCAGACACTTAATAATTACCTAGCTACGCGTCCTTGGGCAAACCACTTAGCCCCATTGCCTTGCAAAACTCTTTAAAAAAAAAGCAGATTAGGGGAGTATGGCATATTTTACCTGACAAATATATGGATATGGGAAGGATTTATAGCCAAATGAGAAAGAAAGGATCATGAGAAGCAAAATGGATAATCTTGAGTATATTACACTAAAAAGGTTAAAAGGTTTTATACAAACAAAACCAATACAGTCAAGATTAGAAGGAAAGCAGGAAAAGGGAAAGAATTTTACATCAAGTTTCCCTGATTTAGGTCTCATTCTCAAATATACAGATAATTAAGTCAAATTTATAATACAAGTCATTCCCCAAATGAATACATAATTTCCATATAAAAGTCTAAATCAATTTCCATTAGAGAAATGCTAATTAAAACAACTCTGACATATCACCACATACTGAATAGACAGGCTAATATGAAAGAACAGGAAATGACAACTGCTAGAGGGAATATGAAAAAACTGAGATAATACTGTACCATTGGTGAAGTTGTGAATTGATCTAACCATTCTGGAAAGCAATTTGGAATTTTGTCCAAAGAGACAAAAAAAAACTATGCATACCCTTTGACCTAGCAATACCACTACTAAGTCTGTATGATAACTAGATTAAAGGTGGGGCAGCTAGGTGAAACAGTAGAAAGAGCATGGGCCCTGGAGACAGGAGGACATGAGTTCAAATCATGCTTAAGACACTTGATGCTTACTAGTTGTGTGACCTTGGGCAAGTCATTTAACACAACTGCCCACCAAAACAAGTAAACAAAAACAAAATTAGATTAAAGGAAAAGAAATATGTACAGAAATATTTGTAGTAGCTCTTTTTGTGATGGTAAAGAATTGGAAATGGAGGAAATGGCCACCAATGGCTGAACAATGACTGTGGTTAAAGATAGTGATAAAATATGATCGTGCTGTAAGAACTGACAAGCTGAATGGTTTCTCAAAAAAAAAGTCTTAGATGAACCAATGAAAAGTGAAGTTATTAGGAGAGTAATCTACACAGTAAATAGCAATTCTACATGAAGAATAATTGTGAATGATTTGGCTATTCTGATCAACACAATGAACCAAGACCTTCTGAAGAACTTATGATGGAAAACGCTGTCCATATCCATTGACTAATGGAGTCTGCAGATTGAGGCATTCTTTTCAAATTCTTTATTTTGGGGCTTGTCTGGGGTTTTTTTGGCAACATGTCTCAAACGGAAATTTTTTTTTAGGTCTTTTTTTTGGTAAGGCAAACAGGGTTAAGTGGCTTGCCCAAGGCCACACATCTAGGTAATTATTAAGTGTCTGGGACCGGATTTGAACCCATGTACTCCTGACTCCAGGGCCGGTGTTTTATCCACTACACCACCTAGCCGCCCCAGAAATATGTTTTGTATGATTTCACATGTATAACTGATATAACAATTTTTGTCTTCTTAACAGGTGAGATGAGCAGAAGGAAGAGAATTCACCATTAAAAAACTTAAATGAATAGTAAAGCTATGTAATAAACTTTAAAAGAAAAGAAAAATATTTTGATTAACATATTTCAATATACTTGGTTTCCTTTGTAATCTGATGAATTTTATTTTAGGCGTTTTAAAACACCTCTGAGAAAGGGTGCAGAGGTCTCACTAGACTGCCAAAGGGGTTCCATGAAACAAAAACTGTTAAGGCAGATGGAAGGAAACCTGAATTGATTGTATTGGCTGTGGGGGGGTGGTGGTGAAGAAAAGCCTGCTAGAGAAATTGGTGCTTGGACGGAGTCTTAAAAGAAACAAGAGATTCTAAGGGGTAGAGTTTGGGAAGGAGTACATTTGAGGCATGAAGAATAGCCAGGAAAAAGGCAGAGGTGGGAAATGGAATTCCAAGTTGTTCATATGCATTGGCAGAAAGTATTTTCTCACCTGGGAGCTCCCTTCACAGAATGAAACATCAGGTCCTAGTCCCCCCAAAATACTGAATAACACCAATATGGAAGGAGTCTGAATCTGTTATTTCATGACAAATGACACATAACGCTTTAAGATTTGCAATATGCTTTATCACTGATCCTTGCTAAGACCCTACTCCACTCTCCCTAAATGATACTCATCTTTTTAGTCATCAAATTTTGGTCTCTAATTTTGGCTTAGGTGCTCCTCTCTATCTCTCAGTTTTAGAAAGGGAAGGAATCTTCCCCATTTAAGGGAAAACCTCAATAAGGTTATTGGATTTTGCAGCATACCATGGAAGCTTCCTGCTCTATTCATCCTCTTCTGTCCTCTTTTGGCTGGATGTATGAAAAAAAAATTAAAGGATTTTTTTATATGCCTAATTATGTAAATTTGTCTGGTTCATAAATCTAAAAAACCCCAAGATCTACTGTTACAAGCATATATTTCAAGCCCTATTAGATAAGCATAATAAAGTAGATTGTGTGGCTATAACTCATTGTCAAAACTGTAAACTACCAGCTGATCAGAAAATCTTACTAAATAAATCTCTAAGCCAACTAACTATATGTTATAACCCATCCCCATCATTCTATACCATCAACCACACTTCTTACATTTTTCCACTCCATTTTAGCTTTAGGAAAATTAAAAATAATTTATACTCACAAAAAAATGCTCAATGTTCCAAAGACATCTTAAACCCAATGTTGTGCATGTCCCATAGACTTTTTAAACCCCAAACTAAACTCATTATATTTCCAGGATACTGCCATCCTGCCAGTTAGTCAAGTTCAAAAGCTAAGTGTCAACATCCTCATTCTCTCTTACTCAACCAATATCCAATTAGCTGTTGTTTTACCTTAGTAATCTCTTCTTAATGATGATGATGGACACTGCCACAATTCAGGTGCAGCCTTCATTTCCCCATACTTGGACTTCTGCAATAGCCTACTAGTGAATATCCCAGTCTCAAGTCTCTCCTGGCTTCCAATTCATCCTTCACTCAGATGTCAAATTGATCTTCCTAAAGTTTAGGTCTAATCATATTATGTCCTATTAAATAAACTGCTGTGGTTCTCTATTACCAATAGAATCAAATGGTGCATTTGATTTTTAAAATCTTTCATAACTTGAGCCCTTTCTACCTTTCCAGTCTTCTTAGACCTTACTCCCTACCTCCAAGTACTATTTGATCCAGTTATCCTGATCTCTTTGCTTTTCTTAGCAAGAGTACATCATCTCTCCATTATGTCAGATAGTCAATAAACATATGTTAAAGCACCTAAAATGTGCCAAGAAGAAACTCCTAGCCTAAGGGGTACATTTCACTAGTTATCATTCATAACTGGAAAACTCTCCCTCCTCCTCATCTGTCTCTTGGCTTTCAAAAAAATCCATCTTCTGTCAGAAGTTCTTCTCTGCCCTCCTTAATCTTAGAGCCTTCTACTTCTAACTACTCCAATTTATCCTGTACAAATCTTACTGGACATAATTATTTGCATGCTCTCTCTCCCATTATATTATGAACTAAGCATAAGGGCTGGGTATCCCTGGAACATTAATAAATTCTAACTGGAACATTAATAAATTCTAACTGGAACATTAATAAATTCTATAGGGCTATAACTATGATAAATCATATAAGCTGGTAAGGATTCAAGAATACTCCCAAGAAAAGACAATTTTCAGAGGATTAGCCTGCCTTAGTCACTTGCACTACCACTGGGTTAGCCAGTTGGTAAATCTAGGACTACCTAGGAAAAAATACAAGCAATCCCCTTCCACTTTAACAGGGACAAGAAGCAGAGTTAAGGAAACAAAATTATCAGGAAAAAGACACATCAGGCAAGTGAGCTCACTCCAACCTGACCTTTAAAAACTACTGATGCCCCAGACTGGGAAGCAAAAGGGAATGGCAATGATAGTGACCATCCTAATTTTATATATAAAAGCACTGGATATGGAGTTAGCAAGAGAAGAGTTCAAATCTGACCTCAGATATTACAAGTTGTGTAACCCTAGGAGAAAGTGGCAGACCTCTCCAAATATCTCTGCCAATGAAAGTCCACATGGGGCCATGAAGAGTCAGACACAAAAGAACAACAACAAATTATGAAGTTGTCCCTAAAAGCATTCACCAAGCAACCATTAAGTACCAGGGTTTGTGCTAGGCAGAAAAGTTGTAAAGAAAAAAATGAAATGCAGACCCAGAACTGGATGAGATTTCAGTCCAACTCACTCATTTTACAAATGAGAAAATTGAGGACCAGGAAGGATAAGTAATTTGAATTTAGGTTCTCTAAGGAAAAATTGCGTGAATCAGAATGCACAAGCTATAAACAATATACGTACAGGGTAAATAGGGAGGCAGGGCAGGTTCAAGAAATACTTCTCACAGGTAGTGGTGGTGGAGTTGAAAGTTAAAGGAAACAAGGGGCAGAGGTGAGGAGACAGCACATTCCATGAGCCAGGGGCAGTCAGTGCAAAGGCCCTGAAACACAAAAGTCCTATGCAAGGCCATTCTGACTGGACTTGAGAGTGCAAGAAGGAATGAGTAACGTTAAGGCTGGATAAAGTAGGCTGGGGCCAGGATGTGAAAGAATTTAAAAGGCAAATAAAATAGATGATATTTGATTCAAGAAGTGAGGAACCACTGTAGTTTATTGCATAGGGAAAAGGCAGAGTGCGACCTGCACTTCAGAAATATCACTTTTGTAACTCTATTTAGGAACAGGAAGAACCTTGAGGCAAGAAGACCAATTAGGAGGCTAATATTGCAACAGTTCAAGCAAGGGATAATGAGAGCTTGAACTAGAGTGGTGATTATATGAGCAATAAGACCAGGTAAGGAGTGTTGGAGAGGTAGAAACAAGATTTAAGACCACAGTTTCTGAAGACTCCCCCTACACATAAGTCCACCATCCATCAGCCACTAACATGACATTCCCAAAGCCAGGTTCTAATCATGTCACCTCCTTACTCAATAGATTCTGGTGGCTTCCTATTGCCTCCAGAATCAAATACAAAATTCTCTGAGATTCAAAGCCTTTCATAACCTAGCCCCCTCCTACCTCTCCAGCCTTTTTGCACCTTACTCTCCAACATATTGTCTTTGACCTAGGAATACTGGCTTTCAAACAATTCCATGGAGACAGTACATCTTTAACCTCTGGGCATCCCCAAAGTCCAGAATGTTCTCACTCCTCAAGTCTGCCTACTGACTTCCCTGGCTTCCTTTAAGTTTCAATGAAAATCTCTTTTTCTAGAAGCCTTCTCCAACCCCTCAATTCCAATGTCTTCCCCCTTTTGATTATTTATTCTCCATATAGCTTGTTTTGTATATACTTGGCAAGTTGTCTCCCCCATTAGCTCATAAGGTCTTTGAGGGCAAGGACTTTCAAAAGATTGGTGTTTTTTTTTTATTTAATTCCTAGTGCCTAGCATAAAATAGGCTCTTAATAAATCTTTATTTATGTCACCAAGACACCTAAGCAACTGTGGTCCACTCATAGAATTAGGGCACCTTGACAGGAAAAAATACTAAGTTTGGTTTTGGTCACAATGTGTTTAAGACAAAATGCACCTGCCACCAGCAGGGTGATTTTATTCGGCTACCTCTAAGTTTACTAAATACTTTAGTAAAGGAAGGGGAGCTACTGCAGAGCTCTCAGTAAAATGGCAAATCAAAATATATTGTCTATTGTTTCTTTCTCTCTCTCTTTTTTTAGGATTTTTCAAGGCAAATGGGGTTAAGTGGCTTGCCCAAGGCCACACAGCTAGGTAATTATTAAGTGTCTGAGACTGGATTTGAACTCAGGTACTCCTGACTCCAGGGCTGGTGCTCTATCCACTGTGCCACCTAGTTGCCCCTGTCTACTGTTTCAATAAAAATTTTTAAAAGAAAGGTTGGACAGCCCTGGTTTAAGATATACATGAGATATGTGATTAGAAATAAACAGTAAGGTATTGATGATGAAGGACTAGGGGATGGAAACATAAGATCAGGGAGTCATCAGTACCAATTAAAGTCAGCAAGAGAGCAGAGAGGTTCAATAAGGTTTCCTAGTGTGAAAATTATAATAAGTACCAGCATCTAACAACCCAGATCAGTTACTTATTATTCATTAGACCTCAGGCAAATCACTTAACCTCTTGGGGCTTTAGTTTCCTTATCTATAAACAGAAAAAGAGGTACTTAACCAAAATCAGAGGTTCTTAACCTGAAAGTTGGAATTTTTTTTTAGTATTTTTCAAGGCAATGGAGTTAAGTGACTTGCCCAAGGTCACACAGCTAGGTAATTATTAAGTGTCTGAGTCCCTATTTGAACTCATATCCTCCTGACTCCAGAACCGGTGTTTTGTCCACTGCACCACCTAGCTGCCCCTAAATTTTTCTTTTTTATATTTTCATAAATGCATTTCATTATAAATGATTTACTTTTTAATCTTGCCTATTTTAGATTATTCATTATTCTGAGGAGCTCCATAAATTTCATCTGACTGTCAAGGAGGCCCAACACAGGAAGGTTAAAAATCCCTTAGACTATATTATTTCTAACTTCCTTCCAGTCTAAAAGCATGGGTATTCCAAAGTTTCAAGTGACATTTGAAGTTAATAGAAGTTACTAGACTATATTATTTCTAAGGTTCCTTCTAGGTGTAAAAGTACGGCTTATCCCCAAGTCTCGGGTGATGTTTTAAGCTACTGAAAGGCCCTAGACTATATTATTTCTAAGGTTCCTTCTAGGAAAGTACGGCTTATCCCCAAGTCTCGGGTGATGTTTTAAGCTACTGAAAGGCCCTAGACTCTATTATTTCTAAGGTTCCTTCTAGGTGTAAAAGTACGGCTTATCCCCAAGTTTCGGGTGATGTTTTAAGCTACTGAAAGGCCCTAGACTCTATTATTTCTAAGGTTCCTTCTAGGTGTAAAAGTACGGCTTATCCCCAAGTTTCGGGTGATGTTTTAAGCTACTAAAAAGCCCTAGACTCTATTATTTCTAAGGTTCCTTCTAGGTGTAAAAGTACGGCTTATCCCCAAGTTTCGGGTGATGTTTTAAGCTACTGAAAGGCCCTAGACTCTATTATTTCTAAGGTTCCTTCTAGGTGTAAAAGTACGGCTTATCCCCAAGTCTCGGGTGATGTTTTAAGCTACTGAAAGGCCCTAGACTATATTATTTCTAAGGTTCCTTCTAGGTGTAAAACTACGGCTTATCCCCAAGTTTCGGGTGATGTTTTAAGCTACTGAAAGGCCCTAGACTCTATTATTTCTAAGGTTCCTTCTAGGTGTAAAAGTACGGCTTATCCCCAAATCTCAGGTGATGTTTTAAGCTATTAAAAAGCCCTAGACTATATTATTTCTCTTTTTTTTTTAAGGTTTTTGCAAAGCAAACCGGGTGAAGTGCCTTGCCCAAGGCCACGCAGTTGGGTAATTATTAAGGGTCTGAGGTCCTCCTTGGCTCCAGGGTCAGTGCCACCTAGCTGCCCGGAACTATATTATTTCTAAGGTTCCTTCTATAAAAGTGTGGCCTATCCTCAAGTCTCGGGTGACGCTTTAAGCTAGTCTGAGCGCCAAAAGGTGTCCCAAAAGTCTGAGTGCAAAAGCCTTCGGGGCCACCTGGGGTGGGCGTGGTGGGGAACGCCGCTTCTCCCGCCGCTTCCATCGCACACCCACCGGGCGGCGGCAGCGCCGGTCTGCGGGGCCGGGGCGCGCTCGGGAGGGGAACGGCAAAGGCAGCGGGGGGAGACGCCGAGGCGTCGGCACAAACTTAACTTCCAAGGGGGTGCCTGGGGGAGGAGGAAGGCCCTCCGTGCAGCGCGCGCGCGCCCGTGCGGCCGGCTCGCAGCCCCCTCCTACCTCCTTGACAGGCGGGAACTTCTTCTTGCACTCCAGGGACAGGGCCCGCAGGTCGCTCTGCATGTTCTCCAGCAGCTTCTTCACCGCCTCGGGGCTGTTGGTGCAGGACATGGTCCCCCCGAGCTGCGGGAGGGCGCGGCCCCCCCGGCGGCTGGCTCCCACGCCCTCAGCGGCGGCCTCGCTCCGGGCTCCGTGGCGGCGGAGACCCCGCCCCGCCGGGCCTGGCCCCCTGGCTCCGGGCTGCGAGCGGCTGCCGGGGGCGCCGGCGGCCCACCCGCGCCTTCTCCCGCCGCGGCGGCGCCGGCGGCCAACGGGGGCAGGAAGCCTCAGCGCCCGCCGTGCCCGGCGCCCCGTCTCGCCTCCGCCATTAGCCGAGTCTACCCACAATCCCCTGCGCGGCCGGGACACGTCAGCCGCACTTCCGCAGAGCCTGAGCCCGGGAGGCGGGGGCGAGGGGGCGGGACACGGAGAGGGGGGCGGAGCCAGAGCCGGGGCTGAGTGCGCAGGCGCGCGCCGTCCGCCGCCCCGCCCGGCCCCGGGTCTGCCCTTGAACCTGAACGGCTGAGGTTTCAAACCTGCGATTAAATCCACATTCCTCTTAATGCCTTTATGCACTTGGGCACGTCGCTGAAGCCCAGCGTCCTCTTCTGTAAAATTAATCCTCAATAGCCGGGGCGGGGTTGGCGCCACGTAGCCGGGCATCAGAAAGGCGCCCCTCCGAGAGTTCAAATCCGGCCTCAGACGCCGGCGAAGCGAAAAAGAAGAAAAACCGAGATGGAGAAGGTGTCCCTGCCAGGGGACCCCCCACCCCCGCGGAATCGTGAAGAAGCGCCCACTCCGCGCAGTGCCGGTGCAGCCCCTAACGGGGAGCCCGCTCGGGGGGCTCGAGGGGGGCCTCGGCCGGAGCGGCGTTTACACAACGCTTGGAAGCTGGCGGAGCACTTCGGAAAGGTTATCTCATCCGAGGCTCACAAGATGCTCCGGAGGCGGGGGCCGTGGCTACCTCCTTTTCTACAGGCGAGGAGGCTGCGGGTTAAGGGACTTGCCCAGGGTCGCACAGCTAGTGAGTGGATGAAGCTTCGGACTCCAATCCGTACAGGTTGGCTGGAATTAGGAAGAACCGAGTTCAAAGCTAGGTCGGGAGACCCCGAGCACGTTCTTTAACTTGCTCCGAGTTTCGTCATCTCTTAAATGAGGAGATGACTGAGATCCCCTCCATCTCTAAATCTGCTGACTGGGATCCCTTCCATCTCTAAATCTGCTGAGCAAGTTCCTTAACTCTTCAGTCCCAGTTTGCTCACCTCTTAAATGAGGAGATGACTGAGATCCCTTCCATCTCTAAATCTGCTGAGCAACTTCCTTAACTCTTCAGTCCCAGTTTGCTCACCTCTTAAATGAGGAGATGACTGAGATCCCTTCCATCTCTAAATCTGCTGAGCAAGTTCCTTAACTTCAGTCCCAGTTTGCTCACCTCTTAAATGAGGAGATGACTGAGATCCCTTCCATCTCTAAATCTGCTGAGCAAGTTCCTTAACTCTTCTCTGAGATTCCTTCCATATTTAAATCTGCTGAGCAAGTTCCTTGGCTTTTCTCATCTCTTAAGTGGGGACTTGATGACTGAGATCCCTTCCACCTCTAAATCTGCCAGAATAGAATATGTTTTTGATTCGGACTTGTGATTTCATCCATGTAGAGGACAGCCAGTCTGTTAAACCAGATAGTCATTATTCAACACTCTTATAGCACTCCTAGAGAGTTCCCTGAGAACTTTAATGACATATCCAGAATTATATTGTCAGTATGACAAAAACTAAACTTGAATCCAGTTGATGCAGAATAATCAACAATGCCTAATCTAGGCACTGAAGATACAAAAACTAAAAGGAAATATTATCTTTGCCCCCAAAGAGCTCACATTCTTTAGGGGATGAAACCTCTAAGATTTCGGACACTAGAAATAGAAGCTTTTTAAATAGCTTAAATCTAGCTTTATTAATTTAATTATCCCTTGAGTGATATCTGAATTGTCCACGAGGTGGCAAAGCTTCCCTAAGTCACCAGTTGGATAGCTATCTTCATTGCCACAAATACCTTCAGGATACCAGAGGGCATTTATCTGAAAATATTTAACCTGCTGCCCCAGTGGAGCAGAACTTACAATTTGGCATTCCTGAGCAGTTTAAACCCACACTTGCTGGATTCAGAATATAACTAGGAAATCATATGGAATAATGCTCAAAATAATGTAATCCTGTTTTAATGGGAATTGTCATATACCCAGAATGCCTTAAATTGTTTTTCCCCCATGTAGAAGAAGATAACAGTCTGCTTCTGGGAAAGTCAAAATGACATTGTAATGGTTTCATAGAAATGCTTTGGAATGTTGGAACACGTATCAACATTTTGCATTCTGACATTCTGGTCAGCTTACACGGTCAATAAAATGTCCCAACCAAAGTTGGTTGCAGCTGTATCCAAAAAGGACTAGTGAGATTGAGCCAAAATGATAAAGTAGGAAGAAATAGTATAGACTAACTCTCCCTACAACTGCTCCAGCACTGATCTAAGAGGAATGCCAGGTAGAGTTGTGATAGGGAAATCAAAGAAAAAACTAGATTGATCCAGCCCAACATCTCAAGTTTGACCTACAGACAGGTGACCAGGTAGGAACTATGGATTCAGGGATAGACCAGGATCATAGACTCAGAGTTATACCAGTAGAACTAGATAACATATTCATTTGGGGACTCTGCCACCGAACCCCAGTAATTGGAAATCTTCCAAAGAGGCCAGGAGTTTGGGTTCTCTTTATGTATTTGTATTTCAAAGTTTCTATTCAGTTCTAGTATGTTTCAACAGTAATGCTTAGATGTCTTTTATTTAAGTAAAAGTCTATTCTTGGGGCAGCTAGGTGGCACAGTAGATAGAGCACCAGCCCTGAAGTCAGGAGGACCTGATTTCAAATCTAGCCTTAGACACTTAATAATTGCCTAGCTGTGTGGCCCTGGGCAAGTCATTTAACTCCATTGCATTAAATAAATAAATTTTTTTAAAAGGCTATTCATTCTCTGTCCCCTGCTCCCACCCTGCCCTTCCCCATCCCCATAGAATGATAATCAATTTTGCTGGGTAATATTTTTAATTGTAAACCTATGTCTTTTGAAATATCATCTTCTGTGCTCTCCACCTTTTTAGGATGGTAGCTGCTACATCTTAAATGATCCTGACAGGTTACTAAGAACTTGGACTCTTTCTTTCTGGATGCTTGCAGTATTATTTTTTCTTTGGCCCACAAGCTCCGTATTTTGATTATGATGGTCCCAGGAGTTTTCATTTTGAAGGCTCTTTCAAAAGGTGACTGGTATATTCTACTTTCACTTTGTCCTCTGGTTTTGAGAGATCTGGATAGCTTTCTCTCATTATTTCTTAAAATATGATATTCAAGTCCATCAGTTGGAGAACAGCTGTACAAATTGTGGTATTTGTATGTTGTGGAACACTATTGTTCTATTAGAAACCAAGAGGGATGGGAATTCAGAGAAGCCTGGAAAGACTTGCATAAACTGATGCTGAGTGAGATAAGCAGAACCAGAAGAACACTGTACAGCATAACAGCAACATAGGGATGATGATCAATCTTAATGGACTTGCTCATTTCATCAGCAGAGACAATCAGGGACAATTTTGGAGTATCTGATGAAGAATTCCATCTGTATCCAGAGAAAGAACTGTGGAATTTAAACAAAGACCAAAGACAATTACCTTCAATTAAAAAAAAAAAAGTTGTCTTATGTACTATGTAATTTTGCTGTTTCTTATATTTTATTCTCTTCTCAAGGATATGGTTTTTATCTCGACACATTCAATTTTGATCAATGTATGGCATGGAAATAATATAAAGATTGTCAGACTGCCTTTTGTGGGGGAGGAGGGGAGGGAAGGTAGATTGGGGGAAAAGTTGTAAAACTCAAAACATTACAAAAAAATGATAGGTAGAAACTACTATTGTATATAACTAGAAAACAAAATATTTAGATAAAAAAATAAAAAAATTAAAGTCATGAAAAAATATGATATTCAAGCTTATTTTGGGGGGGAAGGGGGGGGCATGCCTTTTAGATAGTGTTTTCTAGGTATTTTTGTAAAAAAATTAAGATAACCTAAATTTTCTTCTATCTTTCAATCTTTTAACTTTTTTAATATTTTAATATTTCTTCTTGTCTTGAAATCATTAAATTTTGCTTAGTCTACTCTAATTTTCAAGGAATCTGATACTAGGAAATATATATATATATATATATATATATATATATATATATATATATATATATATATATATGCTTTCTAACTCTCTCCTCCTTAACCTATTTCTATTCAAGTCTTTCCTCTAATCCTCTATATTTCATTTATAATATTTTAAAAAAATTCTTACATAAATTTTTCTAGGAATTCTAATTGATCTATGGACCAATTGTATTTTTAAGATTTTACTTGGAGCTATTTTGGAGATATTCTACCCTTCTGGGTTTGTCTTGGAACAATCATAAGTTCTCTGCATCTTGTTTGTTTTCTCATTCTTTCAGATAACTGTTTTAGGATACCAGAGCCTGGCCTTGCTGAGTGCTCTAGACACCCAGTTTAAACTCTTGACAATACCAAATCTCAAACTATACTTCAGAGTGGTAATCATCAAAATAGTCTGCTTTTTGTTGTCATTTGACCATTTCTATTGGTTCAACTCTTTATGGCCTCATTTGAGGTTTTCTTGGCATAAATACTGGAGTGGCTTGCCATTTCCTTTTTAGCTCATTGTCCAGATGAGGAAACTGAGGCAATAGGGTTAAGTGACTGGAACTGGATAAAAAATAGAATAATTAATTAATAGAAGAGATTAGGTCCACAACTCCCTGATATAAATGACCACAGTAACCTAGTGTTTGATAAATCCAAAGATTCCAGCTATTGAGTCTAGAACTTTTTTTTTTGACATGCACTGCTCAGAAAACTGGAAAGCAGTCTGGCAAAAACTAGTCATAAGGGGTGGCTAGGTGGTGCATGGATAAAGCACCGGCCCTGGAGTCAGGAGTACCTGGGTTCAAATCCGGTCTCAGACACTTAATAATTACCTAGCTGTGTGGCCTTGGGCAAGCCACTTAACCCCATTTGCCTTGCAAAAACCTAAAAAAAAACAACTAGTCATTGACCAACATCTCACACTGTGTACTAAGAGAAGCTCATTATGTGACTTAGACATAAGGGGTGATATCATAAGCAAATTTGGAGAACATGGAAAAAATTACTTACTAGATCTATGGATAATGGAAGCATTTATGACTAAACAAGGAATAGAAAGGATCTTGGAAAATGAAATGAATAAGTTTTATTACATTCAAATAAATTTTTTTGCACAAATAAAACCAATACAGTCAGAATTAGAAGGAAAGCAGGAAACTGGGGGAAAGTGTTTACAAAAAGTTTCTCTTATAAAGATCTAATTTCTCAAAGATATAGGAAAAATTTACAAAAGTAAGAGTCATTCTCCAATTGATAAATAGTGAAATGATATGAAGAGGCAGTTTTCAGAAAAAGAAATCAGAGTTATCAGTAGTCATGAATATCTGAATCCCTAATAATTATAGAAATGCACATTTAAACAATTCTGAGGTACCACTTCACATATATTAGATTGACTAACATAACAGAAAAGAAAAATAACAATATTGGAGGAGTAATGGAAAATAGGTAGATTAATACACCGTTGTGAACTGATCTGACCATTCTGGAGAGCAATTTGGAACTATACCCAGAGAGCTATATAACCATATGTACCCTTTAACCCAGCAATCCCACTCCTACATCTATATCCAAAACATCCAAGGGAAAAAAAAAGAACTCATATATACAAAATTTATGTATTTATATAAGATTCTTTTGCGATGACAAAGAATTAGAAACTAAGGGGTTGCCCATCAATTGGGGAATGACTGAATAAATATATAATTGTGATGGAATATTATCATGAAAGAGAAATAATGCAGTAGATGATAGCAGAAAAACCTGGGAAGGACTCATATGAGCAATTGAAAAATGAAGAAAGCAGAATATTGTACACAGGAACTGTATTGTAATAGCAATTATCCTTAGAAAGACTTAGCTACTCTGATCAACACAGTTCCAAAGAACTATTAATGAAAAATGCTATCCAGCTCCAGAAAGAGAGCAAATGAATTCTATATGCTTATTGAAGCATATTTTCTTTTGCTTTTTTTGCTTTTTTTTCTAACTCAACATAGCCAATATGCAAATACGTTTTACATGACTTTCCATGTGTAATGGGTATCATGTCTTGCCTTCTCAATGAATAAGAGAAGATGGGAGAGGGAGAAAATTTTAAATACATTTTTATAAAAAAAATGAATGATTAATTAAAAAAAAAAAAGAGGTTGCTCAACCAGTCTTCCTTCTCTTCATTCCCCACTTGGCTGTAATCTTTGACTTCTTCATCATGCCCCCTCCCTGGGTACCTTCCTTCCCTTCCCAGTAGTTTTCAGCTTCCTTTTTAATGCTATTTTCCTCCATTAGATTGTAAATTCTTTGAGGTCTGGGATTATCACTTTTCATATTTATATCTCCAGTGCTAAGCACAGCATCCCGCACATACTTCCATACTTCTCTAATTTAGATATATCATTTCTCAAACTTTTTGTTCTCAGAACTCCTTTACCTTTCAAAAAATTATGAGAATTTCCAATAAGCTTTTGTTACTATGAAATATATTTATTAATGTTTAAAACACATGAAATTAAAATGTCTTAATATTATTATGAAAATTGTTTTGACCTTGCAGACTCACTGAAAGGGTCTAAGGGAAATCCCAGGGATTTACAGACTAGATTTTGATAATGAGTATATACCATGTTACCACTATACTATGTTGCCACTCTAAAGAAATATATGATATATAAATAATACAATATAATAAATTATATAACATTCTATAATATTTAATATTATTATTAACCCTATTGTTATATACATAATATAATAAATTATATAAATAATAACATAAACATATAATTTAGCATTTTTTGTATCCAAATGTCTTACATGTGTTTCCTTGTATCATTATTATCAATACATTTTTTAAAAATACTAATTTATTTCTTGTTTAAAGTTTTGGAAAAAGGAGTTGTTGCAATTCAGTAAATTCTTGCTTTCAATTGCTATTGGATGGCATAAGTATGTGCTGCATGTGACAACAAGGTACATGGGGTATGGCAATATCAGCAGTCTACTTGTTTACTATGTAGATAGAGTGTCAATGAATTTTCTTCTGGGGGAATGAATACATTGTATAATTTATTCACCAGGAAACATTCTTTTCAAGCTATAATCAAGTGGTCCCATCCAAGTTGCTTTGGATCCTCTGTAAAAGAGCCTTCTTAAAAAGCTTCAGTATTTCCACTGGCAAAGCTACAAGCTTCTAGACTATTCTTTCTCCCATAACCATTTTGTCTCACAATTAATGATTTATTTAAAAATCCCATGTTGGCTGGTATAAAATATTACTCTGGATCATCTATAATTTCCCTCCCACATCTCACAATTGAATTCTCCCTTTTTCTTGTTCCTGACCTCCTCCTCCCCTACATGCTTCAGTAGTAAGACACGGTCAGTCAACTCATATTGGAAACATGGATTATTAGAAAGTAAAATTCAGGTAATATTTTAAATACCCTCCAGATGAAAAGTATCTGCCAAACTATCTCTACTTTTTTTAACTTTCTTTTTTCTTTTTTTTTGGTTTATTTATTTTGTATTATTACAATACTCTTATTGTGAGAGTCAACGAAAACCCCTCCCCCCCAAAAAAAGATGAGAAACTTCAAGAATAGTGAGAGAGAGAGAGAGAGAGAGAGAGAGAGAGAGAGAGAGAGAGAGAGAGAGAATGTACTTCAGTCTGTGTTCAGATGTTCAGATTCCAATGTCTCTGTCTCTGGAATGAGTTGCCTTCTTTATCATAAGTCCACCAAAGAAGTTGCTTCAGTATTTTCCCCACAGTTGCTATTGCTAGCTGTATTTCCCTCCACTCTATTCCTTCCCACTCTCATTTATTCTAATCTCTCTTTTCACCCTGTCCCTGTTCAAAAGTGTGTTGTATCTGAGTACCTTCTGTCATGGTTTTCCCTCTCTTCTATCAGCTATTCCCCCCTTCCTCCCCCCATTCCCCCTTATCCCATCCCTTCTCATTTTTCTCTAAGGTGAGATAGATTTCTCTACCCTATTAGGTGTCTATGTTATTTCCTCTCTGAGCCATTTCTGATGAAAATGAAGGCTCACTCATTCCTCCTCGCCTTCCACCTTCCCACTCCATTGAAAAAAGCTTTTTCTTGACTCTTATGTGAAATATCTTAGCTCCTTCTTCCTCTTCTTTCTCTTCCTCCCAGTACTATCCTTTATCACCGATTGATTCCATTTTTTTACTATAGTATACCATCATGTTCAGTTCCTTCCTGTGCCTTGTCTATATATACTCCTGCTAACTGCTCTTATAAATGAGAAAGTTCATATGTGTTATCAGTATCTTCTTCCCATGCAGGAATACAAACAGTTCAACATCATTAAATTCCTCATAGTTCATCCTTCTCATCCACCCTCTCTATGGTTCACTTGAATCCTGTACTTGGAGATCAAACTTTCTGTTCAGTTCTGGTTGTTTCAACAGGAAAGTTTGAAAGTCCCCAGTTTCACTGAAAGTCCATCTTTTCCCCTGAAAGAGGATGTTCAGTTTTGCTAAGTAGTTGATTTTCAGTTGTAAACCAAGATATTTTGCCTTCCAGAATATCATATTCCAAGCTTTATGAGCTCTTAATATTGATGCTTCCAGATCCTGTGAAATTCTGACTATAGATCCAAGGTAGTTGAATTGTTTGTTTCTGGCAGCTTTTAGTATTTTCTACTTGACTTGGGAGTTTGGGAATTTGGTTATAATATTCCTGGAAGTTTTTCTTTGGGGATCTTTTTCAGGAGGTGATTGGTGAATTCCCTCAATTTTTAAATTTTGCTCCCCCCCCCCCGCTTCTAGGATCTCAGGGCAATTTTGCTGTATTATTTCTTGAAAAAATGAAGTCTAGGCTCTTTTCCTCTTTGTGATTTTCAGGTAGCCCAATAATTTTTAAATTGTCTCTTCTGGATCTGTTTTCAAGGTTGGTTGTATTTCCAATGAGATATTTCACATTTTCTTCTAATTTTGGGGTCTTTTATGAATAGTTTTATTTCTTCCTGATTTCTAGCAAAATCATCAGCTTTCTTTACTTCCATTCTGCAATTGAAGGAGTTATTTTCTTCAGAGAGCTTTTTTATCTCCTTTTCTAGCTGGCCAATTCTGTTTTTTAAGGCATTCTTCTCATTTGGCTTTTGTGTTGCTTTTTTTATTTGGCCTAAACTGTTTTTTAATATATTATTTTCCTCAGTTATTTTTTTGTATTTCTTTCACCAAGCTGCTGATTTGGTTTTCATGACTTATCTGCATCACTTTCATTTCTCCTTCCAATTTTTCTTCTACCTCCCTTAATTGCTTTTCAAAGTCTTTTTTTGAGCTTATCCCTAGCCTGAGCCCATTTTATTTCTATATTTTTCATCTCCTGAATCTCCCATGGGACCAAAATAATTTTCTATGATCAGATTCTTCTTCTTTTGTTTGCTCATTTCCTCTGACTATGATTGATTTACTGTATTTCCAAGGCTTTGGGGTTGTTTTGGAACAACCCACAGGGACCTTAATTCCTCCAAGATCTTATGAGAGACTCTGAGCCCAAACTGCAACCTGGATTTGAATGTGGGCAAACAGCTGTGTCCCCTTACCGTCTGTAGGCTGAGAGCTCTGGACATGCTGGGTGGCTCTGCTGATTCCTGGTGCAGGTTCTCACTGCAGGACTGTTCTGAGGCTGGCGCTCACTCCACACTTGCTCTGCTGAGGCAGGGTTCTCTCTCTATCCCCGTTCAAACTGTTCCTGGTGATCCTGGCCAGAAGGTCTGGAAACCACTGCCTCTGCCACTGACCCAGGTGCCCCAGGGATCTAGACACTCTGCCTAGATGCCCTGTGCTATGGCTGCCACTCCAACTGTTCTCAGAGCAGCTTTTTCCAAATCTTAGGTAATATATCTCTATTTACAGTGGTGCTTAAGATCCAACTTGTACTGGTTTTTGTGAGCATTTGCATTAGGAAATGGACAAATAGTACAATAAAGGCTTGATGCATTTTTTGGTTGATCTTTTAAATTTAAAGAATAGAGGAAATGTTAATAATATAGATTAACCTTAAAACTTAAAACATTTTTCTGGTATTGATTTGGGTTTTTTTGAGGGTCAGTAGTTAAACATTTATCAGCATGCTTCTGTCCCTTTCCCAAATATTTACTTGCTTTTGCCTCAAAAACTTGGTCCTACTAGGTCTATGATTAATTTTGCATTTACAATGCAAATACTTATTGATTTTATTGTTTATGAAACTTCTGCCATTTTAGGACACACTGTTTCAACATGTTTCCATTGTATTTGTGATTTTCTAAGAACCATTACTCTTTCTCCTCTAAGCCTTACTAAAAATATTCCTTTATGAAAATCTATGTTTTTTTTTATGAAATCTCTACCTGTCCTAGCATTAATCATATAAGCAAAGATTGAATGTCATCAGATTTTCTTTTACATATAAAGAAAGAAGTGAAACAATAGTAAGGAAAGAACAATGAGCAACTTTAGGAGGCAGGACAGTTTGTCTGATTTGGAAGCAACTATTGGTTCTCAATACTAAGTTCAGAGGCAGAGTCAACTTCTTCTAGCAATTAAGTCATTCAACAAGTACCCACTAGGTTACAAGTTCATAGAATTTTAAATTCAAAGAATTGCAAGGATCCTCAGGGGCCATCCAGAACAACCTATATACAAAAGACTCCTAACAAGGATATCCCCTACAAGAGGTCATTCAGTCTCTGCTTGAAGATCTTCATGGAGGAGGAACACATCCCCTTTTGATGCAAGCCATTCCATTATTTAGTAATTCTAATCAGGGATGTGCTGGTAAATGCTTAACAACTGATTATTTTAAAAAAATATCTATAATCTATATCTATATCTACAAGTATATATACACCCACACACATGATACACTTTTAAATTTAATCTGTATTAGTAACATTTTCTCTGTCACTTTCTTAAGTCCAGACAATCAAGAAACAGTAAATCAAGTCCTGGGGTGGTTTTTTTTTGACATTTTCCCATTTACAAAATGTAAATGATCACAATGAAAATTTTAAAAATGAATTTTGAAAGACAGTATAAACTGACTTCAGAACATTTCTGACAATAATTCACATTTCTGGCCCTAATTGTTGGGCAGTTTTTTCCTGGGATTAAACCCAAATTGGCTTCTATAACTTCCACCCATTGGTCTTGATTCTACCTTCTTGAGTCAGTACTATGCAAGATATTGGAGATATAAAGACAATATCCCTGTTCTCATGAAGCTTACATTCTATATGCATGGTGGGAAGGGGAGAAAGGAATATGTTATATGCACAGATAAATAAAGAGTGTTGTTGGAGTCAAAGGAAAGATCCAGAAAAAATGCTTTAGGAAAATTTGAGAAGGGAAATACTAGTTCCAGCTAAGGAAATCAAGGAAGGTATTGACACCTGAGCTTAAGTAAAGATGACAGTTGAATCTATGGAGCAGATGAGATCACCAAGTGAAAAAAGTAGAAAGAGAGAATAAAAGAGGCCTGGGGCAGAGCCTTGGGGACACCTATTTTAATGGGCAAGACCTGGATAAAGATCCAGCAAAGGAGAGTGGGAGAGTATGGTCAGACAGGAAGAGGAAAGCCAGGAGAGAGTAGTGTCACAAAAACCTAGAAAGAAGTGAGAACCAAGGGAAAAAAAATATCTACAATGTCGGAGGCTGCAGAAGGGAGGGTGGAGGGAGGATGAAAACTGAGGAAACCCATTAGATTTGTCCATTAGGATCTCACTGGTAACTTATGAGATGGTGAAATAGGGTAGGGTGGTTTTGATTCCATCCTTACAAATGTACCATAATTTTTCTAGCCATTACCCCAACTGATTGACATCTACATTGTTCCAAGAAAATCTCCTTTCTAGGACTTAAGCTCAACCTAAGTTCCATTTTTTAGCATTAACATTGCTGACCAGTTTACAGTTTGTACCTCCAGCCCATCCAAAGGTACAGGGAAGCCAACCTAGTTCTGATATTCCTCCCTCACTCCCTTCCCCTCCCCAAATACATATTTGAATAACTAGCATAACTCTGCCTTGTGATACAAATATCCCTGAATCCCACAGCAATGGATGTTTTGAAACCCAGAGTTCTGGGATAGCAGTGTGAAAGCTTGCTTGTGGAGAGTTCTGGGAGTAAGACTCTAGAAGACAAAGAAGGAAAAAGTGGAGTCTGATGCCTTTAAGTGTGCCCTCCATGTTGGGGAATATATGTGGAGAGTCACCAGGGTTGCCTCATTTCATACCTTTTGAGAGACGAGGTTGAATAGCTGATCCTGATGCTGTTGGAGTTTTGGATGGCACTATGGGTTAGAACCATGAGGTTCTAAATAGTCTTCTACTTCTACTCTGAACCTTAGAAAAATTCTCTCTGTGAACTCTCTCTTTCCAGGGTCTAAGGAGGATAAAGTCATTTTCTGTCTTTAGAATTACTAGCTGCTATGTTCAATGAACTGTGCTGGACAGCTCCCTGAGTTTTTTTGTCTATCCTTTCTTGCCCTTAGTTATCCTACTGCTAGATAAAAGAAATTAGCATGCTTACCTTTCACCCATCCCTTCTTTTTTCATGCATCGTTATTTGTGGGACAGATGTGAAGAATAATAATGAACCTGGAATTAGAGCAGTGGATTCATGTATTCCACTTCCCTTTATTCCTACCCCAGGCAAAAAGTATAGGAACAGCAGCTATGTCCTGGATTTTTCCCTGGGAAATCACCATAGTCCAGGGTGATAAACAGTAAAAGATTAGGAACCTAAAACAAATTATATATTTCTACCTGGGCTGTTCCTGTTACTGAGTCAGAAATGCAGGATTGAAAGAGGAATAGGAGAGGGACTTCCTTCACTTTTTTTATATACAAGGTTACCTGACCATGATGTTACATGTGAAACATTAAACTTCACTCCACTGGATAATCCCTCTTTATGTGACATGAACATTTAAAGCCTCTTGATACATATTATATATCTCCTTACTTCCTGAAGAATATTCCTATGCAATCTCTTACATTTTAATTTTCAGTCTTAATTATAACTTCTTAAATAGATAATTGCATGCTGCAGAAGACTGCAAATACTTTCTTTAGTATGAAAATATAAATAAGGACAAAAGAAAATTATCATGAATCCATAATTAAATAATTTAAAAGTTCTTGTTTTCTTTAAGTTTTAAAGGAGTTATTCAAATTTTAGATATATTATTAAAAGAATTTTTCTTTCTGCTTTCTGTATATTTCACAAACACTAAAATCTGTATCTCTAGTAATGTTAATGTCTCACCAAAAAATTCTCAATTAAAGAAAAATTAAATGCTATTTTGAGTAGTTTATCAATGGGAATATGAAGTCACTGAAAATATGAATTGGGACTATTCTAATGAGTTGGGACTGTTTCATTCTATGTAGGAACTTAATAAATGTTAATTAATTGATTGACTCTATCCTCAAATATCTAGATCAGAGAAGAAATTACATTTTTTCCTTTACTTTATCCTTTATACAGAAAGACTTCAATGATACTGCTTTAGCAAAATTAAAAATTTAAATTGGAATTTTAGTATGCCTAGGGTCAGCACTAAGCCTTTGATGACTTTAGTAGCTTTCAATCTTCATTTCCAGTCTCCTTTGCCCTCCCCTGGGTTCATGCTAGCACTGTTTCTTCTCTATTCTTATCTAACTTTTAGATGTTAAACTAATTGCCTAAAATTTTAGCTGTTAACAGCTTAAGCTATTCTATCTTCCAGGAGCATTTACATTTTAATAAGAAAGTTTTTAAAGGAAAGTTTTCCATCTCTAGTGGTTCATGGGACATTTTTTTAGGGGACAGAGGCATTTGCTAGGTACAGATCAAATCATATCATTAAAATAACTGGTCATCTATATATACTATTAACCTGATTAATAACTAATCATGGTCCTCTCTAAAGCCTACAAAGTAGGAACTGAATTTGGAGTTCTGTTTGTAGCATCAGCTAGACATGGAAAGCAGCTCATGTCCCATCTAAAACAAATTCACTTTGACTTCTCCTGCTGAGACTAGCTTTTCACAATTTTCAGTCTTTGCAGCTCACTTAGGAAAATTTCTCAGCATCAATAATTCACAGAGCTCAGTGACCATTTTATATATCATTTGTTTAAAATTTTATTGCTTATTTTTCCTTTCTACATTAAGTTTTATAGATCTAATCTTGCTTCTTTCATTTTATTATTCTTTCATAAATTCATTTTTGAAAATATATTCTATTTTTCACTTTTGCTTTTACATCACTATATTTCCCAATATATCATCCCCTTAACTCCTCCCAGAGGATTATTTCATATGAAGAATAAAAAAGAAGAGGAAAAAAATGTTCCATAAAAACTACTCAATGTATTGAAAAAATCTGACATTATACTCAATATTCTACACCCTAGACACCCACCTCTGCACAGCAAGGAGAGGTACATTCTCATCTCTCTTTTTTGGAATCAACTTTAGATCACAAATTAAATTCTAATCAAAAAGGGAAGGTAGAAGAATCAGGGGTGGTCAGCTTACTCTTTAACCCCATCTTTTCTTCTTTCTTTCCTTCCTTTATTCTTTCCTTCCTCCTTTCCTTCTTCCTCTCTCCCTCCCATCCTTCCACATATATTTGTTAAACACCTATAATATTCAAGAAACTCCATTCCAAACTTAGAAAGCAGGTTAAGCAAACAGACAGAGGTCAAAGAAAATGGAATTTTTAGAGACAAAGAGTTGTTCCTTTTGGCTGGAATAGAGAGTACATAGAAAGGAATATATTAGATTTATGGATAATAGAATCAAAGAATTTGGAGAATTCTAGTCCAACCATCTCATTTTACAGATGAGGAAAATAAGGTCCAAAGAAATGAAAATAATTGCTCTGTGAAATTAAGGAACAGAGCAAATCTTCCAACCCAAGTCCTCCATGACTAAATCCAGACAATGCCTCCTGATATGCCTTTCAATTTACTACCAGTGTACTTCCCTCTATCATCTCATATGAAGTAAGGTGGGAAAATATCATGGCATGAGATTGTGGAGGGGTATGAATATCAGACAAAGAAATTTAAACTCATATTTAATTCCTAGTATTTACTATTATTCCCGTGCAGCTCATTTAATTCTAACTTATTTAACATTTAAAATTTAAATTTATGAGTATGGCATAGGAAGCCACTTTAAAGATCTTTGAAGAAAATAGTGTTAACAAATTAATCCAATAAAGATATATTGGAGGGGCGGCTAGGTGGTGTAGTGGATAAAGCACTGGCCCTGGAGTCAGGAGTACCCAGGTTCAAATCTGCTCAAACATTTAATAATTACCTAGCTGTGTGGCCTTGGGCAAGCCACTTAACCCTGTTTGCCTTGCAAAAGCCTAAAAAAAATGATATATTGGAGAGAGTAAAGAGTGGAAACAAGAAGATCTCTTACATTAATCCAGGAAAGTGATAATAACTGTCCCTATACTTTGGTGGTAGTGGGGAAATATATGCAAGAGATTGTAGAAACACAAAATCTAAGAGGAAGAATGGATTTCAGAAGCCAACTGGTATAACCAGGATCTAGTCAATAATCTCTTTTGAGAATTCAGTCTTGGCTTGAAAATTTAAGAGTGAGCAGATAAGAGTCAGCAGATAATTACCTAGTATGTGACAGTACTGTAGTTACAAAAATAGACAAAAGACAGTGCCTGCCCTCAAGATGTTCACAATATAATGGAGACATGACACAAAGGAGAATTCATTCCCTCCTGTGATACTGTGGAGGTAGAATTGACAAGATTTTCTTTTTTTTTATTTAAATTTAAATATTTTATTTATTTGTTTTTCTAACTACATGCAATGATAGTTTTCACCAATCATTTTTTGCAAGGTTTTGAGTTTTACATTTTTCTCTCTCTCCCTTCCCTCCCCCTCCCCCGACAGATAGCAATCTCATATAGTCTATACACATATAACCATGTTAAACATAGATCTATGTTATTCATGATGTGGAAGAAGAACCAAATATAAATGGAAGAAAAAATATTAGAGAGAAAAAAATGACATAATACATAAAATAACTTTTTAAAATTGAAGATAACAAACTTTGTCATTTAAACTCCACAGTTCCTTTTCTTGATATAGACATGGCTGATATTTTCCATCACAAATCTTTTAGAATTGTCTTTGATTACTGTACTGCTGAAATGAACAAGTCCATCATCTTGATTACTGCCCAGTATTGTTGTTAGTGTGCATAATGTTCATCTGGTTCAATTCATCCAAGTCTTTCCAGGCTTTTCTTAAGTTCCATCCCTCATGATTTCTTATAGAACAATAGTATTTCATCATATGAATCAATAAGATTTTCATAACAGATTAGTTATCAGTGGTGACAAAAGTGAAAGATTATAAATCAAGGTTTTAAACTTTTTAGACAGACTGAATGATAGTGCCACAAATAGAATTATTAATTCATTGGAAGATGAATATTTAGGGGAAGAGATAAGCTTATATTTATCTAGATTCAGTTTCCCCTTCTCCTTGCCAGACTGAATCCCTAGAGGGTGACTGACTGATTTGACCCTCCCGATTCTAGAGTATTATGGCTTTTAAAACTGTTGCTCATGAGCTCCAGTGGGCCTTCAGTGATTATCAATTAGCCAATGGAATTAATTAAATTAACTTTTAGAAAGGGAATTTACTAAGCAAATACAGTGAGGACAATTATTACAAATACACCACTTTCAAAATTGAAGACTGCACAGTTTCCCACATTATACCCAGGGTTCATGGGGGAAGTGAATTCAGGCTTATGGGTTGCAAATAGGGATAACATAATTCCTGATTTTTGGAAGTCCTTTTCCCCTTGTGTAGAGTTTTCATAAAGTTACTTTTAGGTCTAGTTTTCTGATGGATTCTGAAGATCAGTGTTCTGAAAGAGTCTTGAAGTGGTCTTTCCTTGATGTGTCTAAGTGTCTCCTTGGCATATTCCTCATATCCTGATTCACCCACTGCCTACTGTCTCTTGCTTCAGAAACATTACTACTAATCCTCATGGTGAGTTTAATCTCCTGACCTTTCAAAGCTTACCAAGGTCAATGGTAGAGGGCTCCCTCGGGGCTCCCTTCTCCCTTCCACCCTCATTGTAGTTCTCTGATTTAGGCAAGGGATCTACTTTCTCAAGGAATCTCAAAGTCTGATATTTCCCCTGCTTAAATATCCCTTCTCTGAAATAGTTAGACCCAGAGATGTGTCTGTTCTCTCAACCAATCTCAATACATCTCCTGTGGCTTCATCAAAAACACTTCATTCCTCTCAAATTAATGAAGGGTTTGCTCAGGCCTAATTTATACCCTTGATTAAATAATTTTAATAGAGGTATCTAAAATTTGTTCACCCTTAGTATCTGTTTTGGATTGATTGAGGTTAAAGAACTCTGGACTCCCTGTTTCTATTTGAGGGAATAAATATTTCACCCTTATCTACATGTTAAAATTGAGTTGTTAAACACATCTAGCTGGAAATGTCTTAAAGGCTGTTGAAGATGAAGATCTGGAGATCAGAAGAGAGGTCAGGTGTAGAAATAAGGGGTGTGTGTGTGTGTGTGTGTGTGTGTGTGTGCAAGGCATCTCAACAGAGGTGGTTAGTTGAAGCTGTAATACTGAATGAAATAGTCAAAGTAGAGATATATGAGAAGAAGGTTGAGGGTAAGTCTCTTGAGAAACTCTTAAGGGTTTGGGAGGATGATGAAGATAATTGGGATCAAAGTTCAAGATCTTGATGGGACCTTAGAAGTCTTTCGAAAATCCTCATATTAAAGGTGAGAAAATTGAAGTCCAGTGAAGTGATTTTGCAAGGCCACACATATAGTAAATGACAGAACCAAAAGTGAATCCAGATTCACTGACTCAAGACCCTGTATTCCTTCTATAATACATTGCTGCTTTCCCAAGGAGAGAGAGAGCGCACAAGAACAGTTAAAAATGAACAAGGAGAACTAGAACAGTAATCTCCACATTTTTTTATCACACACCCAAGTTAGTAAAAATTATATATGTATGTATGTATGTATGTATATACATATCATCCTAGTTAACTTCTCTTCAACTTTGGTCTAAATCTCCAAAAATTTATTGTATATTTCTTTTTGTTGCTGGTTTTGGGGGGTTAAGGCTTGTCCAAGGTCACACAGCTAGGTAATTATTAAGTATCTGAGGCCACATTTGAATTCAGGTTCTCCTGACTCATGCTCCAGAGAAATCTCAATACATCTTCATTAGTATCAAAATCATTCTTTTCTCTCTCTCTCCAACTCACTCTTTTTCCCCTTGTTTCTGTCAGAAACCTCCATTCTCTTAGTAACCTTTGCATTATCCCTAACTCCTCACTCTTTCATTCTAAATTTCTGATTGTCAAATTTTGCTGTTTTTACCTTCATAATATCTTTCATATCTAAGTATGTGCTGGAGCCAGCTCTTGTTGGTTCAGAAGAGCTGATTGCTGAATTTTCATCATGATCATTTACACCTCAGAAAGAGGGAAATTCTACAAAGTAGGGCTTGATTTACTGATTATATAGACTTAAGAAATGATGGGAAATGTTAGCAAAGCAAATTAAACTTGTGATTTCTTTTGGACAGCAGAATGTTAAATATTTACCAGAACATCTCTGCTCATCTTACCTCTTCTCTGCACTTTATTTCATGAATTCAGGTCTTCATTATCTCTCATCTATGTGCATATGGCAAAGAGAACACATACTTCTCCTAGTGAGCCAGAGGTTGATCTCCAGTCTCTGGCTACCTCTTTTGTTATTTACTTGATCCCAAAGCAGGGGAAATCCAAACAAGCATCTTAAGAGATGGAAAAAGTCAGCCCTGAAGGCTACACCATGAATCTGAGAGGTCTGCTATTGATCACTCAATGGGAGATGCTTCCTACAATTTGGAAAGGAAAAGAACACTACCGGACAGAAGAGAGATAAAGTCCTGGAAATTGAATTGCTACTTACCAAATATAGACTGAAAGTGAAATCATCAGTCCCACAAGTCTCCCAAGGATATTTCCTAATTGGGGGGGGGGGGGCTAGTGTGATGCAGATAATCAGTTATAGAATATATTTAAATATTGTTAATATAGGCTTGTGAATATTTGGGTATTAAGTATTTATTTTGTGTTAGATGAAATTGTAACTTTCTTTCCTTGATATTTATTTATTACTTTGTACATAGAGTAACAGATTCCTGTTATTTCATTTTAAGAAGACCCTAGAAATGTATCATTCCTAAATTATGTTTTAGAGATATACTTTGGGAACTGAGGCATATTGAATCAAAGACTATGAGAAAAGACTGATCTCCACTATTTGGGATCAGTTTGCCCTGAGAATAGAATTAAATCTGTGTGACTTTGTGGGAAAGGGGTACCCTTCTGGACCATACGTTATATACAATTAAATGGATTTAGAACCGGTTGGATGTCTAGACTCAAAGAGTAGTCATTTATTAATGAGTATCTGACAGATTGGCAGGCAGTTAAAGTTTAATGTTCCAGGGACATTTTTGGTTCTGTTCTGTTTTATGTTTTTTTTTCCAATGACTTGGATAAAAAGATCAATCAATCAAAAGTTCCTACTACATTCCAGGTACTATACTACATTTTGGATTTGCAAAGACAAAAAAAAAATGGAACCATTTCTGCTTCCATGAAGCCTACATTCACTTAGAGGAGACAACATGTACATAGTATAAGTAAGTACAAAATAAATGATGGAGAGGGAGCAGTTAAGTAGTTCTGCGAAAGAGCTTCAGGCTTGGAACCAAAAATACTCATCTTCATAAGTTCAAATCTAGCATCAGACATTTCTTAGCTGTATGACCTTGGGCAAGTCACTTAACACTGCCTGAGTTTCTCCTCTATATCATGAACTGGAGAAGAAAGTGGCAAACTACCTCAGTGTCTTTGCTGAGAAAACCCCAAATGAGGTCCTGAAGGATCGGACTGAAATTACTAAACAACAACCTAGAATAAATACACAGTAAATATCAGGTATTTAGGATGGAAAGGCCATAGCATTTGGTGATTGTGTTACAAAGTACATGAAAATTCTAGAAGGAAGAAGAGAGGAGGGAGATTACAAGAATGGGGGACAACATGGTGACAGAAGGAGAGCATCACGTAATGGGAATTAAAAAGGCTCTCTTGTCTGGACAATAGAATACAAGAAAGGGAGTGATTTCTAATAATTTTGGAAGGATAGATTTGGGCCCAGCTTGTGAAAGGTTTTTAAAGTTGCCCAGAGGAATTGATAGTTGAACTTCGAAGCATCAAAGACAGCTAATTGGTACCACAGTGCACAAAACACTGGGCCTGAAGTCAGGAAGACCTGCTAATGTTTATGAAATAATTATAATAAATAAATAAATAAACATAAATGCTTATGTTCCTTCCCCTAAAGGCATCAGATTTGGTTATTAAAGATTAAGAGATTGTTAATTATTAATTAAGAGACTATTAATAAATTTGGAGAAAGTTCAGTGATAAATTTGGAAGCCATACTATAAAGGATGATAATGTTTGTTCTTCATTCTTGAAGGAGACCATGATATCAGGCAAGTGATATCATGACATGCCTGTGAATAAAATTTGAGTGAGGGGTTATGTGCTAAATCACCAGCTTTACTTTCTCCTCCAGGACCATCTGGGTCCAGTGACCAGATATGAATCATGTTGCCTGGAGATGACTCTGGAGGAGAGGCAATCAGGGTTAGGTAACTTGTCCAAGATTACAGAGCTAGCAAGTGTGAAGTGACTAAGGTCAAATTTGAACTCAGGTCCTTTTGCTCCAGGGCTGGTGCTCTACCCACTGCACCACCTTTTCAAAAATAAGAAAAGAGAAAGTTGAACAATTATTCAAAAGGCTTTTTCTAGGAATTTGATTGAGAAAATGAGAAGAGATATAAGATGATAGCTTGAAGGGATCATAGACTCCAGAGAGGGTTTTTTTTTAAAGAGGGGGAGACTTGGGCATGCTCTTAGGTAAGAGAGAAAGAAACAGTACGGAGAAAGAGGTTGGAAGTTATTGAGAGAGAGGGCAAATGATTGAGAGGGCAATCTACTAGTAAAGACTGGATGGTATGGTATCAAGGGCATATGTAGGAGCTGGCCTTGGCTATGATAAAGGCACTGCAATTATCAGAGTCTGGGAGAAAAGAAAAAGGCATGATGTTTAAGAGTTTTGAGATAAACAGGGGGATGAAGAGGGAGATTAATCTCAATTTTCTTAGTAAAGTAAGAGACCAAGCAAGGTCTTTCAGTTAAACATTCTGGACAGGGGGCCATGTGGATGGCTTGAGGA
Source organism: Macrotis lagotis (assembly GCF_037893015.1). Lineage (NCBI taxonomy): Eukaryota > Metazoa > Chordata > Mammalia > Peramelemorphia > Peramelidae > Macrotis > Macrotis lagotis. The sequence goes on from NC_133659.1 coordinate 281,220,632, forward strand.
AAGAAGAGAAGATTTGGAACAATAGTCAAAAAAAATTTATAAAGTGCCTACTTATGTACTAGACATAAGCTCTGAGTTGAGTTCCGAGTACAAAAATACAAGTGCATGCTAGTTGAATATTTGTTGAGTATGTTATAGTCAGGGATGCCTATAGGACCAACTTTCTAAAAATTGCTAAATTTTTGCTACAAGCATTTATCTCTCAAAAATTGGCAAATACTACAAATCAGGGTTTGATTTATTGTTTTGTCAATTGTCTAGACTTAAGAAAGTGATTAAGTAAATGTTAATAATGTAGATTAAACAAAAATATCTTTTTTTTTAAACTGGAGACACAGTTGTTAGATATTTACCAACATACTTATGTCTCTTCTGTAGCTAGAGGAAAGAGCCCATGATCATATTTAAGAAGCTTAGGCTTTTTTTCCATCCCCATTCCTTTCCATTTCCCTTATATTTCAGGACACATTCTACAACCTGCTGCTATAAAGGCAATCAAAGATAGACATTTTCCTTTTAAGTCAAATTGTGTCATCTTTGAGCCTTCCATGATCACTCCATTCTTCCAGATTTCCAGTATCTACTATCTCATTCGTGAACCAATTGCCCCTTCCAATAACTAAATACTGGTCTTCTTCCAATATTCCCAGGGCTGCTCCTAGATCATCAGCGTATTGCAGATGGAGAAGGTTTCTTTGCTAATTTTTCTCCTTCCCTCCTTGTCCGCCCTTCCCTACTTTTGTCATCTTCCACAATAACAAGAGTAAGCTAAAACCAGGTCAAGGAGGAGGATCTATTGAAAATTCAGAACTAAAATTTTCAAAGCTGAAAGAGACCTGGCAAATAAACAATTGTAAGCTGGATATTTTACTTATGGAAAAAATAGGATCCAGTGAAGTTTAAGGGACTTGAAGGATGATGGAGTTTTTGCAATACCATGGGGGATTTTATAATTAATGATAAAATGACAAGACTTTTATTTCTGGCATTTAACCCATATGTGTATGTATGTATATACATACATATATATATATATATATATATATAGTTTGTAGAAGTTGTTTATTTGTTGTCTTCTTCATTAGACTGTGAGCTCCTTGAGAACAGGTTTGTCTTTTGTCTTTGCACATCCTCAGCTTAGCATAGGGCTTGGTCTATGGTACCCATTAAATAAATGCTAGTTGACAATCTGAAATAAATTATAAACATTTTTTATTTTTTTATTGATGTTTTACTTTTCCAAATACATGATATGAAAGTTTTTTTTAACATTCATTCATATGCTTATGCATATTTCTAAGTTACAAAATTTCCTCCCACCCTCCCTTCTCACCCCACCCTCCTCAGTGGTGAACAGTCAAGTTAATATTGTACATAAACATTTGTTTTAAACATGATTACAGGTTAGCTGTATTTGGTATGAGAAATTAGGATTAGGAGAAAGAAATACGTAAGAGATATTTTTTTTTAAGTTTTTTTTTGTAAGGCAAATGGGGTTAAGTGGCTTGCCCAAGGCCACACAGCTAGGTAATTACTAAGTGTCTGAGACAGGATTTGAACCCAGGTACTCCTGACTCCAGAGCCGGTGCTTTATCCACTGTGCCACCTAGCTGCCCTGAGATATTTTTTTTTTAAATGAATGTAGTCTTCCTCAGATTCTGAAGGATTTTTTTGCTTTTGTTTTGGGGGATAGCATTGTCTGGGATGGGGACAGCACTGTCCAGAGCCAGTCTAATAGGGTTGTCCTAGCTCTCTGATTTGCTGAGATAGCTGCTTCCATCAAGGTTGATCATCTCACAATGTGGTTGTTAATGTGTACACTGTTCTCTTGGTTCTGCTCCCTTTGCTTAGCATCAAGTCTTGTAATTCCTTCCATGCTTCTCTAGAAGCTGATCATTTAGGGTTTCTGATAGAACAATAGTATTCCATAATATTTAGGTACCATGACTTGTTCACCTATTCCCCAATTAATGGGCATCCCCTCAGTTTCCAATTCTTTGCCATTACAAAAAAGAGTTTCTATGAATATTTGTGAACACGTGGGATTTTTCCCATTTTTTTATGATTTCTTCTGGGAATGGGCCTAGAGATAGAATTGCTGGGTCAAAGGGTATGAACAGTTTTATTGCTTTTGGGGAATTATTATAAATATTAATATAAAGCAAACCTACTCAAAGGCACAAGTTGCTCATAGTGCACATTTAAAGAATCATTGTTTTAAAGAACAATATTTTCATTCTGAGGTAGTTAGGTAAGACACAGTGGATAGAGTGGTATGCATAGAGTCAGAAAAACCTGAATTCAAATTCAACCTAGCTGCAGCTTCCTGAAAACGCCACTTTACCTCTGTCAACTTCAATTACCTCAAATGTAAAATGAAGATAATAAGAGCAACTACCCCCTAGGGTTTTTGTGTGGATCAAATGAGAAATTGTAAAGTTATTAACATAGTTTCTGATTCTTATTTATATTTATTATTATTTGTGTAAGTTTGTATAGGAACTCAGAACCAATACTTATTTGGGAGGAATCTACATTTGTCTTACTAAATACAATAATTTTTTTTTTAGGTTTTTGCAAGGCAAACAGTGTTAAGTGGCTTGCCCAAGGCCACACAGGTAATTATTAAGGTAATTAATTAAGGTAATTAGTAATTAAGGTAATTAAGGTAATTATTAAGATATTTAAGGTAATTATTAGGTAATTATTAAGTGTCTGAGACTGGATTTGAACCCAGGTACTCCTGACTCCAGGGCCGGTGCTTTATCCACTGCGCCACCTAGCCACCACACAATAAATTTTTAAATGGAAATTAAGCATAAAATAACTAATATTGAATGTACCAAGGTGGAAAGAGTAGAAAAATGTATAATAAAATCTACCTTCTCTCAAGCTATACTTCTCAAAGATTAATTCTATAGACAATTCATTTTGCATTATTTGTACGAAACTGAATTTTGGTGAGTTAATGTCATCTCTGAGACATGCTTTGGCAAGAACTAACCTGAACAGAGGCCCTCAAACTTAAATATATTCAGAAAGTAGAATGAGATTAAGGAACCCAGCAGCTTCCCTAGTGATGAGTCATTGTGGAAAGGCAGCAGACCAAACAATATGCATTGATTAGAGTGAAGGATAAATGCATTCTGACACTAGGATACATTATTAATGAATAATTTAGTTTTTAGAAATCATACTATATTGTGAACACTTATTTTTTGCTCTCCATTATTGTTCAAGAAGTGCACTATAAGAAGCAGGTACTTGACATTTCCCTTTTAACAGTAACACAAACACTATGTAGTTAATTGACTAACATATAAAAATTGTGAAAAGCTCGATATTTAGAAAGCAAGAGTTCTATACAGTAATCCCATAAAGTTACTCTGCTCAATTATCTTATTTAACCTGAAGTCTTTCTGTCAGAGTTGGCAAAATGGGAATGACTAGAGGGCAGGTCTTATAGAGCTTGGAAGACCTAGGTTCAGTTTCCATTTCTGACATACTGATTGCATATCTTGGGTAAGTCATTTAATTTCTCAGTGGTACTCTAGGAAACTCTCTACATTTATAGTTATCCATTCTACATCATTGCAATTAAGGGCTTGGAGCCTCCTTGTAGAAAATGTGGATTAAAATTTTTTGACCTTCCCTTTGGACCAGTGATAAAATCTGATTTTTTTTCTTTTTTATGGGGTGTTTACATACCTTATTGTAAAATCTGGGTTAAGTATTTGTTTTCACAAAACTCCCAAAAAAATCCCCATTAAATTTCTTACACAGGGGTGGCTAGGTGGCGCAGTGGATAAAGCACCGGCCCTGGAGTCAGGAGTACCTGGGTTCAAATCCAGTCTCAGACACTTAATAATTACCTAGCCATGGCCTTGGGCAAGCCACTTAACCCCATTTGCCTTGCAAAAACCTAAAAAACAAAAAAAATTTCTTACACAGACCCATGTGATGGGGCAAGTTGGTATGTGGAAGGGATCACTGTATTGCAGAGGAAGTAATGACCTGCATTGGTGAAGGAAATGTATTCCTCTGGTAATTCCCCACATCAATGAGATCATGGGAATTCCCACACTCTGCAGAAGTTCCAAGAGAAAAGACTTTCTTATCCTCATGGAGTGTCACTGAGAAAAGGAGAACACACCCGAATTTCTGTCTGTATAAATAAAACTCTTAAAAATGACCTGTGGGAATAGTAAAGTTATTCTGAACTGCCCTCAAACCAAGTTTTGAGGGTTCATTAGTCAGTTATAACTTTGAATTTTTGTACTGGGGCAAAGATCACAGCCCCATAGTATACTTCTAGGGGGCAAGCTTTATGAAGTGTACCCTAGGCTTATATGTCTGTGATGCAGAGGAGAGAGGGAGTAATGACTTAAGGAGAGCTGCGTAGAGCTCAGAATTCAAAGTGCATGAGAGTGAAATATTTATTGTTACATATACTTATGAGCATGATGATAGACAAAAGGATGCAAACTCACCGATTCTCTTTGTTCTGTTCATTTCATTCTTCAGTAATTTGTAAAAGTCTTCAATATTATTTGTCTTTGTAACAGATATTTTGATATAACCTGATATTCTAGTTCTGCTTACTGCAGTCTGCTTCAATTCAAGTATTTCCAAATTTTTGAATTGTTTATTTCCTCGTTTCTTTCACATGTTCATATCCCATAAATTATACATCTATTCTTCAATTGATGGACTTCCAATTAGTTTCCAGTTTGGCTTTTTTTTTGCCTCTACAAAAAGAGTTGCTATGAATATTTTGGTACATAGGACCTTTACCTATTTCTTCATTCACTTTTGGGTATAAGATTACCGCTAGTAATGGTATGGTTGGGTCAAAGGGCTTGCAAAATTTAGTAGTTTTATGTATAATTCCTAAGGGCCTTATAGAATAGCTGTATCCATTCCCAGGTTTACCAATGGGTCTGTTTTCCTATAGCCCCGCCAACATTAACATTTTTCCTTTTTTTGTCACCTTTGCCATGTTGAAAGGCAGGAAGTTGAATCTCATAATTGTGTTGGTTTGCATTTTTTCTAAATAGTATTGATTTTTAGGATTTTCCCAAATGACTTTAGATAGTTTAGATTACTTTCATTGATGATGCAGTGAATTATGAGTATAAGAAATTTATAAAAAGAAATAAATTCTATAATCTTTTATGCTGTTAAATTTTGTTAATGCTCTCTCTGCTCCTGAGATGTAAACTGACTTCTATTGTTCCATTGTTAAATGTAAAATTTATGCTCCCTCCTCATTTCTGCTTCATTCATCTTCTGTTTTAATTTGGAGGTCATGCATCTTGGGACAGGAAGAACCAATATGTAGCTTGCCATTGGAGGATACCTGACCCAGGTGATAGACCTCCTAAGTGCCAACCCACTACAGAAATGCAATTAAGAAGTGCTACTGGACTTCCAGCCAAGATGGCTGAGAGAAGACAGGCACAGTTCTAAAGTCTCCTGATCTCTTCCCCATCTATCACATGAAACAAACCTCTTAAAAGAAATCCGACCCACAAAACCCAGAAAGAAAAGCCAGGAGAAAGAACATCTACCTCAGGATTTGTCTCCCGCAGCATCTTTGGCCGAATTCGGACGGGTGAGTCTGGGCTCAGAGGAATGATCAGCCCCGGATCAACCACATTAACAGCTGAATTGGAATGGGGAGTCTGAGGGCCCGAGACCCGGACCTGCTGGATTGGCGGTGGGCTGGATGAAAGGGGCTTGGGTATGCAGGGAAGCAGAGGCGCTGGTGTTGGTGCTGTCCCCCTGGAGCTTGGGGACCGGGCTGGGGGGGAGAGTTCTGGTGCAGGAGAGCTGTGGACACCATCCCTGGGCTCCTCATGTCTGTGAAACTCTGAGTCTACGCCTCCATTGCACGGAGGCCTCCTCCCAAACAAACAAATGAAAACTGCTTCAGCCTCAGGCCTAGGTGTGTGAGCAGAAGAACCAGCCCAGCTGAAGAATGACCTCAGGCCAGGGTAAAGCCCACCATTCATTGAAGGCAAAAGAATTCAATAGCTCCAATTCCCTCCCTCAAGCAAAGGGAGAAGGCCTCTTAACCAAGGTCACAGACACCCCAGAGAGGGCAACCAGCACCTCCTACTGGCCAGCCAGAGAAACTGCACTCAGTGAGTAAAGTCTTTAGCAATCCCAAGCCCCTGTGAACCAGCCCCTCCCCAACTCAAGATCTTAGCATAATGAAGAAGGGTCAGCAGAAAGGTGGATCCATAGAAAAATTCCTGGAAGGGAAAGAACCCAACTCAGAGAGACTTGGAACCTCTAAGGAGAATGCAATCTGGTCTCCAGCACAGAAAGACTTCCTTGAAGAAATAAGGAAGGAGCTTAAAAATTTGGGAGAGACAATTAGTACCTTGCAACAAGAAAACAAAACCTTAGAAAGTAAAATTGGACAAACAAAAAAGGAGAATAAATCTCTCAGATCATCAATTGGACCAATACAAAATGAGAATAATTCTCTCAGATCCTCAAATGAGCAAATGCAAAAAGAAATTAATTCTCTCAAAACCTCAATTGGTCAAATGCAAGGCTCTTTCAAAAGTAGAACTGACCAATTGGAAAAGGAGTTGCAAAAGGTTAATGAAAAAAACTCCTCCCCCCAAAAAAAGAATGGAGTCTACAGAAACTAATGACTCCATGAGACAGCAAGAGGCAGTTAAACAAAATCAAAAAATAGAAAAAATAGAAGCAAATGTAAAATACCTCATCAACAAAACCACTGACCTCGAGAATAGATCAAGGAGGGGCAAACTGAAAATTATAGGACTTCGTGAAAACATTGAAGAGAAAAAAATCCTAGACTAAATATTACAGGATCTAGTGATGGAAAACTGCCCTGATATCATGGAATTGGAGGGCAAAGTAGTTATTGAAAGAGTACATCGATCCCCACCAGAAAAAGATCCTAAAATGAAAACACCAAGGGATGTTGTGACCAAATTCCAGAACTATCAGATAAAAGAGAAAATCCTGCAAGCAGCCAGAAAGAAACAATTTAAATATCAAGGAGCCACAGTAAGGATCACACAGGATCTGGCTGCATCAGCTTTAAGGGATCGAAGGGCCTGGAATGAGATATTTTGAAGAGCACGGGAGCTTGGAATGCAGCCAAGAATCTACTTTCTTGCAAAGCTGAGCCTTCTCTTCCAGGGACAAAGATGGACATTTAACAAAATGGAAGAATTCCAAAATTTTCTGATGAAAAGACCAGAGATTAACAGAAAATTTGGACATCAAACAGGAGGTTCAAGAGACACATGAAAAGGTAAAAAAGGGGGGGGGTGGTAAAAGGAAAAAAAATATAATCCAGTAAGTTGAAACTGGCTATATCCCAGCATGGGGGGAAAAAGATTCTCATAAATCTTGAGAAATGTAACTCTAACAGAGAAAATACACCTAGCCAGAAATGATGGACATTCTTGACCTATCCATGAGACTACTTTCTAATGGGATGTAACTGGCTTTAACCCCACTTGGGATAAAGACTCTAATAACTCTCAGGAATTTTGACTGTATCCAATAGAATATACTGAACTAGAAGGAACAGACACTCAGAATTTTCTATGACTTAGAATGATCTAAAAAAATACACCACCTCCCTAAAAAAGGGGACAGGAAAGAGACGGGGGGAGGGAGGGGATCGAATGGGGTAAATCTCATTACACTGAGAGGTACAAAAAACCTCTGGTAATACAGGGGAAGAAGGGAGCAGATGAGAAACACCTGAATCTTCTCATCAGACTTGGCTTAAAGTTAACCGTCACATACTTAGTTAACTTATAAAAGATCTAACCTTTCAAGTATTAAAAGGGGAAAAGGGGAGGGGGGACGGAGAAAGGGAAGGGGAGTGGGGGAAATAAGGGGAAATAACAAAAGGAAGGGAAGGGAAAAGGGAAAGGGGAAAGAAAGGGGAGGGTGTGATATAGGAGGGCAAACACACTGAAGGGGGTGGAATTCAGAAACAAAATACTGGGAAATATGGATAAAAGGTGGGGAAAGAGGGGAAAAATACAAACAGAGGGAAGATAGCACAGACAGCAATAAAGAATCAGGAATCATAACCTTGAATGTGAATGGGATGAACTCTCCCTTAAAACGTAAGCAAATAGCAGAGTGGATTAAAAACCAGAATCCTACAATATGGTGCTTTACAAGAAACTCCTTTGAAGCAGAGAGATGCATATAGAGTAAAGGTAAAAGGTTGGAGTAAAATATATTTTGCTTCAGCTGAAGTACAAAAAGCAGGGGTAGGAATCCTTATCTCAGACAAAGCAGCAGCAAAAATAGATAGCATTAAAAGAGATAAGGAAGGAAACTTTATCCTCCTAAAAGGTGCCATAGACAATAAAGTCATTTCAATATTGAATATATATGCACCCAGTGGGACAGCACCCAAATTCTTAGAGGAGAAGCTGAAAGAACTACAGGAAGACATAGACAGCAAAACTCTACTAGTGGGAGAAGTCAACCTCCCGCTATCAGATCTAGATAAATCGAATCATAAAATAAACAAGAAAGAAATTAGGGAGGTAAATAGATTGTTAGAAAAATTAGATATGGTAGACTTATGGAGGAAACTGAATGGGGATGGAAAGGAATATACCTTTTTCTCTGCAGTACATGGAACTTATACAAAAACTGACCATATACTAGGACATAAAAACCTAATGATCAACTGCAGAAAGGCAGAAATAGTGAATACATCTTTCTCAGATCACAATGCAATAAAAGTCATATGCAATACTGGGCCAAGGAGATATAGACACAGAACCAATTAGAAACTGAATAACCTCATTTTAAAAAATGAGTGGACCAAAAAACAAATTATAGAAAGAATTAACCATTTTATCCTAGATAATGATAAAAATGGAACAACATACCAAAACCTATGGGATTCATTCAAAGCGACTCTCAGGGGATATATTATAGCTCTAACTGCTTATATGAATAAATTGGAGAAAGTGTGAATCAATGAACTAAACATGCAACTAAAACAATTAGAGAAAGAACAAATCAAAAATCCCAAATTAAATACCAAATTAGAAATTCTAAAATTTAAAGGAGAAATTAATAAAATTGAAAGCAAAAAACCTATTGAATTAATAAATAAAACCAAAAGTTTGTATTATGAAGAAACCAATAATATTGATAAACCTCTGGTCAACTGGATTAAAAAAAAGAAAGAAGAAAACCAAATTGCTAGTATCATAAATGAAAAAGGTGAACTCAACACCAATGAGGAGGAAATTAAAGTAATAATTCAAAATTATTTTGCCCAACTCTATGCCAATAAATTTGATTATCTAAGTGAAATGGATGAATATTTACAAAAATATAAGTTTCCCAGGCTAAATGAAGAGGAGATTAAATACCTAAACAACCCTATTTCAGAAAAAAAGAAATTCAACAAGCCATTATTGAACTCTCTAAAAAAAATCTCCAGGGCCTGATGGATTCACAAGTGAATTCTACCAAACATTTAAGGAATAATTGGTTCCCGATTCTATATAAACTCTTTGGAAAAATAGGGAAAGATGGAACTCTGCCTAACTCTTTCTATGAAACCAATATGGTGCTGTTACCTAAACCAGGAAGAGTTAAAACAGAAAGAAAATTATAGACCTATTTCCCTGATGAATATAGATGCAAAAATCTTAAAGAAAATCTTAGCAAAACGATTACAACAAGTCATCACTACGATAATACATTATGATCAAGTAGGATTTATTCCAGGAATGCAGGGTTGATTCAATATTAGGAAAACTGTTAGTATACTCAATTGTATCAACAAGAAACCCATCAGAAATCATATGATCATATCAATAAATGCATAAAAACCTTTTGATAAAATACAGCATCCATTCCTATTGAAAACACTAGAGAGTAGGAATAAATGGACTTTTCCTTAAAATAATTAGCAGGATCTATCTGAAACCATTAGCAAACATTATATTCAATGAGGAGAGGCTAGAGGCATTCCCAATAAGATCAGGGGTGAAACAAGGGTCCCCTTTATCACCACTACTATTCAATATTGTATTAGAAATGTTAGCATCAGCAATTAGAGAAGAAAAAAATTAAAGGAATTAGAATGGGGAAGGAAGAGACAAAACTTTCACTCTTTGCAGATGACATGATGGTCTACCTAGAGAATCCCAAGAAATCATCTAAAAAACTCCTGGAAACAATTAGCAATTTTAGAAAAGTTGCAGGTTGTAAAGTAAACACTCATAAATCCTCAACTTTTCTATATATGTCTAGCAAGAAACAGCAGGAAGAGCTAGAAAGAGAAATCTCATTCAAAGTCATCTCAGACAATATAAAATACTTGGGAGTCTATTTGCCAAGACAGACTGAGAATCTTTTTGAAAACAATTATAAAACACTTCTCACACAAATTAAATCATATTTAAATAACTGGGCAAATATCAACTGCTCATGGATAGGTAGAGCTAATATAATAAAAATGACAATTCCACCAAAACTAAACTATCTGTTTAGTGCCCTACCAATCAAAATTCCAAAAAATTACTTTAACGAATTAGAAAAAATTGTAAGTAAATTCATATAGAGAAATAAAAAAGTCAAGAATTGCCAGGAGCTTAATGAAAAAAACTGCAAAAGAAGGTGGCTTATCCCTACCCGATGTAAAATTATATTATAAACATCGGTCATCAAAACTGTTTGGTATTGGCTAAGAAATAGAGTGGTGGACCAGTGGAACAGACTAGGTGTAAAAGCAGGAGATGATTATAGTAATCCGCTGTTTGATAAACCCAAAGAGTCCGGCCATTGGGATAAAAACGCCCTCTTTGATAAAAATTGCTGGGATAATTGGAAGTTAGTATGGAAGAAACTTAGATTAGACCAACACCTCACACCCTTTACCAAGATAAGATCCAAATCGTTACAGGACTTAGACATAAAAAACAATACTATAATCAAATTAGAAGATCAAGGACTAGTCTACCTGTCAGATCTATGGAAAGGGAAGCAGTTTATGACTAAGGAAGAGTTGGAGAACATCACCAAAAACCAATTAGATCATTTTGATTACATTAAATTAAAAAGCTTTTGCACAGATAAAACCAATGTAACCAAGATCAAAAGAAATGTAGTTAATTGGGAAAAAATCTTTACAACTAATGATTCTGACAAAGGACTCATTTCTAAAATATACAGAGAACTGAGTCATATTTTTAAAACAAAAAGCCATTCCCCAATTGACAAATGGTCAAAGGATATGCAAAGGCAATTTACAGATGAGGAGATCAAAGTAATCCATAGCCATATGAAAAAATACCCTAAATCATTAATCATTAGAGAAATGCAAATTAAAGCTTCTCTGAGGTACCACCTCACACCTCTCAGTTTGGCCAGTATGACCAGGAAGGATAATGATCATTGTTGGAAGGGATGTGGGAAATCAGGGACACTATTACACTGTTGGTGGAGCTGTGAAGTCATCCAACCCTTCTGGAGAGCTATTTGGAACTATGCCCAAAGGGGAACAAAAATGTGCATATCCTTTGACCCAGCAATACCACCACTGGGTCTATACCCTGAAGAGATGAGGAAAAAGGGTTAAAATATTACTTGTACAAAAATATTTATAGCAGCCCTGTTTGTGGTGGCAAAGAATTGCAGATCAAGTAAATGTCCTTCAATTGAGGAATGGCTTAGCAAACTGTGGTATATGTATGTCATAGAACACTATTATTCTTTTAGAAACCAGGAGGGACAGGATTTCAGGGAAACCTGGAGGGATTTGCATGAACTGATGCTGAGTGAGATGAGCAGAACCAGAAAAACACTGTACACCCTAACAGCAACATGGGAGTGATGTTCACCCTTGAAGGACTTGCTCATTCCATCAGTGCAACAATCGGGAACAATTTTGGGCTGTCTGCAAAGGAGTACCATCTGTATCCAGATAAGGAGCTGTGGAGTTTGAACAAAGTACAAGGATTATTCCCTTTAATTTAGAAAAAAACCCGATATCTTATTGTCTGAACTTGTTACTTCTTAGGCTTCTCTTTAAGTATATGATTTCTCTCTCATCACACCGAATTTGGATCAAGGTACAACATGGAAACAAAGAAAAGACTGACAGAGTGCCTTCTGTGGGGGGGGGGGGAAGCAAGATTGGGGGAAAATTGTAAAACTCAAATAATATCTTTAATAAAAATAAATAATAAAAAAAAAGAAGTGCTACCCCTTCTGGGCTCTGTGACTCTCCTGGATTCCATTCACAAGGATGGCTTTTTCTTTTTCCTTTCTAGACCATATGCTCCCAAGCTACCCCTGGTGGTTCACCATGGGCCCCTATGCCATGTGGTCAGGGCTCTCTCTCTCTCTCTCTCTCTCTCTCCTTCTCCCTATTCTAATCAGGGAAGCAACATGCAACTAACTATTTGAGCAAGTTACATATAATGTATATAAAAGCTAATCTCAGAGGGAAGACACTAGTATAATGGGGATAGAAATAGGAAAGGTCTATCTGCAAAAGATGGATTTGATGTCTTTTTATTTATTTTAACTGTTTTTAATTTTAGAAAGGTTTTATTTGTTTTTAATTTTACAATTTTCCCCCCAATCTTTCTTCCCTCCCCTCAGAGAAGGCATTTGTTAGTCTTTACATCATTCTCATAGTATGCAATGGTCTAAGTTGAATGGGATGAGAGAGAAATAATACCCTTAAGGAAGAAACATATGGTATGAGATACAGTAGAATTACATAAGACAGTTTTAAAAATTAAATTAAAGGTACATAGAATATTTTTGGTCTTTGTTCAAACTCCACAATTCTTTCTCAGGATACAGATGGCATTCTACATTGCAGATATCCCAGAATTGTGCCTGATTGTTGCCCTGTATTTATGAGCAAGTCCATTAAGGTTGATCATCACACCCATGTTGCTGTTAGGGTGTACAATGTTCTTCTGGTTCTGCTCATCTTGCTCAGCATCAGTTCATGCAAATCCTTCCAGCAGGCTTCCCTGAATTCCCATCCCTCCTGGTTTCTAATAGTACGATAGTATGCCATCATATATATATACATACATATATATATGTATGTATATATATATATATATATATATATATATATACATATATATATGTATGTATATATACCACAGTTTGTTAAGCTATCCCCCAATTGATGGACATTCCCTCAGTTTCCATTCCTTTGCCACCATAAACAGAGCTGCTATGAACATTTTTGTACAAGTGATGTTTTTTTAACCCTTTTCATAACCACTTCAGGGTATAGAACCAGTTGAGGTATTGCTGGATCAAAGGGTATGCACATTTTAATTGCCCTTTGGGCATAATTCCAAATTACTCTCCAGAAAAGTTGGATGAGTTCACAACTCCACCAACAATGTATTAGTGTACCAGTTTTCCCACATCCTTTCCAACATAGACCATTGCCTTTTCTGGTCATATTGGCCACTCTGAGTGAGGTGGTACCTCAGAGATGTTTTAATTTGCATTTCTCTAATAATTAGTGATTTGGAATGATTTTGTATGACTATGGATTACTTTGATTTCCTTATATATAAATTGCCATTGCATATCCTTTGACCATTTGTCAATTGGGGAATGGCTTGTCTTTTTTTTAAGGTTTTTTGCAAGGCAAATGGCATTAAGTGGCTTGCCCAAGGCCACACAGCTAGGTAATTATTAAGTGTCTGAGACCGGATTTGAACCCAGGTACTCCTGACTCCAAATCTGGTGCTTTATCCACTATGCCACCTAGCTGCCCCATGGCTTGTAATTTAAAAAAAAAATTTGACTCAGTTCTCTGTATATTTTAAAGATGAGTCCTTTGTCAGAAACACTAATCGTAAAACTTGTTTCCCAATTAACTACATTTCTTTTGATCTTGCTTACAGTGGATTTGTCTGTGCAAAATGTAATGTAATTAAAATGATCTAGTTTCTTTTTAATGGTGTTCTCCATCTATTTCTTAGTCATAAATTGCTTCTCCTTCCACAGATCTGACAGGTAAATTATTACTTGATCATCTAGTTTGCTTATAATATTTTTTTATGTCTAGCTACTGAATCCATTTTGATCTCATCTTGGTATAGGGTATGAGGTGTTGGTCTAATTTAAGTTTCTTCCATACTAGCTTCCAATTTTCCCAAGCTTTTTATCAAAGAGAGAGCTTTTATCCCAATAGCTAGACTCTGGGTTTATCAAACAGCAGATTACTCTAGTCATTTCCTGCTATTGCACTTTCCATTGAGACACCACTCTATGTTTTAGCCAATACGAGACAGTTTTGATGACTGATGCTTTATAATAAAAATTTAGATCTGGGGATTTCCGGCCAAGATGGCAGGGAGAAGACAGGCACAGTTCTAAAGTCTCCTGATCTCTTCCCCATCTATCACATGAAACAAACCTCTTAAAACAAATCCGACCTACAAAACCCAGAAAGAAAAGCCAGGAGAAAGAACATCTACCTCAGGATCTGTCTGGGGCAGCAGCTTTGGCTGACTTTGGGCAGGTGAGTCTGGGCTCAGAGGGAGGATCAGCCCTGATCAACCAGATTAACAGCTGAATTGGGTCCGGGAGTCTAAGGGCCCGAAAGCCAGACCTACTGGATCAGTGGTGGGGCTAGACTGCAGGGGCGGCTGGGGAGCAGAAGGTGCTGGTTTTGGTGCTGTCCCCCAGGGGCTTGCAGACAGGACTGGAGGGAAATTTCTGGAGCAGGAAAGCCTCAGACACCATCCCTGGGCTCCTCTGGTCTGAGGTCAGAGTCCCATTACAACTCAGAACTCCCAAACAAAGAAATGCAAACTGGTTCTGCCTCAGGCCCAGGTGTGTGAGCAGAAGAACCAGCCCAGCTGAGGAATGACCTCAGGCCAGGGTAAATTCCACCATTGATTGAAGGCAAAAGAATTCAATAGCTCCAACTCCTCCCTTCAAGGAAAGGGAGAAGGCCTCAAGGAAGGACACAGACACTCCAGAGAAAGCAACCAACACCTCCTACTGGCCAGCCAGAGAAACAGCACTCAGTGAGTAAAGTCTTTAGAGATCCCAAGCCCCTGTGAACCAGCCCCTCCCCAACTCAGGTATTAGCAAAATGAAGAAGGGTCAGTGGAAAGGTGGATCCATAGAAAAATTCTTGGAAGGGAAAGACCCTAACTCAGAGAGACCTGGAACCTCTGAGGAGAATACAGTCTGGTCTTCAGCACAGAAAGACTTCCTTGAAGAAATAAGGAAGGAGGGAAAAAAAAGAAATAAGGAAGGAGCTTAAAAATTTGGGAGAGACAATTAATACCTTGCAACAAGACAACAAAACCTTAGGAAGTACAATTGGACAAATACAAAAGGAGAATAAATCTCTCAGATCATTAATTGGACAATTACAAAATGAGAATAAACCTTTCACAGCATCAATTGGACCAATACAAAATAAGAATAAATCCCTCAGATCTTCAATTGGACAAATACAAAATGAGAATAATTTTCTCAGATCTTCAAGTGGGAAAATACAAAAAGAAATTAATTCTCTCAAAACCTCAATTGGTCAAATGCAAAGCTCTTTCAAAAGTAGAATTGACCAATTGGAAAAGGAGTTGCAAAAAGTTAATGAAAAAAACTCCTCCTCACCCCCAAAAAAGAATGGAGTCTACAGAAACTAATGACTCCATGAGACAGCAAGAGTCAGTTAAACAAAATCAAAAAATATAAAAAATAGAAGCAAATGTAAAATACCTCATCAACAAAACCACTGACCTTGAGAATAGATCAAGGAGGGGCAAACTGAAAATTATAGGACTTCCTGAAAACATTGAAGAGAAAAAAATCCTAGACTAAATATTACAGGATCTAGTGATGGAAAACTGCCCTGATATCATGGAATTGGAGGGCAAAATAGTTATTGAAAGAGTACATCGATCCCCACCAGAAAAAGATCCTAAAATGAAAACAGCACGGAATATTGTGGCCAAACTCCAGAACTATCAGATAAAAGAGAAAATCCTCCAAGCAGCCAGAAAGAAACAATTTAAATATCAAGGTACCACAGTCAGGATCACACAGAACCTGGCTGCATCAACATTAAGGGATCGAAGGGCCTGGAATGAGATATTTCGAAGAGCACGGGAGCTTGGAATGCAGCCAAGAATCTACTTTCCCACAAAGCTGAGCCTTCTCTTTCAGGGACAAAGATGGACATTTAATGAAATGGAAGAATTCCAAAAATTTCTGATGAAAAGACGAGAGCTAAACAGAAAATTTGGACATCAAACAGGAGGTTCAAGAGGCACATGAAAAGGTTAAAGGGGGGGAGGGGTGAAAGGAAAAAAAATGCAATCCAGTAAGTTGAAACTGGCTATATCCCAGCATGGGGGGAAAAAGATTCTCATAAATCTTGAGAAATGTAACTCTAACAGAAAGAATATACCTAGCCAGAAATGATGGACATTCATGACTTATCCATGAGACTGCTATCTAAAGAGATATAACTGGCTTTAAGCCCACTTGGGACAAAGACTCTAATAAATCTCAGGAATTTTGACTCTATTGGATAGAATATACAGAACTAGAAGGGACAGACACTCAGAATTTTCTATGACTTAGATAGAATAATCTAAAAACACTACCTCCTTAAAAAGGGGGACAGGAAAGAGACTGGAGGAGGGAAGGGATTGAATGGGGTAAATTTCATTACACTAAGAGGTACAAAAAACCGATGGTAATAGATGGGAAGAAGGGAGCAGATGAGAAACACCTGAATCTTCTCATCAGACTTGGCTTAAAGTCAATCTACACATACTCAGATAACTTATAAAACATCTAACCTATCAAGTATTAAAAGGGGAAAAGGGGAGGGGGGGAAGGAGAAAGGGAGGGGGGTGGGGGAAATGGGGGAAATAACAAAAGGAAGGGAAGGGAAAAGGGAAAAAGGGAAAGGGGAAAGAAAGGGGAGGGTATGATATAGGAAGGCAAACACATTGAAGGGGGTGGTATTCAAAAACAAAATACTGGGGAATATGGATAAAGGGGGGAGAAAGGGGGAAAATACAAACAGAGGGAAGATAGCACAGACGGCAATAAAGAATTAGTAATCATAACCTTGAATGTGAATGGGATGAACTCTCCCTTAAAACGTAAGCAAATAGCAGAGTGGATTAAAAACCGGAATCCTACAATATGCTGCTTGCAAGAAACTCATTTGAAGCAGAGAGATACATATAGAGTAAAGGTAAAAGGTTGGAGCAAAATATATTTTGCTTCAGCTGAAGTAAAAAAAGCAGGGGTAGGAATCCTTATTTCAGACCAAGCAGCACCAAAAATAGATAGCATTAAAAGAGATAAGGAAGGAAACTTTATCCTCCTAAAAGGTACCATAGACAATAAAGTCATTTCAATATTGAGTATATATGCACCCAGTGGGACAGCACCCAAATTCTTAGAGGAGAAGCTGAAAGAATTACAGGAAGACATAGACAGCAAAACTCTACTAGTGGGAGACCTCAACCTCCTGCTCGCAGATCTAGATAAATTGAATCATAAAATAAACAAGAAAGAAGTTAGGGAGGTAAATAGATTTTTAGAAAAATTACATATGGTAGAGTTATGGAGGAAACTGAATGGGGATAGAAAGGAATATACCTTTTTCTCTGCAGTACATGGAAATTATACAAAAATTGACCATGTACTAGGGCATAAAAACCTAATGATCAACTGCAGAAAGGCAGAAATAGTGAATACATCTTTCTCAGATCACAATGCAATAAAAGTCATATGCAATACTGGGCCAAGGAGATATAGACACAGAACCAATTAGAAACTGAATAACCTCATTTTAAAAAATGAGTGGACCAAAAAACAAATTATAGAAAGAATTAACCATTTTATCCTAGATAATGATAATAATGAAACAACATACCAAAACCTATGGGATTCATTCAAAGTGACTCTCAGGGGATATATTATAGCTCTAAATGCTTACATGAATAAATTGGAGAAAGAGGAAATCAATGAACTAAACATGCTACTAAAAAAATTAGAGAAAGAACAAATCAAAAGTCCCCAACTAAATACCAAATCAGAAATTCTAAAACTTAAAAGAGAAATTAATAAAATTGAATGCAAAAAACTATTGAATTCATAAATAAAACCAAAAGTTGCTATTATGAAAAAACCAATAATATTGATAAACCTCTGGTCAACTGGATTAAAAAAAAGAAAGAAGAAAACCAAATTGCTAGTATCATAAATGAAAAAGGTGAGCTCAACACCAATGAGGAGGAAATTAAAGTAATAATTCAAAATTATTTTGCCCAACTCTATGCCAATAAATTTGATTATCTAAGTGAAATGGATGAATATTTACAAAAATATAAGTTTCCCAGGCTAAATGAAGAGGAGATTAAATACCTAAACAACCCTATTTCAGAAAAAAGAAATTCAACAAGCCACTGTTGAACTCTCTAAAAAAAATCTCCAGGGCCTGATGGATTCACAAGTGAATTCTCCCAAACATTTAAGGAACAATTGGTTCCAATTCTATATAAACTCTTTGGAAAAATAGGGAAAGATGGAACTCTGCCTAACTCTTTCTATGAAACCAATATGGTGCTGTTACCTAAACCAGGAAGAGTTAAAACAGAGAAAGAAAATTATAGACCTATTTCCCTGATGAATATAGATGCAAAAATCTTAAAGAAAATCTTAGCAAAATGATTACAACAAGTTATCACCAGGATAATACATTATGATCAAGTAGAATTTATTCCAGTCATGCAGGATTGGTTCAATATTAGGAAAACAGTGTACTCAATTATATCAACAACAAACCTATCAAAAATCATATGATCATATCAATAGATGCTGAAAATACAGCATCCATTACTATTAAAAACACCAGAGAGTGCAGGAATAAATGGACTTAAAATAATTGGCAATATCTATCTGAAACCATCAACAGGCATTATATTCAATGGGGAAAGGCTGGAGGCATTCCCAATAAGATCAGGGGTGAAACAAGGGTGCCCATTATCACCACTACTATTCAATATTGTATTAGAAATGTTAGCATCAGCAATTAGAGAAGAAAAAGAAATTGAAGGAATTAGAATTGGGAAGGAAGAGACAAAACTCTCACTCTTTGCAGATGACATGATGGTCTACCTAGAGAATCCCATGAAATCTTCCAAAAAACTACTGGAAACAATTAGCAATTTTAGCAAGGTTGCAGGTTATAAAATAAACTCTCATAAATCCTCAACTTTTCTATATATGTCTAGCAAGATACAGCAGGAAGAGCTAGAAAGAGAAATCTCATTCAAAGTCATCTCAGACAATATAAAATACTTGGGAGTCTATTTGCCAAGACAGACTGAGAATCTTTTTGAAAACAATTATAAAACACTTCTCACACAAATTAAATCAGATTTAAATAACTGGGCAAATATCAACTGCTCATGGATAGGGAGAGCTAATATAATAAAAATGACAATTCTACCAAAACTAAACTATCTGTTTAGTGCCCTACCAATCAAAATTCCAAAAGATTACTTTAGTGAGTTAGAAAAAATTGTAAGTAAATTCATATGGAGAAATAAAAAGTCAAGAATTGCCAGGAACTTAATGAAAAAAAGTGCAAAAGAAGGCGGCTTAGCCCTACCTGATATAAAATTATATTATAAAACATCAGTCATCAAAACTGTTTGGTATTGGCTAAGAAATAGAGTGGTGGACCAGTGGAATAGACCAGGTGTAAAAGGAGGAGATGATTATAGTAATCTGCTGTTTGATAAACCCAAAGAGTCTGGCCATTGGAATAAAAACTCTCTCTGATAAAAACTGCTGGGATACTTGTAAGTTAGTATGGAAGAAACTTAGATTAAAGCAACACCTCACACCCTTTTCCAAGATAAGATCCAAATGGTTACAGGACTTAGACATAAAAAACAATACTATAAGCAAATTAGAAGATCAAGGATTAGTTTACCTGTCAGATCTATGGAAAGGGGAGCAGTTTATGACTAAGGAATAGTTGGAGAACATCACCAAAAACAAATTAGATGATTTTGATTATATTAAATTAAAAAGCTTTTGCACAGATAAAACCAATGTAACCAAGATCAAAAGAAATGTAGTTAATTGGGAAACAATCTTTACAACTAATGATTCTGACAAAAGACTGATTTCTAAAATATACAGAGAACTGAGTTATATTTTTAAAACAAAAAGCCATTCCCCAATTGACAAATGGTCAAAGGATATGCAAAGGCAATTTACAGATGAGGAGATCAAAGCAATCCATATCCATATGAAAAAGTGCTCTAAATCATTAATTATTAGAGAAATGCAAATTAAAGCTTCTCTCACACCTCTCAGATTGGCCAATATGAACAGGAAGGATAATGATCATTGTTTGAAGGGTTATGGGAAATCTGGGACACTATTACACTGTTGGTGGAGCTGTGAACTCATCCAACCCTTCTGGAGAGCTATTTGGAACTATGCCCAAAGCACAACAAAAATGTGCATATCCTTTGACCCAGCAATACCACTACTGGGTCTATACCCTGAAGAGATGATGAAAAAAGGCAAAAACATTGCTTGTACAAAAATGTTCATATCAGCCCTGTTTGTGGTGGCAAAGAATTGGAAATCAAGTAAATGTCCTTCAATTGGGGAATGGCTTAGCAAACTGTGGTATATATATGTCATGGAACACTATTGTTTTATTAGAAACCAGGAGGGACGGGATTTCAGGGAAGCCTGTAGGGATTTGCATGAACTGATGCTGAGTGGGATTAGCAGAACCAGAAAAACACTGTACACCTTAACAGCAACATGGGAGTGATGTTCACCCTTGAAGGACTCGCTCATTCCATCAGTGCAACAATCAGGAACAATTTGGGGCTGTCTGAAAAGAAGAGTGCCATCTGTATCCAGATAAGGAGCTGTGGAGTTTGAACAAAGTTCAAGGACTATTCCCTTTAATGTAGGGAAAAAAACAGATATCTTTTTGTCTGATCTTGTTACCTCTTAGACTTGACTTCTCTTCTCTCCTTTAAGGATATGATTTCTGTCTCATCACACACAGTTTGGATCAAGGTACAACATGGAAACAAAGTAAAGACTGACAGATTGCTTTCCATGGGGGGTGGGGGGTGGGGGAGGGAAGTAAGATTAGGGGGAAAATTATAAAACTCAAATAATATCTTTAATAAAAATTAAGCCACCTTCTTTTGCACTTTTTTCATCAAATCTCTGGAGATTGTCATCTTTTTATTTCTCTATATGAATTTACTTACAATTTTTTCTAACTCATTAAAGTAATTTTTTGGAAATTTGATTGGTAGGGCACTAAACAAGCAGTTCAATTTTGGTAGAATTGTCATTTTTATTATATTTGCTTGGCCTATCCATGAGCAGTTCATATTTGCCCAGTTATTTAAGTCTGATTTTATTTGTGTGAGAAGTTTTGCAATTGTTTTCAAAAAGGTTCTGAATCGTCCTTGACAGGTAGACTCCCAGGTATTTTATAATTTCTGGTTACTTTGAATGGGATTTCTCTCTCTAACTCTGTCTGCTGCATCTTGCTAATCATATATAGAAATTTTCAGGATTTATGAGAGTTCATTTTATATCCTGCGACTTTGCTGAAGTTGCTAATTATTTCTAGTAGTTTTTTAGATGACTTTTGGGGATTCTCTAGGAATATCATTATGTCATCTGCAAAGAGTAAGAGGTAAGAGTTCTGTCTCTTCCTTTCCTATTCTAATTCCTTCAATTTCTTTTTCTTCTCTTATTGCTGAAGCTAACATTTCTAATATGATATTGAATAGCAGTGGTGATAGTGGGCACCCTTGTTTCACCCCTGATCTTGTTGAGAATGCCTCTGGCCTATCCCCATTGCATATAATGTTTGTTGATGGTTTCAGATAGATACTGTTTATTATTCTAAGGAATAATCTATTTATTCCTATGCTTTCTAGTGTTTTTAGAAGTAATGGGTGCTATATTTTATCAAAAGATTTTTCAGGATCTATTGATATAATCATATGATTTCTGATAGGTTTGTTATTGATATAATTAATTATACTGAGAATTTTCCTAATATTGAACCAGCTCTGCAATCCTGGGAAAAATCCTACTTGGTTATAATGCATTATCCTAGTGATAACTTGTAGTCGTTTTACTAAGATTTTATTTTATTTGTTTTTTTTTTTTATATTTTGCAAAGCAATGGGGTTAAGTGGCTTGCCCAAGGCCACACGGCTAGGTAATTATTAAGTGTCTGAGGCCAGATTTGAACTCAGATACTCCTGACTCCAAAACCAGTGCTCTATCCACTGTGCCACCTAGCTGCCCCAGCTAAGATTTTATTTAAGAGAGATAGGTCTATAATTTTCTTTCTTTGTTTTAACTATTCCAGGTTTAGGTATCAGCACCATATTGGTGTCATAGAAAGAGTTAGACAGAGTTCTACCTTCACCTATGTTCCTTAAATGTTTGATAGAATTCACTTGTGAATCCATCAGGCGCTGGAGATTTTTTTCTGAGGGAGTTCAATAATGGCTTGTTGAATTTCTTTTTCTGAGATAGGGTTATTTAGATATTTAATTTCCTCTTCATTTAACCTGGTCAACTTATATTTTTGTAAATATTCATCCATTTCATTTAGATTATCAAATTTATTGACATATGGCTGAGCAAAATAATTCTGAATTATTACTTTAATTTCCTTCTCATTGCTGGTGAGTTCATCTTTTTCATTTATGATACTAGCAATTTTGTTTTCTTTTTTCTTTTTTTAATCAAATTTACCAGAGGTTTACCAATTTTATTGGTTTTTTCATAAAACCAGTTCTTGGTTTTATTTATTAATTCAATAATTTTCTTGCTTTCGATTTCATTAATTTCTCTTTTAATTTTTAGAATTTCTAATTTGGTATATAACTGGGTGGTTTTAATTTGTTCTTTTGATAATTTTTAATTGCATATTTATTTCATTAATTTCCTCTTTCTCTAATTTATTCATATAAACATTTAAAGATATAATGTATCCTCTGACAGCTTCCTTAAGGATATCCTATAGATTTTGGCATGTTGTTTCATTATTGTTCATTATCTAGGATAAAATAATTAATTCTTTCTCTAATTTATTATTTGATCCATTCATTCTTTAAAATGAGGTTATTCAGTTTCCAATTAGTTTTGTGTCTGTGTCTCCCTGGCCCAATACTGCATGGAATTTTGATTGCATTATGATTTGAGAAAGACATACTCACTATTTCTGCATTTCTGCAATTGATTATTAGGTTTTTATGCCCTAGTACATGGTCAATTTTTGTGTAAGTTCCATGTACTACAGAAAAGATAGTATATTCCTTTCTATCCCCATTCAATTTCCTCCACAAGTCTATGTCTCTAGATTTTCTAACAATCTATTTACCTCCTTAACTTCCTTCTTGTTTATTTTATAGTTAGATTTATCTAAATGTGAGAGCAGGAGGTTGAGGTCTCCCACTGGTAGAGTTTTACTGTCTATGTCTCCCTGTAACTCCTTCAACTTCTCCTCTAAGAATTTGGATGCTATACCATTGGGTGTGTACATATTTAGTATTGAAATTACTTTATTTATGGTACCTTTTAGGAGAATATAGTTTCCTTCCTTATCTCTTTTAATGATATCTATTTTTTAGCTATTCGTAGGCGGCGGAGCCAAGATGGCGACAAGAAAAGGGATGGAGTCTTAGGCGCTCTCTGATAAAACTTGAAACTAAGGACTTTAACTAAACTTTCAAGAGACAGAACCGACAAAGGGACCCAGTGAGGCAGTTCTCCTACTCAAGGTAACCTGGAAAAGAGCAGAAATGCTCTGCTCCCCAGGGTCAGAGGTACGTCCTGCCAGAGGGGTGGCCCACCAGAGCGAAAGAACATCAGCCTCCAGGAGGCAGCCCCAAGGCATTGAGAGCCATGGCTCACAGCAGCGGGGGAGTCTCCTAAGTTGCACCCTGAGGAGCACCAGGCACAAAGTGGGGAAACACCGGGGGACCTCTCCCAGAGAGAGCATGTGGATCCCAGCCCTCAGGGCACAGAGCAAGCAGCTTGGTCTTTTGGCAGCCCAGATCCATGAACAGAAGCAGGTGGAGCCGGTAAGCAGGAGCCCCCAGGGCATGAGCCCATTGAGCTAAGGGAGGGGAGTGAAGAGAGACTGCAGAGCTCTGTCCTCTGCCTCTAGAACAGGACTCTAGGACTCTAACCCCATTCAGATCCTGATCACAGTCTAGGCCCCCCAGTAGAACAGCAGGGCCCCCCCCACCTCAGCCCCGTGGCAGAGGGGTGGGGCTTATGGTCATTCACAGACCAGGAGGGAGGACAGAGCCTCACACACTGAGACCCTTGTGGGAGTGCCCCAAAAGCTCAGGAAGCACCCCAAAACCAGGACCAGGCTGGGAAAATGAGCAAGCAGAGAAACAAGAGGAAGACTGTTGAGAAATATTTTGCATATGAGCCCAAGAAGGATCAAAACACTCAGTCTGAAGATGAGGAAGCACAAGCTCCTGCATCTAAAGACTCCAAGAAAAACAGAAATTGGGTCCAGGCCATGACAGCTCAAAAAAGACTTTGAAAATCAAATGATGGAGTTGGAAGAAAAACTGGGAAGAGAAAGGAGAGAGATGCAGGAAAAACATGAAAATGAATTCAGCAGCTTAGTTAAGGAAATCCAAAAAAATGCTGAAGAAAATAGCATGCTAAAAACCAGCTTAGGTCAAATGGATAGAACAGTTCAAAAAAGTTATTGAAGAGAAGAATGCTTTAAAAAGCAAAATTGGCCAGATGGAAAAAGAGATAAGAAAACTCTCTGAGGAGAACAAATCCTTCAGACAAAGAATAGAATTCAGGGAGATTGATGAATTTACCAGAAATCAGGAATCAATACTTCAAAACCAAAAAAATGAAAAATTAGAAGAAAATGTGAAATATCTCATTGAAAAAACAACTGATATGGAAAACAGACTTAGGAAAGATAATTTAAAAATTATTGGAATACCTGAAAGTCATGATCAGGAAAAGAACCTTGACATCATTTTCAAAGAATTACTACAGGAAAACTGCCCTGATATTCTAGAAGCAGAGGGCAAAATAGAAATGGAGAGAATCCACAGATTCTGCCAGAAAGAGATCCCAAAAAACCAACCCCTAGGAATATTATAGCCAAGTTCCAGAACTCCCAAGTCAAAGAGAAAATATTACAAGCAGCCTGAAGGACACAGTTCATATATTGTGGAGCTGCAGTCAGGATCACACAGGACTTAGCAGCAACTACATTGGAAGCTCGTAGGGCTTGGAATATAATGTACCGGAAGGCAAAAGAGCTTAGAATGCAGCCAAGAATGAACTACCCAGCAAGGCTGAATGTCCTCTTCCAGGGAAAAAGATGGACTTTCAATGAATCAGGGGAATTTCAAATATTCCTTTTGGAATGGCCAGAGCTGAACAGAAGGTTTGATCTTCAGATACAGGACTCAGATGAAGCATGGAGATTGGAGGAGAGGGGGAAAATATGAGGGACTTAATGATGATGAACTGCATGTATTCCTGCATAGAAAAATGACACTGATAATATTCATATGAACCTTCTCAGTTAATAGAGCAGGTAGAGGGTGCTTTTATAGTTGAAGCACAGGAGAAAGCTGAATTCAAAGATAAAATATGGTGTAAAAATGGAGTCAATAGAAAAAAAGGGAAATGCAATGGGAGAAATAAAAAGGGAGAGGGGGAATAGGCCAAGATATTTCATATAATAAGATTTTTTTATTACAATTGAGCTATTGCAATGATATGGAAGGGGGGAGGCAAGGGAGAATGAGGGAATCTTTGCTCTCATCAGAGGTGACTAGGAGAAGAAACAGCATATATACTCAATGGGGTATAGGCATCTGGAGTAAGAAGGAGGGGGGATCAGGGGGAAGGGGTGGGGATGTGAATAAAGGAGGAGAGGATGGACCATGGGGAGAGAGTGGTTAAATATAACACATTTTCTTTTTTACTTCTTGCAAGGGGCTGGGATTGGAAGGCCTGTCCAGGACCATAGGGCCAGGTGGATTCTGGGCCTAAGGGGTGGTATGGGGGCTCAGAGCTTCTTGGCCCCAGGACCAGGGATCTGTCTGCTGTGCCACTTAGCGACCCTACAGCAGAGTCAGAGTGAAAGGAGAGAGAAAATAGAGTACATGGTAGTGGAGAAATAAGAAAGGAGGGAGTTGTGATCAGCAATGGCAACGTTGGAAAAATATGGAAGCAACTTTTGTGATGGACTTACCATAAAGAATGAGATCCACCCATACAGAGTGGTTGTTGTTGGAACAAAGACTGAAGCACATTTTTTATTATTATTATTATTTGGGGGAGGGTGCAGGGCAAATGGGGCTGGGTGGCCTTCCTGGGGCCACATAGCAGGGTGATCTTTGGGTGTCTGAGGCTGGATTTGGACCCGGGTGCTCCTGGCTCAAGAGCCAATGCTCTGTCTGCCACCCAGCCACCCCTACTATGATTACTATTTTATTTTATTTTGGGTCTTTTTTTTTCTTCTTTTTGGTTTTTGCAGGGCAGTGGAGATCAGGTGGCTTGAATGTCACACAGCTTGGTGATTATTGGGTCTATGAGGCTGGATGTGGGCTCGGGTGCTCATGGCTCCAGGGCTGGTGCTTCATCCATTGTGCCACCTGCCCATACCTACAATTATTACTATTATTTTTTTTAATTTAATTTTTTTTCTCTCCCATTTACTTTATCGCCCAAGCAAGTCTGTATTCATATGGGGGAGGAGTATTTTGTTTTCTCTTAAACAAGAATATTTTATTAATGTAAAAATAATTTGTACAAAATGAGAATTAAAAAATAAAATAAAAAAATAATATCTATTTTTGCAGATGCTTAGTCTGAGATAAGGATTGATACCCCTGCTTTTTTCAATTCAGATAAAGGAAAATATGTGTGTGTCTCTCTGCTTCAGATGAGTTTTTTGTAAGCAGCATATTGTAGGATTCTGGTTTTTAATACATTCTGCCATTCACTTACGGTTTAAGGGATAGTTCATCCCATGCACATTCAAAGTTATAATTACGAACTCTTTATTGCCTTCCATATTATCTTCCCCCTGTTTGTATTTTCTCCCCTTTTCCCCTTTATCCATATTCCCTATTGTTTTGTTTCTGAATTCTGCCACCTTCAGTGTGTTTGCCCTCCTATATCTAATGTCCCCCTTTTCCCCCTTTCCCTTTGCCCCTTATTCCTTCCCTTCCTTCTGTTTTCCCCTTTAACACTTTTAAAAGTAAGATGAGTTTCTTAATTTAACTGAATGTGTGTGTATATGTTAACTTTAAGCCAATCTGATGAGAATAAGATTCAGGAGGCTCTCACCTCCTCCCTTCTTCCCCTCTATTTTAATAAGTCTTTTGTACTTCTGAATGTAATGAGATTTACCCCCATTCAGTCACCTCCATCCTCCCATCTCTTTACTGTCCTACTTTTTAAGGAGGTATCATTTTTAAATCATTCTTATTGAGTCACAGAAAGATCATGAGTGTCCATCACTTCTGGCTGTTCTCTCTACTAGAATTACAATTACTGAGAGTTATTGAGCTAAGGATATACCCAGTTTCATCTTATTGGATAACAGTTTTTCAAATAAGTCATGCATTTCTATCACTTCTGGCTAATTGAATTCTTTCTAATAGAGTTACTATTCTCTAGAGTTGTTAAAGTCTTTCTTCCAGGTAGGGAATATTGCCAATTTCATCTTATTTTATAACAGTTTTTCCCCCTTCCCCCCTTTTAAAAAGTTTTACCTTTTCATGTATCACTTGAGTCTCCTTTCTGAAGTCCAAATTTTCTATTTAACTCTGGTCTTTTCATTAGGAAAAGTTGGAAGTCTCCTATTTCATTAGATGTCCATCTTTTGCCCTGAAAGAGAAGTCTCAGTTCTGCTGGATATTGAATTTTTGGCTGCATTCCAAGCTCCCTTACTTTTCAGAATATTGCATTCCAGGCCCTTCTATCCCTTAATGTTGATGCTGTCAGGTCCTATGTAATCCTTATTGTGGCTCCTTGGTATTTAAATTGTTTCTTTCTGGCTGCTTGCTGGATTTTCTCTTTTATCTGATAGTTTGGGAATTTGGTTACAATATTCCTTTATGTTTTCATTTTTGGATCCCTTTCTGGAGGGGATCGATGTATTTTTTTCAGTAATTATTTTGCCTTCTGGTTTCATGATATCAGGGCAGTTTTCAATCACTAAATCCTGCAATATTTTTTTTTTCTTTTCAATGTTTTCAGGAAGAACAATAATTTTTTAGTTTATCTCTCCTGGACCTATTCTCAAGGTCAGTGGTTTTGCTGATGAGATATTTAGCAATTTCTTCTATTTTTTCAATTTTTTTGGTTTTGTTTAACCAATTCTTGTTGTCTCATGAAGTCATTGGTTCCCATAGATTCCATTCTTTTTTTAGGGAAGAATTTTCTTTATTTACCTTTTGCAATTCCTTTTCCAATCAATCAATTTTATTTTTATAAAAGGTTTCCCCTTTGATCATGTGAGATTTTGAGAGAATTATTTTCTTTTTCATTTGTCCAATTGTATTTTCCCAGGATTTGTTTTCTCATTGCAAGGTATTAATTTTCTCTCATGTTTCTTTTCCCAAATTTTCTAATTGATTTTTATACTCCTTCCTGATTTCTTCAAGGAAATCTTTCTGTGCTGAAGACCAATTCATATTCTCCTCAGGGGTTCTATGACTCTCTGCATTAGGTTCTTTTCCTTCTAGGAATTTTTTCAATGGTCCCCCCTTTCCACTGGCCTTTCTTCATTTTCCTAAGATCTTGTGTTGGGGAGGAGCTGGTTCACAGAGGTTCGGTGTTAAGACCTCTAGAGGCTTTACTGAGTGTAATATCTCCAGCTGGCCAGTAGGGGGTGTTGGATGCTTTGCTCACTGAGTGACTAGTAGAAGGTGTTGGAGGCTTTTCTCATTGCCTGTATTATCTCCTCCCAGCCAATAGACCGTCCTAGAGCCTGGAACCTTCTCTCCAGCCCTTCCTGTAAGTCCCAGACTGTCAGTCCCATGGTCATGCCTACACTTTCTGGTTGTGTCTCAAAGCGAATTTGGCTCCCACAGCAAGGTGTTTCCCACAGCTAATTGGTTCCCACAGTGAAATAAATTCCCACAGAGAAGTGGTTCCTACAGCAAAAGCCCCAGGGGTGATCTTAGATTAGTCCTGCTCTTGCCCCTCCCCCACTGACTGTTGGCATTCTGCACTCACCACACCCCTGGATTCCTAAAGACAGACCTTGAGGTACCTGTTTTTTCCTAGCTTCTCTTTCTGGGTTTTGTTGATAGGACTTCCATTAAGAGGTTTGTTTCATATTGTTTATGAGGGAATATCAGGAGACCTTAGCACAGGGCCTGGCTTCTCTCCACCATCTTGGCCAGAAGACTGATGTCTTTTTTAATACATAAATTTATTTATTTAGTTTTAGAAAGATAGTTTTCAACATTTATCTCTTTGTAATATTTTGAGTTCCATATTTTTCTCCCTCCCTCCCTTCTCTCCTCCCTCCTCTTGACAGCAAGCAATCAGATACATTTACAACCTAGTTAAACACATTTCCATATTCATCACATTGTGAAAGAAGAATCAGAACAAAAGGAAGAAAATATCTAGGAAGGAAAAAAAAACATAAAGCATAAAAAACTTTAAAAATGGAAAATAGTATACTTTGATCTACATTAAGACTACATAATTCTTTCTTGGATGTGGATGGATTTTCCATCACAAGTCCTTGTAAAATTGTCTCTTTGATCATTTTGCCACTGTGAAGAGCTAAGTCTGTTATAGCTGATCATCACACAATGTTGCTGTTAATGTGTCCAATGTTCTCCTGGTTTTGCTCACTACACTCAGCATCTGTTTCTACAACTCTTTCCAGGATTTTCTGAAGTCACTCATGGTTTCTTTCAGAACAATAGTACTCTATCGCATTCATCTATCACATTTTGTTCAGTCATTCCCTAATTGATAGACATCCCTCAATTTCCAATTCTTGACACCACAAAAAGAGCTGCTATGGATATTCTTATACAGGTGAGTCTTTTCTCCTTTTTTATGATCTCTTCGTTTACAGACCTAGTAGAGGTATTGCTGGATTAAAGAGTTTGCTCAGTTTGATTTTTTAATTTGTTGGCTATTTCCAAATTACTTTGATTTGAATCTTTAAGGTAACCAAGGAATCCAAGAATTAGAAAAGAGAAATGAGACCATTCTAGGGATGGGGAAAGTTAGTAAAAAGGAAGATAGATGATGCAGTAGATAGAGTGTCTGGCATGGACATAGAAAGAGTTGAGCTCAAATTCAGCCTCAGATACTTACTAGTTGTGTGATCTTGAGCACATCACTTCACCTCTATTTGCCTCAGTTTCCTCATCGGTAAAGTGAGAGCATTAATAATGCCTATCTTCCACTGTTGTTGTGAAAATGAAATGAGATAATAATCAAATATTAGAAATTATTGTTATTAATTAAAATGTACCAAGTCCAGAGATGATATCTCTTAGGAGGAACAGTTAAGAAGACCAATGTTGCTGATCAAAGAGTATCCAGAGGGGAGTAAAATATAAAGCAAATAGGGTATTTTATATTTGATCCTGGAGGTAATCAGGAGTCACTGAAATTTGGTGTTGGTGGTAGTGGTGATAGTGATGGTAGTGGTGGTGGTGGTGGTGATGGTAGTGGTAGTAGTGTGTTTGTATGTGTGTGCATGTGTGTGTGTGTGTGTGTGTGTGTGTGTGTGTGTGTGTGCATGCTGCTCTTTGCCGGGTTTTTATTTACAACGCCGGCTTCTTTATGCTAGTCCGTCCTCTTACTCACCAGTCCAACGCGTGGTGAGTCTTCGGGGTACCTCCGGCCCCCACTCTTTGATGGGGGAAGAACCAGACAGAGCGCCTGAGGTGGGTCATGAGTCTTTATTCTTCTGTGATCACATTCCCGCTCCTTCCCCCCACCTCTCAGCAGACACTTTTATCCCCTCTGTCCTGCCTCCCATGAACTCTTACTCAATGAGGGGCCGAGTTCTGTAACATTCCCTTATAAGGTGATTATGTTTCCCCCCTCTAAGCGACCGCCAAGCCTCTTCCCCCCGCCCCCAACATCTCCCCCTTTCTGTTTTACAAGGTTATCACTTGGTGTGACCTTAAGCGGTGCTGAGGTTAGCCTTAAGCGGTGTCATTTCTACTGGCCTCTGATAGCCGGGGGCGAGGAACCCTGTCTTAGGTCATCTCCTTCAACCCAGGACCTTGCCCGTCCTAGGCGCCCGACACCCTCAGGGCCTGTCTTAGGTGGCTGGGTCAGGAGAAGTTGCCCGTCTTGGGGTTTACCTCGTCTTACCCCTAGGTGTCACATGTCATGCATGGCGGCTAGCCAGACTTGGGGATCCGCCGGGGGCGAGGAACCCTGTCTTAGGTCATCTCCTTCAACCCAGGACCTTGCCCGTCTTAGGTGGCTGGGTCAGGAGAAGTTGCCCGTCTTGGGGTTTACCTCGTCTTACCCCTAGGTGTCACATGTCGTGCATGGCGGCTAGCCAGACTTGGGGATCCTCCCCCGTCTCCATGGCCATGAAGGCTTTCTGAGTAAGAAGCATATAGCCCCTCTGTCGCCTAGCTAGGCGGCAGAAACAGACAACAAGTAGGGTGATTCCCAGAATCAGCGTCCTTGTTCACCCTCAAGGGGGTATCCTCCCGCCATCTGGCAATCCCTCCATGGTATGGGATCCTCGATGTCTTCCCCTGTGGCCACACATGAGGGGCCCCACCGAGGCAGAAGGGAGCCCCATCGATGTATTGGTCCGTGCTACCGGAAGGGGAGAGGGAATAACTCGGAGTATTCCCCATGTCGGATTTCCTTCAGATGGAGCACCTCCAAGGATCCCTACGATGATCAGAAGGCCTGAAAAAGAAAGAAATTCCTCTCACCCCGTAGGGTTGGGCATTAATCAAGGTCTCTTATCTTGTAAACAGGGAGCCATCTTTCTGGCTCTTCTATCTTATTCTCGGGATGAAATGACAGGTGGCCCTGTCTTCTGTTCTTTACCGTTACAGGGCCATGCCAACCTCCCTCTTCATCTCTCCACATGACTTTAGAGCCTGGTAGGGCCTTGGTGGGAGAGGGCAGGAGCGTTGGTTCTTTCTTAGCATGTCCTTTTGGGGAGAAAAATCTCTGGGCGGCTGTAGTGCCGTCATCCCTGACTTGTAGGAAATTCATGGTAAATAGTACCTGAGACAGGTCTGAATGGGTCGGTGACCTGCCAACTCCCCCTTTCTGTTTAAAAAGATAGGATGTAGCAGAGTATCCATGTAGGACGGTGAACTGATAACGTTTACTGGGGGCTTGGAAATTGATCGCGGGGAGGGGAAAAGGCAAATTTTTCTTTGTCCTCCGGGTGGAGGGGAATGCTATAGAAGCAGTCTTTAACATCAATCACTATAATAGTCCACCCTTGCGGGACTGCAGTGGGCATAGGGAGACCAGGTTGGAGGGTCCCCATGGGTACCATGTTGGCATTTACTGCCCGAAGATCAATCAACATTCTCCAACTCCCCCCTTTCTTTTTTATGACAAAGACGGGGGAGTTATACGGGCTAAGGGACGGTTCCACTTTGTTCTCGTGCAGGAGGGTCATTACTATGTCTGTGAGGGCGATGAGCTTTTCTTTTGTCAGGGGCCACTGCTCAACCCAAATAGGTTTCTTATTAATCCATGTTATTCTGGGGGAAAAGCTCATCTCTAGAGTGGCCCCAATTAATTTCCCCGCAGGCTATCAGGGGTGGCAAGTGTCAGGTTAAGCTGGCTCAAGATATCTCTACCCCATAATGCATAAGGGAGGTCGGGTAGGCACAGTGGGGTGAAGAGTCCAGATTCTTCCAAAGCTGACCACCGTAGGGCGTGTGCTGCTTTCATGGCAGATCTATTGCCCCCCACCCCCGTCACTGCTTGAGGGCTCTGTAGGAGTGGCCACTCGCGCCTCCACTGTCCCCTATTTATGACAGAGCAATCGGCTCCAGTGTCAATTATCCCTTCGAGCTTCTGATTTTCCACCGTGACGGTTAACAGTGGTCGCCCAGAGCTGACCGGGTGGACCCAGTTCACATGAGCGGGAGGGGTCCGCAAGGGCAGCGCCTTTCCTACCTCTTGGCCCTGTTTTACCAAGGTGGGAAAGGGGTGGGGGTTTGTGACCCTTACGGATGTGGGACTTCCGGGACCAAAAATGACCTGGGTATGGGTGACTAAGTCCACACATCTCTCAGCCCCTGTGATGAGCGCTGGGAAAATATTTAGCTCAATGGGAATCATCGAGGTTTCCCAAGGCCCGATCTCTCTCTGCTGTGTCCCTTCTCTATAGTCAACCCTCACGGGGATAGTCACAGTAATGGGGCCGCTGTCTTCGAGCACGGGGGGGGCCCCGCGGCCGGGCCCCTCCCTTTCCCTTTTCCCGACTTCCCTTTGGATCGGCAGAACCTGGCTATGTGACCTGGCTTTCCACAGGAATAACAGGTCGGAACTGAAGTGGAGGGGGGCCGCTGCCTGCACTGTGCTTTGAGGTGCCCTGGCTTTCCGCACCCAAAACAGGTGGGTCTCACCTGCATACCGTGAAGGGCGGTCAGGAGGCTATCCTCCCGGTTCTCCATGGCAGTCACTAAGGCTTGAATTGAATCCTCGCTGGGCATGTCCAGCAATTTGTCAACAATTCCTTCTAATGAAGCGTCGGGGGGAAGGCTGCTAATGGCTGCGATCCCTTTGGGGCGAAGACCCTCTTTAATCAATTGTCTCATAAGTAGGTCAGATCCCGGGGTGTCTCCCATTATACGAGTCACTGTCTCTTTAACCTCGTTCACAAATGAGAGGGGTGTCTGATCTGCTCTCTGCTTCAGCCCAACCAACTTCTGTGTGGCTCTCCCCCCTTTCATGGCTCCAATCTTATCCCAAGCTGCAACATGTGTTTCTTTAACAGTCTCTAGCTCAAACTGGCCATACTGGGCCTGAACAGCAGGGTCAGTATAGGCTCCAGTTCCACACAGGAGGTCAATGGCTAAATCCAGGGGAGTATAACCCCGGGATTTTGCCAGCTTAGAGGCCTCTCTGCGGGCCTGAGCCTTAAAAGCTAAATATAAGGAGGCATCCAGGCACGCGGCTGCAATTTCGTCAAAGTCAGCAGGGGTCCAAGGGTGCGTAGCAAAGAGGTTTTGCATCAGTCTTTTTACATAAGGGGAGCTTGGGCTGTATTTAGTCACGGCCTCCTTAAGTTCCTTAAGCATCTTAAAAGGGACAGGGCGGTAGTCTCGGGCTCCGGTAAGGGGGTCCGTAAATACCGGGTAGAGGCCCCAGTCATCCCAGTCCACCTCCTCCCCTTTCTCTATTGCTATGGAGGCACTGGTGGCAAGTAGGCCGGATGGGCGGAGCCCTTGAGGGGATCTCTGAAGGGCGGACAAGGAACATGGGGGATTTTTTGCCTCTGTTTCCTGGCTGGGCCGCCAAGCCTGGGGCGCGGCAGCTGTCCAATCAGCGCAGACTTCTCCCTCCTCGTCAGCAGCCTCCCGGTCCCACCTACTCACGCTCCTCTTCCTGCCACCCCTGAGGGCTGTTTGCACCCCTCCCTTCCCGCGCTCGGAAACTTCCGGCCCTGAATCTTCTCCCTGGGGGCCCCTTGTTCCCCCATTGTTTCTTCTAAGTTCCTCCCACGGATACAGGGGAGGGAGTGGCCTTCCCTCTTCCTCTGAGCCCTCTGAATCCGATCCCGCCAACGAGCTACCCACCTGAGTGCTGATTGTTCGTGCCAAAGTCACCTTCTGGGGATGCAGGGCTGCATCCACTATCTTATACACTGTAAAATCCTTGGGGGTCAGTTTTCCCGGGCAGGTGTCATTATAGGAGGCCATCTGCTGCCCTACCACCTTCCATTTATCTGGTTGGATCCCACTATGTTGCACCCAAGGGCAGATGTTCCAGATATTCTCAACAAAAGCACGGCACGTCTTGATAGGTAATTTACGACCATGCTTAGCGCAGAGTTTATAAAGCTGCCCTGCAACGGCCTCTTTTTCCTCCGGCTCAAAGGCGGGAATACTATTCCGGCCCCCCATGCTGTCTACTAGCCGAGGCTGCAATCCTAACAGGTGGCAGAACTGGAAAGTTCCCGTTCGGCAAAAGAGAAGGAGGAAGCAGGGCACAATCAGACAGGCCAGCATGGCAAGGAGCGTGATTAGAGCAGAAGGAGAAAGGGAGGGGAAAGAAAGCATAGTCAACACAATAGGGATATGTCCTTCAGGCAATATCTGAGAGTAAACGCCCTCTCCTTCCTCCCGGTCAGAAACGACCGAGGCTGTCTGGAGAATCCGACCAGCGGATTCAGACGTTCCCTAGCAAAATCAGGTCCCGGGTTTCGGCACCACTTGCCGGGTTTTTATTTACAACGCCGGCTTCTTTATGCTAGTCCGTCCTCTTACTCACCAGTCCAACGCGTGGTGAGTCTTCGGGGTACCTCCGGCCCCCACTCTTTGATGGGGGAAGAACCAGACAGAGCGCCTGAGGTGGGTCATGAGTCTTTATTCTTCTGTGATCACATTCCCGCTCCTTCCCCCCACCTCTCAGCAGACACTTTTATCCCCTCTGTCCTGCCTCCCATGAACTCTTACTCAATGAGGGGCCGAGTTCTGTAACATTCCCTTATAAGGTGATTATGTTTCCCCCTCTAAGCGACCGCCAAGCCTCTTCCCCCCGCCCCCAACACTCTTGAAGAAAATCTATGGTAGTTTAGTTGCAGATTGAACTGAGGAGAGACTTGAAACAGGAAGAGGAGGATCCAATTTTTTTTTTGTTTTAGTTGTGGTTGATAATGGGTAGTTGGAGTACTTTCCTAGTAGGGTTGCCTATAGAATGATGGGAAATGTTGGTCAAGGGTTCAGCAAAGAGGTTGAGATTCAAAATAGAGAATTGGGAATTTTTCCTATCCAGATGAAAGTTTCATTTAGTAGAGTGAATGAAATCATCCATGGAGACTATCATATAAAAAGAGAAGACTGAGGGTGGACTTTTGAGGGATATGTATATTTTGGAGGAAGCTGTCATTGAAAGAGAGAGAAGCTGTGCTAGAGCTGGAAGAGTCTATATTATGTAATGTTATGCAAGGTGATAGAGGAAAGAGTTCTTAAAAAGAGGAAATGAATAATGATGTCAAGTCTGACATGGTGCTCAAGAATTTTGAAGACACAAGAGAAAATTCACTTGAGGCAACTTGAGGGCAGGGAACCACCATTTTGCCTCTTTTTGTATCCTTAGTTGCTTAGCATAGCACCTGGCACATAAAAGGTGTTTCATAAATGATTGATTAATTGACAATCCTTTGTAGAAAGATTTTCAAACACATTATCTCATTTGATCCTCATTATAAGCCCAGGAGAAATATTGTTATAGTCAATTTTATAGTAAAAGAAACTAAGGCTCAAAGATTCATTTCCCCAGCATTATATAACTATATATCTCAACTGTAAAATGAAGACAAAATCAGCACCTATTTCCCAGGATTCACGATCAAATGATATAATATTAGTAAAGTGCTTGGCACATAGTAGGAACTATCATTAACTATTATTATTATTGTTGTGGCTTTTGTTGTTGTAATTGTTAAGTTCTAGGACTGACATTAGGATCCAGGTCTTTTGACTAATTGTCTAGTACTATTTCTCTTACTGTCTTTCTGTTCTGGGGAAAAATTCAGGGAAATTTTGAGGTGGTCACCCCAGCGGTAGAGGAGAGTCTCTACATGCTTAAAGCCTTATTTCAAAAAAAAAACCATATGAAATACCTGCTGATTTTTTGGGAGGGAGGAGAGGTAGAGAAAAAGTTATTAGAGGTTTCAGGACAATAGACGCTGAGCAAAGCTAGTTGGAAAAGTCAGGGAGCATTGTCTTTTCAATAGTCTAACTTACTATTATTCAGTAACAATAAGAACTAAACATTTTCATTGAATTCATATACATACTATTTCCAGTATAGCAGATGGAATTCCA
The DNA here is from genome assembly GCF_037893015.1 of Macrotis lagotis. NCBI lineage: Eukaryota > Metazoa > Chordata > Mammalia > Peramelemorphia > Peramelidae > Macrotis > Macrotis lagotis. Next base: position 281,257,768 of record NC_133659.1, read on the forward strand.
CAAGGAAAGGCTGAACCAGACCAAAGTAGTAGTTATTAAATTTAGATGTGAACAAAGGATAACGTATGCAATGCTTCAACACTCAGCAAATTAGGGACTGACTTTAAAACATAGGTCTTTATAAAGAAATCTAGGAAGTTAAAATGGTTAATGCATCTCTCCTGCCCTCTCCTGGACAACTGGAGAGTTTTCAAGTAAAATCAGTTAACTATTAATTCACAATTCTAAATCTCCCGAAATATCCTAGAAGTCTTACTATATTTCATCAATCCATATGAGAATTAAATAAAATCAGCTTTGCTCCTATTAACAACACACTAACTGGCATTAGTGAAGTGGGAAGTGGGGAGGGAGAGAGACAGAGAGACATGCAACTATAGAAACAGAGATAGACACAGAGACAGAGGTAGACAGAGTCACAAAGAGAGTCACACATACCCAAATAGAAATAAAAAAGAAGAAAGAGTGACACAGAGATAGAGGCAGACAGACAAGGTGCAGACACAGAGACAGAGATGTACAGAGATAAAGTCAGACAACATGAGAGATAGATAGGGATGGAGAAAGAGAGCAAGATAAAGAGACAGAAAGACAGATGTAAGGAGACAGAGAAAGGGACAGAAATACAGAGAAAGTCAGAGATAGAAAGTGACAGACAGATCAAGGCAGAAAGAAAGAGGGATAGAGACAGAAATAGAGACTAGAATAGAATTGGAGATGGAGAAACAAAGAGATAGAGAAATAGAAAGGAAGACAGAGACAGAGATGGAGAGACAAGAGTGAGTAAAAGAAAAAGTGGGGGGGAGAGAGAGAGAGAGAGAGAGAGAGAGAGAGAGAGAGAGAGAGAGAAGAGAAGAGAAGAGAAGAGAAGAGGAGAGGAGAGGAGAGGAGAGGAGAGGAGAGGAGAGGAGAGGAGAGGAGAGGAGAGGAGAGGAGAGGAGAGGAGAGGAGAGGAGAGGAGAGGAGAGGAGAGGAGAGGAGAGGAGAGGAGAGGAGAGGAGAGGAGAGGAGAGGGAGGGAGAGAGAGAGAGAGAGAGAGAGAGAGAGAGAGAGAGAGAGAGAGAGAGAGAGAGAGAGAGAGAATGTTTTGTAGGGAGACAGGTTGGAAGATAATGCGTGAGGTAGTGAAAAAGAAATGGAAGACTGTAGCAAAAGAGAATGATAGTCCAGTTCCTCATAGGAGTGTTATGATAAATGGCTAATAAGTGACTTTCAAAAAAAAAAACATGTCCCAGGGACATATTTTTAAGTTTAGTCCGCATTGTTATTTTTCTCCATTACTTTCTCTAGGTAATCAACAAAACAATAAATCAAGCTCTGATTTATCATGTTTGATGATTTCTGAGGTATAAAAGTTCACAATGAGAATTTCACAGTCTTTCAGGAGCCCATGAGAGCTTGGCTGCTGCACTGACCTGCTAGGATAATGATACATTAAATGCAAAATATATGGTTATATGAAAGTATATAGTTTATATCTATCAATCTATATATATATATACACATATATATAGGAGAAGAAGTAATGAATATTCGGTTGTGAATGGACTGTATTGAGAAAGACTTTAAAAGTATAAATCATTCTGTACATATGCACATTTAGTTTTGCTAATATTAAAAGTATAATGAATTATTAAAAAAATAAAAGCAAGCTGACATCATGCATCTCAGAGAACCATATTCATTTAAACTGTTGTTTCTTTTAAAATAAACATTGTTCTAAGACATCCCAAACTAGACCATAATGATATAGGGTATGCTGGCATGCAGACAATACATATACACACACCCCACACACACATACACACACACACACACACACACACACACACACACACACTCACTCAGGTTTAGGAGTTAAGAAGCATAGGGAGAATATGTATATTTCCTAGTATTAATGCTAAAAATTACTCTTCTCTTTTTGATGAATAATGCCTAGGATTCAATGAGTCATTAAATTGGCAAAAGGAATCTCAAGAGAAATTTGGAGTCTATAATTAACACAAACACATAGAGGAGCTTGATTGCAATAGACACTCCTCCAAATATCATTAAATGTTTGCAAGTGCTCATGAAGCATCTTTAAAAGAAGGTAAACAAAGCATAAACAAATCTGGATAAAATTACACTTTGCCATGCTGACAAAAATACTAGTATATATTCATATTTGTGTATATGTATATGTATATGTGTATGTGTATATGTATATGTATATGTATATGTATATGTATATGTATATGTATATGTATATGTATATATTCTTTACAATAGGGCAGTGAGATTAGACAGTGGATAGAGAGTCAGAGCTGAATTCAGGAAGACCTGAGTTCAAATCTGATCTCAGACGTTTACTAACTATGTGACTCCAGGCAAATCACTTAATCCCTTTTGCCACAATTTCCTCATCTGTAAAAATGTCCTGGAGAAGGTAGTGACAAACCACTCCAGTATCTTTGCCCAAAAAAAACTCCAAAAAAGGTCATAAAGAATTGGACATAACTGAAAATGATTAAACAGCAACAATCATTTTATTTATGTGTTTATATATATATAGGTATAGGTATATACATATTAACAAATATTGTTTAATAATTTGTGCATTGTGTAAATCAATAAATGCATTACTTGATACAAAGTTTTCTTGTTTATGAAGGAAATGTAAGAGTGTAGATACTCTACCTCCCTTTTTGTTTCCTCTTCAATCCGGCTGGAAATTTGAAAGCGCATAGTTGGCAAATAATAAATTCCAGTTGAATGAATAAATATGTATAAATAAAAAATAAGAGTTATTTTGTAATTACTTCATTGTGCCCTATAACAAGTATAGCTACTTGGATACACATCTTCCTATATCTTAACTTTTTGCCTTGCTTTATTGTTTCTTAGAGTTAGCTAGTGGCATAATACAGTCAGTATTGGACTTGGAGTAAGAAAGATAAATTCAAAACCTATCTCAGACACTTATTAGGCGTCAACCTCATATAATTTCCCTCAGCTTTAGTTTCCTCAATTATAAAATGGTCGGAATAACCAATGGTTGTATCTCTTCACAGGGTTGTGCTAAACATCAAAAGAGATAATATAAGAGCTTTGCAAGTTTTAAAGCATTATGTAAATAGTAGCTGTTGTTATTATCTCCCCTTTTACCCAATTAATTTTAAGCTCTGATAAAGTAGGGTCTGTTTTTACAATTATCTTTGGAGTGCCTCGCTGAGTGTTTTACATATGATAGATACCTCATTCATGTTTTTTGAATTAAATTAAATCCTTCCATTATAATAAACCCATTTTTTCACATAGCTACCAAATTGATATTCCTAAAGCATAGGTCTGACTATGGCATTCACCAGCTCATGAAGCTCTAATGGTTCCCACTTGCCTCTAAGATAATGTACACAATTATCTGTCTTTTAAATCCTTAAATAATCTGACTTTTCAGGAGCTTATCAGTCAAACTAGTCTAGTTGTCTCAGTCTTTGCACAAACTATCACCTTTGCCTTCTTCTTTACCTCATCTCCTTAGAACTCATAGCTTCCTTCAAAGTGGCAACCTATCCAGATCCTGGCAGTTTCAGGTTCCATCATTTTGACCCCTGGGAAATTGCTTTGTAACTGTTGTGTACACACAATTCTTCCACTTCTATATTTACAAACTCTAAAATTCCCTTTCTTATCATAATCTTTTATCATTCCATCTTTGCTTATGCTTTACATAGGCCTTTATTTATCACCATCATGATTTTTGTTCTCTCTAGTTTTCTGTTCTTTCCCAGGATGTGATCCCTAGCTACACTGGCTATACTTTCCTTTCTTTTCTACCATGTCTACCCCTTGGTGAGAAAATATAACTCTACTTTATTCTCTAGTTTCAAATTCCTTGTCTGCTTGTTCTATCTGTGATCATACCTTGCCAAAATCCAACTTGGAATAGTCCCACCAGTCACTTCTTTTCCCCCGATTTCTACCTATGCACTGTTTAATGAAGCTAGAGGAAAACACAAAGTGTGCTGAGTCCACTGTAGATTTATGTTACTTTCAGGTGGGACCTTGTTGAAATAGGTAAACATTCTCTTATTCCAGAATCAACTTGCTATCCTACTCTCCTTAGCACTCTTCAAATCTTCTTTCTTAAAATCTCTACAGCCCTCTCCCTCCTGTGTCAGCTGAGAACCATGCCTCATTATTCACCAAAATATTGAGGCTATTAACTATTAATTCCATTTTCTGTCTTCCTCCATATCTCATATTTTCAGATATCTTTTCTCTTTAACTCTTCTCCTTTCCAAATTCAACCATTCTAAACAACCCTTGATTCCATCCTCTCCTGTTTTTTGTTTTCTTTTATTTTTTTTAGCAGATTGCCCCCTCTACTATCCCTATTCTATCTTCAATCTCTCCTGGTTGCCTAAAAAATTCCTATATCTCCCTCATTCTTAAAAAAAAACAACACTATTTGATCCTACAATTTCCATTAGCTATCTCCTCCCCTTCTCGGCTAAACTTGAAAAATCAGTTTCCACTTCAAATTGTCCCAAACTCTCTCACTCTCTTATAAACACTCTGAAATCGGCTTCTCTCCAGCTATTGTCCTCTCCAACTGTTTGATGAACCATAACGCCTGAAAATTCATCTATAGATTCACTCCTATCCTGACTTTCAATATGTCTAACCAATCCCTCTTGTTTCCTTCACTGGTTCTACATTTATGTTGTAGCCAGTATTCCTGGGTATTCCCAAAAACTCTATCTTGAGTCCTTTTCTCTTTTCACTCTATACTATTTCACTTAGCCTCATCATTTTCAATGGGTTCAATCATCTTTCTCTCTATTTGATTCTCAAATTTACATATCTACCGTAGTCTCTCTCCTAAATTATAATTGTAGATCACAGTACTTTAAATTCATGAATAAGAAGTCTTAAACAAATGATTTGAATCTCAGTTTGTAATGATAAATTTTGGTTTGTGCTGTTTGATTTAAAGATGTTCATTGGACATCCCATTCGAGATGTGCAATGGAGAGAGAAGCAAGACCGGAGGTCAGGAGACAGAGTTGGACTGGATGCATAGTCTAAAAATTATCTATATTGAAATGATAATTACATCTTTGGCAGATGATGAGCTCTATAGTTCATATAGAGGAAAAGGGCAGAGCCTTGGAGGGTCCTAGAATAATGTTAGATGATAATCCAGCAAAGGAGAATAAGGAATAGATAGATAGGAAGAGATCCAAGAGAAAGTAGTAGTGTCACAAAAATCTGGTGAGGAAAGAATTTTAGAGGGTATTCATTCAGGCCTTCCCATGATAATCAGAATAGAATTTCCTGAAAGGGCCATATTGGTATTAGTTCCCAAAAATCTTTGATGTCTTTTCCCTTGTATTTCCCTTGGAAAATGAGGTCCCATATTAGGTGTACCCTGGTATGATAGTATCCTGGTCTATGGACACACATGATTCCTTATATCTGTTTGGGTTTTAAGGTTTATGTGGGGGTTGAAGGACCCTTACTAACCAAATTCTTAACGTTGTGTTTCAATTTTACCAGATCCAAAGTTCCTTCTGGGAAAGAGCTCATTTTGCAGATGAGGAAACAGAGGCAGAGAGGGTTAAGTGACTTGCTTAAAAGAGGGTCACACAGCTAGTGTTTAAAGTCAGATTTGAACTAAGAGAGATGAGTCTTTATGACTCCAGATGCAGGCCCAGGCACTATGCCACTTGGCTGACCTGTCTACCTCATTAGTATTGTCTTTTTTTCACATTGGTTTTTCTAAGTCCACTGGGCAGTCATCTGCCATTCTATTTCGAGTTGTTGAAAACTGTTGATGAATTTATTTCCACTTATCTTATACTGATAACCCAGAAAGACCATTGATGATAACTAGGGGATTCTCCATCTAGTTTCATTTTAACTGAATTATTCTTTTCCTACTTCAACAGCATGTCAATTGTGATAATATTTACATCAAATTCTGCCTTCTACACCCAAGTGTTAAGTTCTGGTAGTTCAAGTTCAATATTGAACTGAAATGAGACATTGCATAGTGCATCTAACAGTTAACAAAAATTAGTTTCCATTATTCATAGCATGAAAAGGATACAGGCTTAGGGAAAGGTGATGCCATTCTTTTAAAAAATAATAGTTTAAATATAAAAAATATTTTCATGTATACTGTACCAGAAAAAGATTTGTATGAAAATATGAACCTTTACTTTGTACCTACCACTTTCTTTTTAGTACTTCATACCACTTTTAAAAATGCAAGTATAAAATAAATTCATGCTTCACTTTTAAAACTATCTTATTTGTGCTCCCTTTTGAGCTTCATTACATTTGTTTCTACTTGTCTTTAAAAATGTTTTAATGACCCTCTTTTTTTCATCTTTATAGCTAACCTCCCCTTCCCCAATTAAAAACTGAAAGAGAAAAAACCCTGATGAGGGTCTTCTCTGTACATTTAGTCATTGTTATTCTCTGTCAGGAGACATAACTGACCATAGCATTGTATTAAGTTTTTCAAAGTTGTTTTTATTTAGTGTAACTATCCTTTTATAAATTATCCTCCTGGTTTTACTGGTATCCCTCTAACACCCCTATCAAAATGACATTCCACATAGCACAAAGTATTTTTCTTAAAAAAACAAACAAAAGAAAAAAAAGCGGAAAAATGAACACAATACATTGTAAAAGTTTAAAAACATGTGCAATGTGCAACACACATTGAATCTCCCAAATCTGTAAAGGAGAGACTTCAGAGCATTATATTCTCTTTTTCTTAACCATGGTTACTTTTCACCATTTTTCAACATTCAGTATTTATTTGTCTATCCATTTCTGTATGTGTGTTTATTCTTTCCATTTATATTGTTATGGTCATTTTGATATTTTTTCCTTGGCTCTACTTATTTCACTCTGCATCAGTTCATGCAGATCTTTTCATGCTTCTCTGATTTTACCACAATTATGTCTTAACTGGACAACAATATTCTATCACATTCATGCAATACAATTTGCTTACCTATTTCCCCAGCTGATGGGCGTCTGTTTCATTTCCAATTATTTGCTATCAGAAAAAGTGCTGTTTTAAATATTTTGGGATATATGGGGACTTTCTTCTTATCAATGGCTTCCTTGGAATATAGGCCCTATAATGGAGTGCCTGGGTCAAAGAGTATATATGTTTTAGTCACTTTATTTGCATAATTTCAAATTGCTTTACAAAAGAGCTCTATAAGTTCACTATTCACTAATGTCCCAATCTCACATTATCTCCAACATTGACTAGTGCTGTCTTCAGCCTCCTTTGAAAATTTTCAGAGTAAGAGGTAAAACTTCAGGGTTGCTTTGATTTGCATTTCTTTTATTTTTAGGGATTTGGAACTTATTTCATGTAATTTTTTAATTCTTTGCAATTCTTTTGAGAACTGACTATTCACAACTTTGCTTATCTAGTTAGGTGAATTGTGATTGACCAAATTTATCTGCTAATTGTTTATCTTGGATATTAAACCTTTATTAGAGAAATTTGATACAAAAAATTTTCTCTTTCAATAATTTTCATTCTTATTCTAAGAGGGTTTATTTGTTTCTATAGAAGCTTTTTAGTTTCATATACTCAAAGTTATGTGTTTTATCTTTTGCAATTATCTCTATCTCATTTGGTTAAGAATTCATCTCCTATCCCTAGTTAAGAAAGGTATACAATCTGCTTCTCTTGTAATTAAAAAAAATATAAATTTTAATATTTGGGTTAATCATTTAGAATGTTAAGCAATATTTCTAACAGACATTTTTAGTTTTCCTAGCAGATTTTATTTTAATAAAAATAGGAAGTTCTTTTCTGAGTAATTTGATTTTTGCTTTACCAAACACTGGACTATTGAGTTCCATTGCTTCTGATTCTTCCTTGCCTCATCTGCTTCTTTTTTAAAGCAATTCCAGATGGTTTTGATGATCGCTACTTTTATGAGGAAGTTTAAAGCCTAGAAATTCTTTTTCCCTTTTGTCCCTACATCTTTTAATCATTTCCAATGATATTCTAGATTTTATTAAAAATGAGTTGCTATTATTTTATCAAATTTTAGAGATCATTCCTTTGTTGTGACAATTCAAATGATATAGCATTAAAAGCACAAATTAATTTTGGTAATATTGTCATTTTTATTATATTGGCATGGTCTAGCTATGAGCACTGATAGTCCTTCAAATATTTAAGATTTTTATTTCTGTAAGGAGCAATTTGTAATTGAACCTATACAAGTGTTTTTCATCTTTGGCAGATTGATTCTCAAATACTCTATGGAATTTTTGCAGCAATTTAAATTTCCCTTTCTATTATTCCTCTTGGATTTTTATATTATTATATAGAAATGCAGTGGTTTTTAAAGGTATATTTTGTAGCTTGCAACTTTGTTGAAGTTATTAACAATATATTTGCTGATTTCCTTAGGATTTTCCAAGTATGGCATCATATGATCAATAGTGATATTTTTTAATCTTTTCTTTAATTATTTTTAATTTCCAGAACTATATAAAATAATAGTGGGGAGAGTGAACAACCTTACTGGAAAAGGTTCTGGTGTATCTTTACTGTATATGGATACTTTTGGATTTACTTTTGATATTAAAAAAGGCCCTCCATGCATAAATTAGTGTTCTACTTTTTTAAGTCTTCCCTCTTCCTTCTGTTGAAATAAATATATGGTTTGGTTTTTGAATTTAAAATTTATATTCTTTCCCTAAAATTTAGAATTCTCCTTTGAATCCATCAGGACCAACACAACATCCCCCTTCCAGCGCCCCCTGCCAATTCTTTTATGTTGTTCTATTTCTTTTTCTGAGACTGGATTATTTCAGATCATTTTTTTAATCCCCTGTCATTTTGCATATTTTATATTTTTTAAAGTGTCCCTTTATCTTCTGTTTCAGAGCATATAATTGTGAATAAATTGACTAATCTTTATATATTTTTTGGTTTTGTTGTGACTCTACTGTCTCACTTTCTATTTTATTGATTTGATTTCCTGCCCTTTTTGAAATCAGATTGGTTAAAAGCCTATCAATTTTATTAATGCTTTGGAGCGGCTAGGTGGCACAGTGGATAAAGCACTGACCCTGGAGTCAGGAGTACCTGGGTTCAAATCCGGTCTCAGACATTTAATAATTTCCTAGCCGTGTGGTCTTGGGCAAGCCACTTAACCCTATTGCCTTGCAAAAACCTAAAAAAAAAAAATTATTAATGTTTTAAAAGAATTAGCTCTTAGATTATCATTTCTGTAGTTTTTGATTTCCAGCTTGTCTAATAATTTAATAATTCCACTTTTGTGCTTATTTTAGGTTAGTTAATTTGAAGAATTCTTATTCAGGTCATCCTCTTTTCCTATTTTGTTAACAGGGATACAATTTTTGTTCTGAGAATGGCTTAGCTGTATTAGCTGTAGCTCAGAAAATTTGATCATTATAATTTTCATAATTTTTGTTTCTATGTTCTTTGAATTCATTTAGTATTTAGGATTTGTTGTTGTCTCCATTTGAGTTTTTGTTTATGGTCCTTGAATTGACTACTATTTTTATTGTCTGTAAAAGATATTTACTATTTCTGTTTTTTACGCTTGCCATATAACCTCTTTTCACTAGTACAAAGTCAATTCTTGTAAAAGTTCCATGTGGTGCTAAGAAAAATATCTCTTTTATAGTCCCAAGTAATTCCAGCAATTTGATCAGTCCCACATTTTCCCTTTTATTTTTCTTTGCCAAATAGATAGGGATATTGAAATTTCCTATGACTATTGTATTTCAATGTCTTTATATACCTCAGTTAACATTTCCTTTATAAATTTGGATATTTCCTTTGTAGCATATAAATTTAATTGTGGTCTAAGGTTTATTTCAGTATAAAGCAGTATTTTTGGTTATTCCTTTTTATATTTTGATTGCATGATTGTAACCCTAGCTTCTTTGGATTCATTCGCTGAATGGAAAAAAAAAAAAGGTTTTTTCCCTAGCCCCTCATTTTTATTTTGTGTATGTTTGTTTTTAAAATTTCTTGAATGTAAGATTTAATTTTCTTATACATTTATCACTGATATTTGTTTTATTGGATTGCTTAATTCATTCACATTTAAAATTGAGTTAGACTAATTTTTCTCCACATCTAATATTGTTCCCCCACCCCCATTATAATTTCCCTTTCTTTGCTTATTAGTTCCTTTTTCACCTTTATTTAGCTATTAGTCAAAACAGAATTTCCCTTCCCCCTCCCCGCTTTTTAAAATTCCACTTTTTCTCTTTTTCTAGAAAGGATTTATTTCCCTTATACTTGTCATCTTCCTTTTTTAATCTAGTTTTGGTTCATGATGCTTATGCTTAATTACTCCTTTATTTTCATGGGATTAAAACTTTTTGAGTTAACACCAGTTTGCCACAATTGTGTAAATCTTGCTTTTAGTCCCTTTTTTTTCACTATTCTGTGTTACTCTGAAAAATACCAACTAACTGTCAATGATAGGGAAGATAATGTTCCATAATAGGTCTTTTCCTGTGTTGACTGTGTAGTTCATTACTGTTATTTTCCCTTTGCTGATTTGTTCCCCATTGGCCTAAAAAATCTCTTCCCTGGATCCATGCCCTTCCACTCTTCTGGCTATCAGTTTCTCCCAGAACTCTTGATTTCTTTTGAAGAAAAGGTGAGTGCTAAGGTTCTCATCTCCTTTTCTAGATTATTTTTCCCAAGGAGCATCCCTTTCCACCAATGAAATATATCTTCCTTTCTTCTCTTCTCTTTACCTTTTTTTTTCCTAAGAGGCTATAGGAGTTATTTCCCACTGTTAGCCTTTCTTGTACTTAAGGTATACTTCATATTCCCCTCTTGTCTTTTTCCTCCCCTACCCTCTTTTATGTGCCCTCTCATTTTTTTCATTTAGTCCCACAAAATTCACTGATTTTCGCAAAGGCAGGGTGTTGTGAGGTTTAAAGCCATGATGCTCAGATTTATTTCTGCACCATGATTTCTATTTGACTTCTGCATAAATCATTGTCTCAAGGCATACATCTAGAAAGATGTTTCTTTTTTTTTTTTCTTTTTTGTTATTTTTTTATTTCCCAGAGGTCTTTTCCATTAAAAGATAGGTACAGGAATAAAGAAAACAAACCAAAGCAAAAGCACAAATGGTATTAGAATTCACAAGAATCACAAAGTTTGGGGGCCAGAATTTGGGTCATATCCCAAAAGCTCTTCTTACCAAAAATCTCTCTGGCTGGGTGTGGTGGGAAGTCAGGTGATATAATGAAGGACCCAGCTGAATTCTTCACTTAAAGACAGGGGTTGCCCAAGAGTCCAGGTGTCTGGAGAGGGATTAATTATTCTTAATCAGATTTATCAGATTCAAATCACTCCTTGTTCCAAGGCTGATGATTGCAGCAGAATAGAAAGCAGCTGTGCTAATTCTGGGAAGACAGAAAGTCATGCCCCTTCATCTTGTTTGGCTGGTAAGATCAGAATTTACTGGAATAAAGGGCTATGATCCATTTGGGGACTCGGAGAAAGCTGGACATGTAAGAGGCCAGCCAAGCCAGTCTGGGAACCTCAGAAAGTGCTGATTGCAGGGATAGAAAGTCAGAGACAGGATGGCCATTTACATCCTTGAATTCATATTTCCTAGCCAGATCACAGGATGGCAGAACTCGACCACTCATTTGTAGGATCTGTTGCCAGGCCACCACACATTTGCCACTCAGTTCTGGGATCGCCCCAGTTAGAAAACGTTCTTTCAGCTGATGGGTCACAAGATCCTTTTCCTTGTTCAAATGTTCTGTCATCATCTCTGTCTTCACTACTCCTGGCCAAAGAGACACATATGCAATACCATGGGGTCGTAGCTCCTGGGCACAATCTGATGCCAAACTATCACATGCTGCTTTGCCTACACCGTAGGCTACATTGAAGAGATACTGCAGCCCACCAAGTGAGGAGATGATCATGATGAGTCCTCGACCAGCAGGAACCATTAGTCGGGCTCCATACACTGAGCACAAATAGTGACCTCGGAGTCCTACATTATTGATATCATCCAATATAGAGGCTGGACATTCCCAGAATGGCTTCTTCAGACTGGAAACTATGGCCCGGACCCGGGCATAGGCATTGTTGACTAGTATATCCAGTCTTCCATCTTGTTCTCTATCCACCTTTTCAAATAGGCTCCGCACCTCATCTTCCTGGCTTGAATCACAAACCACAGGCACACATCGACCCCCTAGGGATTGGTCCTCCCGAGCAGCGGCCTGCAGGGTGTCCGGCCGGTGGCTGGTGATGTAGATGGTGGCTCCGGCCTAGCAGAGCTGCAGGACAATGCCCCGGCCGATGCCTCTGGAGGCTCCTGTCACCACACACACACACATACGCTGCCGTGCAGAGGGCCCAGCATAGTACTGGGGGGTGGTCACCTGCCTAGAAAGATGTTTCTTAAAGATCTTTGTTATTTTGTTCATTTCTGATGTCTAGGGTATTTGAAAATTAATCTTTTCTGGTCTAGTTTTCTAAGAATGTTTTGAACAGGTCTTTATTGTTGAATGTTCATTTAAAAAAAATTTTTACTTTGGGGGTTAGATTTTTTGGGGCTGCATTTTGAGATCTATTGCCTTTGTGAACACATTATTCCATTTCTTCCTCTATTTTTTGGTAGGTGCTTAATGGTCTTTATTTGAATTCTCTTTCTTTTGTTTTCAGAGTTCTCCAGGTTGTTAGCAACTCCCTCCCTCCTCCTCCCTTTTCCTGAAGGTGATCTATGAATTACTTTTTTTTAAAATTTTTTTTTAAGGCAAAGGGGTTGAGTGACTTGCCCAGTCACACAACTGAGTATTAAGTGTATGAGGCCACATTTAAACTCAGGTCCTTCTGACTTCAGGGCCAGTGTTCTATCCACTGTGCCACCTAGCTGCTCCCAATTTTTTAATTGGCATTTTGTTTTCTGGGTTCAGAAAGTTGTGATTTCCCAGTATTACTTCTTATAGCAGGATGTGCAGGATTTTTTGACTTGACTTCTGGAAGACATAACTCGTAAGTTGTCTCTATTGCATTTTGTCTTTATGTGCAACTCCTGTTTTCTTTTAATGTTATTACATTTTATTTTTCTTATAGCAGATAATTCCCATTCCCATTTATCTATTATCTATATTTCCATTCATTTATAATCTTGGGCAAGGGGTTAAGTGACCTGCCCAAGGTCACAGAACTAGGTAATTTTTAAGTATCTGAGGCTGGATTTGAATGCTGGTCCTCCTGATTCCAGGGTCAATGATCTATCCATTGTGCCACCTAGCTGTCCTCTAATCTATATATTTTATTTTGTTTTGTTTTAGTTTTTGCAAGGCAATTGGGTTAAGTGGCTTGCCCAAGGCCACACAGCTAGGTAATTATTAAATGTCTGAGGCTGGATTTGAACTCAGGTACTCCTGACTCCAGGGCTGGTGCTCTAATCACTGCGTCACCTAGCTGCCCTCTAATCTATATATTTTAAATATTTTCCTCTCTTTAGGTTCTTTGGTGAGACTTGCCATCAAATTCCATGGCATCAGGGAGGTGAAGCCATGACAGCACATGAATTGGAATTGAGTGAGGGTGGACTGTACTAAGTCACCAGCTTCACTTTCTCCTCCAGAGCCATCTGGGTCCAGTAGCTAGATATTCAGGACTGGAAATAGCCCTGGATGTGAGGAGTCAGGGTTAGGTGACTTGCCCAAGGTCACACAGCTGGTGAGTGTCAAGTGTCTGAGGCCAGACAGGAACTCCTGACTCCAAGACCAGTAATTCTATCCACTATGCCACCTATGATAGAACATTGGTCTTGGAGTCAGGAGGATAGGAGTTCAAATTCAGCCTGAGACATTTGATATTTACTAGATGTGTGACCTGATTCAGCAAGTAACCTTGATTGCCTCTCATCCAGGGTCATCTTGAATCATGTCTGGCTACTGAACAGAGATGATTCTGGAGGACAAAGTGAGGCTGGTGACTAAGCACAGCATCCCTTCCCTGAAGTCATGATCTTCTTCAAGCATGAAGGAAAAACATCATCATCATCATCAATCATTATGTTCAATTTTTTCTATTCTATTATTTCAGCTGTTCAAGTCATAGATTCTGTTCTCCCAATTCTTATTTCTTGTGATTTTCATGCTCTTAAAAATCCAAAAGGACCTTTGATTCATTTGTATCATTTTTTCTTTATTTTGCATATTTATTCATAGATGTTTGAATTCTTTCACTAGATCTGAAGGTAACATTTCCTTCTGTTCTTAATGTCTTCCCTGGTAGTTGAATTTTTTTCCTTCTGAGACTTCGATGACTTCAATCTTTTCCTATTATTTCCCCAAATTGTTCACTTTCTGACTTCTCTTCGATGATGGTTTTTTTAGAAGTAATATTTCAAAACATCTCAGCATCTTCCCACAATGGTCAATTCATGTGTCACCACCCTAGATTTGGAGGGGCAAGTAGGGAGAGGGAGACATAGATGCTGGATGGTTCTTTGCCTCAGAAATAATGGAGTTCCCCCTCCTCCCCCAGCCCGTTTAAAAAAAATGGTGCTGAATAGGAACTTTGAAATACTGGAGTTAAACATAAAAGCACAATACATGAGAATAATCAGGCGGAATTTATAAGGATAAACTTCTTATATTCTGATGGTGTATGAGGAAGAAGAGAATGAACGATACAAGGATCCTTTCAGAACCTTTATGTCATTAGGATATAGAACTAAATGAGAAATTGCCTAGAATTGGTTTTTATTATGAATTGACAATGTTTAAAGAATGTTTAAATGAAATGTTTAAAGAAAGAAAAGTTGAAGAAAGCTACATTAAGGGGAAAAAGAAAATGAAGCATGGGGTGAACGTATCTTTACATCCCTAGTGCTTAGCACAGTAACTGGCATTTACATTTAATAAAATGCTTTCTGATATACTTTTATCATTTCTTGAAATATAATGTTCAAATTTTTGTTTGATAGTTTTTTAGGAAGTCTGATTCTTAAATTATCTCTCCTTACCTTGTTTTCCAGGTCAGATGGTTCTGATTGTTCAAAAATATATTCTGTTGTCTCATTTAGTAATGTGCTCCATTCCTTTTCTTAACACTTGGCTAAGATTTTCCTACCCCCAAACCAAACCTCTATACTTTGTCTTTAAAACCTCTAAATTAATTTTTCAGTCATTCTTGTATCTTTTGTTACTGTTTATTTTCCAAGGTCCTACTTGTAGGTAATATGGATTTCCTTTCTTCTGGGTTTCCTTATTTGGGCTTCACTTAAACAGCATCTCGTCTTCATGTTCAATGTTTTCTTCTGTTCTTGGTTTGGGATGTTGTGCTTAGGTCAGTCCTCTCTTTCTTGAATGGAATGGGCAGACTTTGATTGATCCTAACTCAATTATAATTGGGATGTCTATGCTCCTGTTCATCCAGGCAAAGTTGGCATTGGGGCCCCAGGTTAATTCTCAGTCCTTGGTTTCTGAATCTTCTCGTGGTCCACTTAGGACTCTTAACTTTGATCAGAATCTTGCACAATCCCTAATTGGGAATAATTGGCTTTATCACACCCCAGTGAATTGTTGGGAGTTAAGATTGGTTTCAACTGTATGGCCTGCCAATAAGAGGCAACTCAGTTGCAGTTACTCTGTCAACTATGTGTTTTTCAAGCTCAAACAAATGTACAACTGAGTCATTTTTCTATGAAGTAACCTTTGGGGACCTTGTCTTTATTTTCCCTTTGATAAAGTATTTTGGAATCTGGCATCAGGTCTTCAATTACTAGAATTTGTGATGGCTTATGGCTGTGATGGCTGACTTCAGGTTGATTTAAATAATAATGATGATAAGCTTCCCTGGAAGAGTTCCTTTCTGGTGACTCTGGTCAACAAAATCTGTGTAAACCCATCTACCCCATCACTCATGAATTTCTGGTGATATTTTTGTGCAGCTAAGTTCAATGGAAAATTTACTTCTGAATTTAAAAGATTGTCATTCATTTGCTCAGAAGTTTTCAGGTATTGCTCTGGTTTATTTCTGAAAGAATGTGCTTGCTTTCTCAAAGCTCTCTAAAGAGTATTTTATTTTCGTTAACTCATATGAGGACGTTTCTATCACTCTTTACATATACAAGGCTTGTTGGTTTTAGTTACAAGCATGTTAAACTCATTTTTCTTTCTCTTCAAATTGGGTATGCAGCATAGTACAGTGGAAAGAATACAGTATCTGGATTAAGAAAACTTGGTTTCAAATCCCACTGCTGAGAGAGAGCAAATAACATTTCTGAACCTTAGTTTCCTCAAATGTTAAAAAAAAAGACATAATCCAGTCAATTATATGGCCTCTTAAGGCCTTTCCAGATCTTTGATTTGATCTACAGTGATCATAACATTTGTTTAAGGTTTGTCAGTATCATGCTCATTTTAGATTAAATGAGTGACATCATCAGAATCATTTAGGATAAAATGTATTAGAATGTAACCTCTAAATTTGACTTGTCTTTTATCATTTCATTATATTAGCTATATATATTAGTTAAATGGATTGATTTCTAGTCATTTTTCAAAACTGGTAGGGGGTTTATTTTTTAAAATACAATGAAGTCAACTTAGCTGAATTTTATTTCAATACTGAAAATGACTAAAGTTATTTAAAAATTGTACAAATGAAAAAGTTCATTTCAATTGATAAAACATCATTTCAAGTCTTGACTGTTATTTACTGTGTACCCTTGGGCCAAGTCATCTCATCTCTTGGATTGTCTGAGGTGAAACTAGACGGCCACTAAGATCCTTTTAAATTCTAAATCTATGATCCTAATGTTTGATCTTCATTTTTGAAGATGACCACGATCATCAGGGAGGTGATGCCATGATAAGCATATGAAATGGATTTGAGTGATGGGGTGCTGTACTAAGTGACCAGTCTCAATTTCTCCTCCAGAGCTATTTGAGTCCAGTGGCCAGATATGTATTAGGACAACTGGAGATGGCCTTGGATGCGAGGCAATCAGGGTTAAAATGATCTGCCTAACATTACACAGCTAGTGACAGAGATCAGACTGTACTCCTGTCTCCTGATTCCAAGGCCAGTGCTCTGTCAACTGCACCATCTAGCTGCCTCTGAAATCTATGATCCTTGGAAATATTTAAAGAATTTATATGTATAACAAAAAACAACTTTTCTTTTATAGCATTTCTATTAAAAATAGCATGCAAATGAGATCAACACAGCTTTAGCTAGTCATGGAATATATTTCTCAGAAATTTCTAAAAGAACTGATTCTCAAATTGTTTTGGATTTTCAATATGCTAATATGGTAAGACTTTGTGATTTCCTTAGTACAGAGAACTCAATATAAGAACGTTCTCCACTAAGGCATATTCAAACCCTTCCAATGCCTCAGCCAATCTGTTCTGTGAGTTTTCTGAGCCACACTGAGGTTAAATAATTGTTGCCGGTTCATACAAGGGTTGGAGGCAGGTCTTGAATCTAACCAAGCCCCAAATACTTTAACAGACTACTCCTGGCTCTGTTTTTAATACCAGAAATGCTACATTCCTTAGAATGCAACCTATAGGAAATATAAAACAGTTGAACTTAGTTTCACTATAATAATTTATAACAATTTACTTTTCTCAACTCAGTTTTATTGCTGTTTGTGTAGTTTCAACACTCTGCTTATAGTAAAAAACAAAACAGATTAAGTACTTATGAAATGTATGAAAGGCCAATAAATTTCCAGCATAGAAGTAAATTCCCAAATAAAAATAATATAAATTTGCATTGCACATGTATGAAAGCAAATACTCCCCACAATCAAACTTGATTATGTAATGTGAAACACTTAAGCTTTGCAACTGAGAGAGAAAAACGTTAATGAAAATGTACATGAACAAAATTCACTTGGTTAATTTTCTATTCTTTGGTAGAACAGAGTTTTCAAAAGTTACAAGAGGAACAAATATAAATTATAATTTGAAAAAAGTTGGATTTCAAATATTTTTGGATTATTTTACTTGTGTTTTGGTTTTTGAAAGATTCATAAAAAATAATACTAGTGCAAGGCAATACAGCCTATAAGAAAGAGTTGGCCAGAGTCAGGAAAACCTGGGTTTGAGTCCACCTTTGTCAGAAGTCACTTCTCAATGTGAACTGGTTTATTTCACATTTCTATGGAACCCTCAAAGAACTTTAGGTAACATAAAAGCTTCTGACCTCCATTGGTAGAATAAATTTTCCCATCTGTCTACTTATAATATCAAGAAAATCATGGATCTAGTTTCTATCTCTAACCTAACAATGACAAAAATAATAAATAAAACAAAATCCTATCATTTCTTTACTATTAATGTGTTTATGTGGCTTCAGAAATTAATATATTTCTTTACTTTTCTTCCTGTTCTTAGTTCTTGGATGGCAGCACCCAAATCACTCAAAAGTTCTCCAAACTTTATTTATAAGGCAAAACCTGACAACTTATGTAAGTTCCCATTCTGAATATTTAGAATATGCCCCTGAAATCCTATTAATTCACTGGTTCACTTCTTTTAAGGCTTACCTTTATCAGTATCTGACTAAGAGATAAAGCAGCAAGCCTGACATTAAACTTTCCATATGGTTCAGCACTCACCTACTCACTATCACAAATTAATGATTTTGCATTTACATGCCAGAAAAGATGGATGTAAAATATAGAGTGACAAAAAGAAACAATGATTTATACAATAAACATGAAATAAAATTTTAGAAACTCAATCAACAATGAGGCTCCTTTCTAGAGATGAACTCCAAATACTCTAAATTATAATAAAAAGATTAAGGAACCCCAAATCACTTAATTTGGAGATACACAAAAAAGACAGATCTCATATTGGGGAAATGGATGGAATCTAAAAAAGGGGACTGAGTTCTGAAAAATGCATTCAATTTAGTAAAAAAAATAATTTTGGATAAATTAAGCTACTCTTTTAAAAAGTAGTCACAAACCCAGGGCAGTGGATGGCGCAGTGGATAGAGCACAGGCCCTGGAGTCAGAAGGACCTGAGTTCAAATTTGACCTCAGACACTTAATAATTACCTTGCTGTGTGTTATGGGCACGTCACTTAACCCCACTGCCTTGCAAAAAAAAACTCATATCAAGCTGGGGACACTTTAAGACACTGTAAGAACCAAGATATTTGACTTTTTCTTAGGGTTTTAAAATATAACTATTAAGGGTTTTTTTTTTTAATAAATTAGAGGTTGTGTTTAAATTTCTTTATTGCTTTAGTTTTCTTTTTAAAGGATAGGGGTAAGATCATCTCTCCAAAATTTAAAACTGCAGAGAAAGTGCTGAGCCACACGGGAGAGTCATCTGAAAAGGAAGGGTAAGTTTTTCGATGAGTGAAATTTCACTTCAAATCTCTATCCCTATAGTAATAATTTAAAAGATTTAAAATTAGTTTTAACATACAGGGAATAGTAAAAAGAATGCTGATTTTGGAGTCACCGGGACAAAGTTCAAATTCTGGCTCTATCATTTACAACGGTGTTAGGATAACTTTTACTTTATCAATGTACTGGGTTAAGTGACCAACTCTACAGTCCTTAGTTTCATCTGTAAATGAGAGGGCTGGATTATTATGACTCCATCCAGTTCTAGATCTCTGGTCTTATGGGATATATCTAGATGCAGAAAACCATAATTTCAAAATTTTTATTTTTCTTTTAGAAAAATGGACAAGTTGTTTAGTCTATTTTGCATGTGGTTCAAAACAGATATGTTCCGTTAAAATTGGCCTTTATGATATGTCCTTCTCGGGAAGATTCATTTTTGTTTTGAAATATTTCAAATTAAGCTATAATTATGATATGATAAATAATGAATGGCATTTTGGTCAACTACTTTATAAAATAAAAGCTTTTGTCAAAAGGTTCAGAGTAAGAAATGAAAGACTAAAATAAGGCCTTGAATAGCTTTATTGAAATCTGTATAAATAAACATGCACATTTCAAATGTAAACTCAAGTGAACTCAAGTGCAGACAAAATTTTAACCTCTGTCATGCAGGAGGTTAGTTTACATTAGAAAAAAAAACAAACAAAAAAAAATTCAAAAAGCAGCTTTAAAATACCAGGATGTAACACCAGCTTTAATATCAAGGTATAAAGCAAAAGCCATGTTCAACATACCTCGTTTATCCTGGTCAAATGCATCTTTTTTCCTTTTTTAACTTTAATGCTAACATAAATAAATAATTTACCAAAATGTGCACTCACAGAGTGAACTTTTATTTACAATACACAATTTATAACCTATTGTATTTGATTAGTTCAAGTGAAGAACATCATACTTTTTGCTTCAATAACAGTGGGACACAAAGCAATTTCTCAGGTCATTGGTAGGTTCATGAAGTGTGTCCCAGCACTTAAAAGATTTCCTATTAAAGGCAGTATTGTATGCCAATCAACAATACATTCTTTCAACTAGATCAAAGGGAAAGCAGCAAATAAAAAATGATTAAAATGTTCACACATATTTTTGGCATCCTGAATCCTTGAAAGTGGTTAACTAAATCAAATTCAAGGTTTGTATGCTTTAAATGCTGTACAGATTCTGACTCTGGAACATGCAAATGCCAATTCTCTTATAACAAGTTACCTTCTGAGAAAAGCTGTAAGGCTATGGTGAATTCCATCAGGAACACACAAAGAAAATTAACAGACCTACCTTTAAAGCCAATTGTCCATTAATGATTTAAAGGCAAGTATATGAAAAAAAAATCTCATCTAAGCTTGATGTACAATTATTACTATGGTTATAGAATACTATTAAAAGTCTGACCTTATTTTATAGTAATTGGGAGAGCTGAAAGTTGCCAAACTAGGAAAAAATGGGGTAGAGAAAAATGAACAGCATAAATTTAAACTTTGGACACCAGATTAAAGTTATGCATTTCTTATAAGCAAGTTAAGAATTTTAATGTCTAAGTAATGGATCCATCAGCAATAAGGAATATTTAACTGAAAAATGACTTCCTATGCAGTGAGAAATCTAGAACCTGCTCCACAGTAGCAGTTAAGATGAACATAATAGTCTTGATGTTTAATGATACCACAAAGAGAAATAACCTTTCTGAGCTTATTTCTTCCATGATTCAGTTTTTCTTAATAGGCCAGCTTGATTATTAGGGAAAGACTTCAAAATTTGGTTTTCCAAGAATACTACTGCAGTATTTATGCTGCATGTACTAATGCAGCTAAATAGTATAGTAGTATGAATGGCTGCCTAATATACAAGAATAAGTTCATCCAAAAATTCGATTTAGTCATTGTTTTCTTGAAGTATTATTAGAGTAAATTAAATGACCAACATCCACAAATTTAACATCTGTCATCAGTTAACTCACATCCAAAACAATTAAAGAAACATAATTCATCAAAACAGCAGCAAACGTAAAAGGGGTTTATTTGTGATTTCCTATATATATTTAGCTTGTAAATACAAGACTGTAAATGTATTAAGAGACAATTTCTGTTAAAGTTTTCATTGTGTTTCACTTCAAGTACTGCACAAGTTAAAATCTGATAAAGGATTTACATTCTCTTATTTTGAAACTCCCCATCTCAGACTTCTGTTTTAATGTGGTGGGTAACTTCATTATTTCAACAGAAACCACCTGCAGGAAAGTCTTTCTTTTATGGCTTCTAGGACTTTCATTAGTTAGTGTGCATACAGTTTTCATTTTCTAAATCATTGTCATTCTCATTACTATCTTCATCACTTTCTAATGGGATGCCTGTGGCAGCTGAAGCACCTTGTTTAGTTTCTCGGTCAAGGGGAAAAAAGCCAGTTCCACTGAAAGTGTCCTGTCTCTGGTAGAAGAGCACATATGCTGCTTTTGACTGTAGGAGCAAACAGACAAACAAACAGACAGACAAAGAGTGTTAACATAGTAATGATTTTCAGGTGGTAGCTGATATGGGATGAAAAGCAAGATGAAATCAATTTAAGTGAATAGTATATGACTTAATGAAGGTAGAGGGGATAAAAAAAGGAATTTAGTTAACTGAGGCACTTAGAACTACTTTAAAAAACATCTAATGGATGGTAAAACTTACCACTGCATATTTTCTATCTAGCAATAAGATAAGAAACACTGAGAGAGGAACCTTATTTACATTAATAAAATTATTTCAGATGCAAATTACTAAATAACAGAATGATATAGTAAATGGAATTAAGGGAAAATCTAAACTAGTTCAAAGTTAGATCAAAACAGCATTTAAACTATGTACTCAATATTGATTATGTACTAAATATCTCTCATTTGTCCTGATGAAGGAATTGATGGTTAGACATATAAAGTGACTTGAGGTGTCATTTGGAGAGCGGATGATAAAAATTAGAACTTGTAAATGCTGCTCTATGATGTTTCAAGATATATATAAAACTTGAAATACAGCAACAAGGCATCATTATATCTTACTATTATATAGCATTTTGAACCAAATCCACTGAAAACTCTGGATGACAAAGAACGGAAGAAGAACAATATGAATTAAATTAGCTTCCATCTTTTAACTGTGCGCTGCTTTCAGTAAAAAAACATCCTCCTGATTGAGGAAAAAATTTAGTCTTAATCACCTTTTTTCCAAGTTACCATTGATCTCTTCACTGACAAATCCAATGGCCCAATCTCCATCCTTATATTGACAACTGTGCTAAAGGCCGTCCAGCTGATCCCCTCTCTGCTGTTGCACATGACACCTGATGCTCTCTCTGTCCTTTCCTGGTTCTCCTCCTAACTTTCTCAATACTATTACTTACTTCTCTCTGCTAGATAACCATCAATTTTCATGTCCACTAACTGTGAGGGAGGGTCTAAAATCTGACTTGGGTCCTCTTTCCTCTCACTTGGTAACCATCTCCTTCAGCTCCCAAGTAAATTTATATATATTGCCCTAGGGTTTCTCTCTTGTACCCCGGATCCATCAACTGCTTAGTGAACATTTCAAACTGGGCTATCCCATAGTCATCTTAAACTCAAAGTCAAAAACTAATTATTTTATTTCTGAACTTTCCTATTACTAGCTATGACATTTTTGGCATCATGGTGTTCCTCACTCTTCCTCAATTCATATCCTGATAAGTTATTAAATTTTGTCATTTCTTTTTCCAAAACACACTTTCCACACCTGTCCCCCTTTCTCACAAATCCATTACTCTAGTTCAGGACTACTATAATAGCCTCCTGGTCGATCATTACCTCATATTTCTCCTTACTCTAAATCCATCTTGAATATGACTGATGAAGTGATTTTCCTATGGCACAGATCTGACCATTTCATAACTCACTGGCTCTTTCTCTCCCAATCTATACTTCAATGTTTCCTTATTATCTCCTAGGAGCTAGAGAAACTTTCTGTTTGGAATTTTAAACTCCTCATAATCTGGTTCCTTCCAATATTATATTCCCATGCTTGTTAGCTTTTACTTTCTCCATGAACTCTATGGATTGCTCATACTGGTCCACTGCAGTTTCTCATAAATGGCACTCCATTTCCTAGTCTGGCTGTCACTCAGGCTTGGATTGCTCTCCTTCCTCATGTTTTGGAATACCTCACTTCCTCTGAACTCAGCTCAAGTGTCAACTTTTGCATGAAGCATATGTCAACTTCTCTAGTTACTGGTACTCTTCCTCCCCAAACATCCTTGTGTTTATTTTGGATTCATATTCCATTCAAATTTATATAGGTACGTCTTCCCAGTCAGAAAGTTACTAGAGGGCACAAAATGTTTTATTTTTGTCTCTGGATCCCCAGCATGTAGGATTTAACAAAATTTTTCCTATCCAGGCCAGCTTTGACATCAGTTCGTATAAAGTAAACAAAAGAAGTATAATCAGTGTATTGTAGGATGTCATTTAAAAAACAAAGTTTTTCAAGGGAAGAGGAGGTTCAAAAGGGTTATTATGAAATTGAGGAAGATGACTAAGAAAAAGGCACTTAAGTTGGAAATTAAAATATCAGAGATTTACCAGAGGGATACTTTTTGGAATAACACAAAAATAACAACAGGTAAGTTAAACAATACATTAAGAAGAATTAGAATTGAATAAATATCAATGATGTAGTCTTTATTAAACTCCAGAAAAGAAAACTTCCTATTTAAGAATTGCTGAAAAAACTGAAAATAGTTTGGCAGAAATCAGATTTAAATCATCATCATCTTGAAGCAGAAAATATTCTCAATATTTTCATAGCAGAAAAGTTCACTTAAAGGTCTCATCATTAAAAAAAAAAAACAGCTTACCCCCAAAACTTGAAGAGAATAAGATTAGGTACTTTTCTAACACTAGGCAAGGGACAAGTTTGTAACCATACAAGAGACAGAATTTCAATTACGAGAAATTGAAAACTTTAGTAAAAACAGGAGGAAGCTGCTAACTGGAGTGAAAAAAAAGTAAAACCAAACCAAATAACTTTGAACTAAGATCCATAGAAAACTAAAAAAAGTACCTAAGATCAAAAGTCATTCCTCCAAAACTAAGTGGTCAAAAGATATGAAAAATTCTCAAAGAAAATTACAAACTATTTATAAAAGATGAATACAAATCACTAATAATTGAATAAATGCAAATGAAACAAACTCATGTTTTACACCTCAATCAGCAAATTGCCACGATGACACAATTGGGAAAGAGTCAATGGAAAAGGGACTGTAAAAAGATAGGTGCACTAGTATATTAATTGGTTTGGAAAAATTCTGGAATTTAATCTAAGAACGTGGATAAAATGTTCATCACCTCTGATTCCACAATCTCTCTAACAGGCATATATATCACAAAGTTAAGGTCAAGGTTATTGTAAAATAATCAAGATTTTTGTAAAATAGTCATAGCAGCACTTTTTGTGGTTGCAAAGAGCTAGACAAAAAGCTGAAACTGCTGAACATCAATGTAAAAGATTAACACTAAGCCATAAGCAGTGATGGATAAAAAATACTCCAAGATCCATGGCAATGATGTGGGCAAACTAATGAAGAATGAAGTAGGACCAGGAAAACTACACACACACACACACACACACACACACACACACACACACTTGCAGCAATGTAATAAATGAAAAGGTCAATGTGGTGAAAATAGTACTAACTCTGGAGTCAAAAAACTTGGGTTCAAATCTCATTTCTGGTGTTTAATGCCTGGGAAACCTTAGGCAAGTCACTTTTTATAGGCCTCAGTTTCCTCATTTGTAAAACAAAGGATATGGATTAAATCGTTTCTGAGGTCTCTTCCAGATCTAGATTGAGGTTATAAATGAAAAAACAAATTGAACAACATAGAATTATAATGATCATGTTGGGGGGCCAAGTGAAATGAAAAAATACATTCCTTTATTTTCAGAGATGTGGAACCACAGGCATGAACATTAGTTGTACAATCAGATTTGTTGACTAAAATGTTATTTTTTGCTAAAATGCTTTCTATTCTCTTTTACTCGTTTCCAAAAGATGGCTTACTGGGTGCAGGAGAGATGCACTGGAAATAAATATGATGTAAAACCAAAAATATCAACAAAAAGAAAAAAGTAAATGAAAAAGTCATCATTGAGAAGGCAGGTTCAATAGAATGGGGAAGAATCTAGACCCTCAAGGACCATAGGGATTTTTGAATTGGAAACAACTTTAGAGGCATCTATTTTAATCTGATCATTTTACAGATGAGAATTTAGAGGCAAAAGAAGATGGAACTGCCTTAGAAAAGGAATCAAGAAACTATTTGAGGGCCCAAGAATAATTTTTACATTTGAAAATACATTAAAATTTGATTTAACAATGTAGAAACCACTCTTTGGTCTCAAGCAGTACAAAAGCAACCAGATGGAATGAATTTGCAGCCCTCTACCCTACAATTTTGGCAGGGAAGGAGAGGATGGAAAGCAGATTGGAAGGATGGTTGGGTTGAAGGTATTTTTTTTAAAGGCTAAGAGATATATATTTGACAACATCCTTTTATAGTACTTTAGCATAATTCCTTGCAGTCTGCTCCTGGTCACATAATTTTCCTTACAGTTCTTTGAATGAGCCTCAATTTTAATTCCTCTTGGACTTTATTATTCCTTGACCTGCAAACGTACATCACTTGATGGGCCTTTGTTTTCAGGGAGAAGTTTGGATTTCTTAAAAGATTTATGTAATTTTCCAAAGGCAATAAATACAGTTCACTCTCTTCTATTTCAACTCTGGTTCTTCTTATTCCATTTTCATATGTCCAAGATACATATATACTGATATGAGGTCAACAGTTTGTTTATAAAACTCAAGTAATTAAATGCTACTTATTTTAGCAGTGAGAGCTTTATTAAGCAACTGTCCAAATAGGGAAACTTTATGGGATAGTTTTTTTTTTTTCTGTTCAATAAATCTAAGTACATTAAATATAAGAGCAAACGGGAAGAAAAAGTACTATGAACTAGAGGGTTAGACAGGAGGAGGGTCAGGATATCTATTGGGTCTAGATTTTTTCATATCTGGATTGAATTGTCCTACAATAAAGCACTGACCAGGGAAAGGAAATGCTCTTAAGGGTTATCTGAAAGTCATCAAAATCATATTTGCTTTAATCATTGGTCTCTTCCTGGGAATGGACATCTGCAATTTGAGGACAAAGGGGGAGAGAGAAAGAACAACTAAAGCTACAGGAAAAGGACAGTTTAAAAAGAGAGGTACTAAGACAAAGCTGCCTTCTCCTCTCCTTCTCATCTCCTAAGATCTATCTCTTCCAAGTCTTCTTCCTCCCCTATCACTTAGATGTTTTTTGCCACTATCTTCTTCATCCCAATCTCACATGATAAAGTGGCTTTACTCCTTACCAAGGCTAACTCTTTCTACTTGTTCAAGAGATACCATTCTATCCTATCTCTTCTTCTTTTTTTTTTTTTTTTTGGTAAGGCAAACGGGGTTAAGTGGCTTGCCCAAGGCCACACGGCTAGGTAATTATTAAGTGTCTGAGACCGGATTTGAAGCCAGGTACTCCTGACTCCAAGGCCAGTGCTTTATCCACTGTGCCACCTAGCCGCCCCTTATCCTATCTCTTCTTATAGATTACCCCCTTTCTCATCCCCATGGTGTCATTTATCTTCCCTCCCTGTGTACTGGCTCTTTTCCTACTATGTACAAACATGTGCACTTCTCCTCACTTCTCAAAAGCTCTCATGTGATCTTGCCCTCCTCATTAACTATTATCCTTTATCTCCTCTGCCTTCTGTGG
Organism: Macrotis lagotis; assembly: GCF_037893015.1. Lineage (NCBI taxonomy): Eukaryota > Metazoa > Chordata > Mammalia > Peramelemorphia > Peramelidae > Macrotis > Macrotis lagotis. The sequence continues at coordinate 281,285,047 of NC_133659.1, forward strand.
CCAAACTCTTTGAAAAGGCCAACTACATTAAGTATCTTCACTTTTTCTCTCATTCTTTTTACTCTGACTTTACAATTTGGCTTCAAACCTCCCCAACATTCCCTCTTAAATGCCAAATTCAACTACTCCTCATTCTCTTCTCTTTTGACCTTAATTGACAGGGTTTAGGGCTGGGGCTACCCTCTTCTCCTTGATAACTCTATTCTCTCTAGTTTTTTGGAATATCACTCCTGGTTCCCTATTTATATGACCATTCCTCAGTCTTCTTTGCTGAACCCTCATGCAAGTCATGCCGTTAACCATAGTTGTCCCATAGGGCTCTATCCTGGGCCCTATTCTTGCCTGCTCTATACTGTTTTACATGGTGATCTCAGCAATCTATCCTTGATTTGGCCACTGAAGTATTTCCCTATAGCACAGATGTAATTATGCCACATACACAGATCCAGCCTCCAGAATCATATACAGAATCCTGTGGTGTTCTAAGCTCTTCTTACCCTATTCCCCCTTTCTGGTCAACTTACACTTTACTTCCTGCCCTATAATCTTCAATCCGGTGACAATGATTTTGTTCCATTCTTTCTAAAATGGCTATTTTCCCTAAGCCTGGAATGCTACCCTCCCTTCTCCCTTTCCACCTATTGCCTTCTGTTAAGTGCCAACCAAGATCCTCTGTTCTAAATGGAAATCTTCCCAACTATTCTTAATTCTCGTGCTTTTTCCTTTAAAATTATTTCTTACTTTCCCTGCAAATAACTTATTCAAACATTATTTGTCTGCTTCTTGTCTCCTCCATCAGACTGTAAACTTCTTGAAAGAAGGGACTGCCTTTTGCCTCTGTCTTACCCTGAATATTTCACTGGTTTGTTGGTTTCTCAGAGGTTGCATTTGAGTGCACAATCATCTGTGAACAAAAGTCACCTGGATTCTCCTTCCAATTTAGTCTTGACTTTTAGCTTTTTCAAATTAAGTAATTTGCCATCAGTGTGGTTGCTGACTTTGAAGCACTTTTCATGCTCATTGAAGGTGTTCACAACACTGCTGAAAACCATCATGCTAAAAAAAATATGGGAACAAGTATGCAGAGTTGCTTCACTCCATTGGTGACTAGGAAAGACCAAGAACCTCATCCATAATCTGGAACCCAAGCAAATTTGCGCTCATGAAGCTGACTTCCAAAGCTGACTTTCTTGTTCTGGGCCTCCACATCTGAGTCCTTAACATGGTGCCTGGCATCTAGAAGTGCTTCATGAATGCTTACTGACGCACTGATTGATATCTCCTGTCAAGAAAACACAATGAATGGTACCCTGGGTAGACCCTCTGTAGTAACTTTATGAGTTCATGGACAGACTGATCCAAGCCAGGAAGGCACATGATCTGGATGGAGGGAAAATATTCACTGAGAAAATAAGAGAGTCAGTACTAGAGAATGGTAGAAAGAAATGAAGATGTTTGTAGGTAGAGGAAGACTGCAAGGATATGACAAGAGAAGTGATGATTTTAGAGGAGAATAGGATGAAGAGCCCCAGTGAAATAGACTTCAACAAATTTAAGATAGGCTCCCTTGTTAACTGCCTGGCAACTCTACAATTCTCTATATCAAGAACTACTGTTTATCAATCCTGACAGCACTAGAATACTTATATGGAAAAAAAAAATCCCTTTCTGTGGATATTTTTTTATTTAAACTTAAAATCAACAGTCTAAAAAAGATTCTTTTGATTAAGAGACATCAAATGCAGGTACTTACCACAATTTGGTCTTCAGAAGCAGTTGAGACACTACTGTCATCAAAATAGTACCATTTTCCATCTTTATTTTTTGCGAAAGCAGTATCTAGAGTGAAACGTGATCTTTTTAGAGAGTAAATCAATACTTCACTTAAAACTATCTAAATGGGAAAGCCATATATATGAAGCATATCTATAAAACCCACCAAACACTCAATTACTTGTGCGTAGGTTAGGAATTAATTTCTTATCAACCATTTATAATATTGAACAACTTAAAAGACACTAACATCCCTTCTGCTCTAAACTATATACTAAGGAAATTAATGTCACACATTATCAGCCTTAACATTTATCTATCTTAAGATTTTCTAGAAAATATCAATTTAAAAAAATCATGTTTGGTTCCTAAGTAAATTTGTAGAGGAAACTTACTATTTCAAGTGCCAAAGGAAAAACTGAAAACTCTTTAAAGCTTTTCTTTTTGTCCCTTAAGACTCATTCTACACAAAGCCTTTCTTGATTCACACAATTATTAGTGTTTTCTTTCCTTTCAAATTATCTTGTATTTATCTGCTGCATGTCTGGGGAAGCTGACAAAATCTTGAAGGCAAGAATGACTGTTTTTGTCTTTGTATTAACAGTCTCTAAGAATGTCTTTCTAGTAGAGTAGGGTCTTAAATGTTTATTGAATGCCCCAGTGGTTTTTAACCCTGTTGTTTTTTCCAGCTTCCCCCTTCTTTTTTCTGATACATAAATAACAGTTGAGATTAAGAAAGAAAACACAGATTCTTAATCACATGCTCTTAAGAGACCTAAAAAAACATCACTATATGTAGCACACTCAGGTACAAATTCACAGACTACAATTTTTTGAATATTTCTTGGTAAGAGCAGCATGAGACTTAAAATTAATCTTTTGCTATGGAGCAGAGGTGGGAAACATCTGGTTTGTGGGTCATATAAAACCTGAGAAATCGTTTGGTCTGGCACTGCCCAAGCAACTGCAGGTGGGACTTGAAATTCAATAAAAATAGCTTTTTAGGGGTGAATTAATTAAATGTTTAACCACATATAGCAAGCTAATGTTTAAGTTGATAGTTTTATATGGCCTGCAAATGATGTTCTAGATATCCAAATGCCCTTTGGCAAAACAAGGCCTCCCCACCCCTACTAGAGAGAAATATAAGAGTCATCTAAATAACTGATGCCTGGATGTTGGTGTTCAGTGACTGAATCATGATATTGACATGTCCGCCCCCCAAAAATTAACAAGCTCAAATTCAAATTTAAAAATGTCACCACCATTACTATCTATGGCTAAAATTTTGATGCTTATAGATAACTGCAGATAATATGTAAAATGTCAACTTACAGTGCCCTCCTCCCATTCCTCCATAGTGGTTGGACACAGCAATCAAATTGTAGCGGCAAGGCCCTGCATTTGGATTAATAAGGAATTCTGACATATCCAAGTCACTGTTTAAAGAAAAATTCAAGTTATTTGATAGATTATTACATATTCAACAAATATTTATTTCTGTTATCAGCAACATTTCTTTTTCACAGATATCACCACCTCCCAGATATCTTCTGCTGTCTGTTAAGACTTTCCTGCCAAAGAATATATCCGAGAGGCTTGGAAATAAGAGTAAAATTAGCAGGGGACTTAGAATTTAAACTTATTAGGGGCGGCTAGGTGGCGTAGTGGATAAAGCATTGGCCCCGGGGTCAGGAGTACCTAGGTTCAAACTCGGTCTCAGAAACTTAATAACTACCTAGCTGTGTGGCCTTGGGCAAGCCACTTAACCCTGTTTGCCTTGGAAAGAAAAAAAAACTAAACAAAAAAAGAAAAAAAAAGAATTTAAACTTATTCCACAGTATGTTATCATCAAGTGTTACCCAGATTTAAATGTCAATGCATTTTTATAACTAAAATGGTAAATTATCTTTAATGAGAATTCAATATTTTTTTTTTTTTAGGTTTTTGCTAGGTAATGGGGTTAAGTGGCTTGCCCAAGGCCACACAGCTAGGTAATTATTAAGTGTCTGAGGTCGGATTTGAATTCAGGTACTCCTGACTCCGGGGCCGGTGCTTTATCCACTGTGCCACTTAGCCACCCCCGATAATTCAATAATTCTAAAACATATTAATGGTTTCCTAAAATTTAGCAAATATAATTCAAACTTACTTAATAGGAAAATCAACTAATGTGTCCAATTTATCTCTCATGTATCTGCTGTAAGAAAACCGCTTAAGATGAACAACCAGTACTGGAGGCAATGACCATAAATCTAGTTTTTTTGTAGCCTGCTGATGTTCTTTACAATTTGGACAGTACCTAAAATAAAGAAAAATATTTTAGAAATTTGGTTAATGAACAAAAGCAGCAAAAGAAACTAGATATATTAACAACGAAATAAATCAAGGAAGTCCTTTCCATACCTTTAACAGAAAGCAATGTTTCTTCAAATCATAAGTTCTAATAGATTTCAATCATTAAACGACATGAATAAAAATACGTAAAAGTAGTACAATTTACAAATAAAAGGATAACCTCTGGATTACTTGAAATCAATTATGACATGGACTTTTCCATGGCAAATATTTTAGAATAGCTATAAAAAATCTGTAAATAGAAATTTAACTCATATCTCTGTAATTTACTAATGATTTACTACAAATCTGAAAATGTAAACAAAGACACACACACACACACACACACACACACATATACACACACACAGAGCTATATTTCAAGTAATTCACATTTTCCAAGTAATTTCACAAAAGATTTACCACCTAAATCAGTGCTTATTACTATTTATCAAGCCATAATTTAATAATCAGCTATTTTTTCTCCTCAAGAAAGGCATACCTGAGTACAAATCCTTACAGGAAATAATTAGAAGCAATTATTTAATGTTGTCTCTTACCAAGGATCTTCAGCACCTAGCTTTTCTTTTGTTGTAAAAAGTTCAATGCAATCTTTTAATTTCACAAAAGGTTTTTTGGGAGGTTTATATTCCACACTTTCATGTTTTTCAAAATCCTAAAGAGAAGTATTTCTTGAGTTAAGAGAACAAATGAAACAAAACTCATTTTAGTGATACCATCCTTACTATGAAAAATAACGACAAACTCCTAAAATACGAAGAATTTCTCTGAAAATATTAAATTATATTGCAGCTAATAGTTTTTAACAAGTTTCTAAAATGCCTTTAAACCACAACCTTTAAAATATAAACTATATTTTAATGAACTTTTCACTCATTTTTGGCCAATGTTTGAACTACTGGTCTTTTCTGAAAAGTTTTTTTTTCTCTAAAGAACCTGCACTAAACAACTATGTACACTAAACAGATTCAACATATTGTTCAAAATTTTTATACTAATATGCATCATTAATTTCAGAATGCTAAATGATGAAATAATTAAGTGACTTACCTCAGCTGCATTATCATCAAAATATCTTTTTTTCAATTCAGGATCCCAATCCAAAGCAAGGAAAGATCTTTCTAAGATGAAAAATACATTTTACCTTTTAAATATCCAAAAGTATTTCATTTTTTCAATATCAAATAAGCATTTTTAACATGTTTGGGTTACTAGGAAAACTATTTCATTTACTTCAATAATCATTGATTAAATACTTACTATGTGCAAGTCACTATGCCAGGTACTGGGAATAAGAGATGAAAATCAACACAGTGTAAGAGCTATTTCCAAGGACATTTTCATAAATTAGCAACTTTTAAAGAATGATTTTAATGGCATGAGTTCAATACAAATTTAATTGCAATACAAATTTCAAATAACTATTTGAATAATAATAACTTATCCATTTCTAAAATTATTATTTCCAACAATGGTTACAACTGTCCTATTTTAGATAGAAAAAATTTTAAGATAAATATAAGTATGTAAATTCAGCAAAGAAATTCCATAGACTAAAAAAAAAATTCAACATATTTTTAATCAAAATTAGTATTCAAGGACTTATTCAGAAACAAACTTACCATCTAGCCTAAGCTGTCTGTCATCAAATCTAATGTGTCTAGTATCATCTTTGATGTAGTTGATATCAGTATTGCCTAAATTGTTGAACTGGAATGTAAATAATCGTTTTTTGTGTCCCATGAGAAGGTGACTTTTGCAAGTCTCTTCAGTACATAATCCATTTTCAGAATCATTATCTCCTCCAACTGAATCTTCAGATTGACTATTTTCATTCTCTGAAGGAAGTTCTTGATCCTGGCTGGATTCATCATCTGGCTCATCTGTTTCCATTTCACCTGAGGAGTATAATAGTTAAAAACAACAAAAATAAACAAAAACTCTTCAAAATAAGCCTGAAAATGTATTTTCTTCACTCTTAACTTCTAAACCAGAATAACAAATTACTTAAAGAAAAGGGCTTTCATTTCAGATATTTTACTAGTTTTAAAAATGAGTCCTATGGACTTCAAGAAAGACAGCTCATTTTTCCTGAACTCCACCAGTTTTTTCATAATTAAGCACCACTATGCAAGGTGCATGGAATAAAAGAATGAAAACCAACACAGTCTAAGATCTATTTCAAAGGACATGAATTAGCAATTAAAAAAAATAGATCAAATTCTTATAGGTGATTAAATACATCTCAAACAACAATGGAAGAGAATACTTTCTATAATTTAAATAGGTAACTCTTACTTGGGGAACATTCTTCATGTATTCCATTTGGGCCATTCCCATTAATATTTTGGTCCTTACAGCAGTGTAGGGATCCTTCTGTTTCTTCATTTTCAGTAGATGTTTTTACATAACGGCTAAAATAAAATCATGGTAAACCATAAACTATATATTGTCTAATTCTGTTTCCCTTGTTTTTCTCCCAAACCCCTCCCTCCTCAGTCTAATGTGATCAATCACAAGTAACTTTATAACATTAGACTGAGGAGGGAGGGGTTTGGGAACAACTACTTTGTACTAAAACAAAAAAAAGTTAAACAAGGTATAGTGAAAATATCAGTTTTTCCAAAAAAGTCTTGTGGGCAGCTTTCACATCACAACACAAATAAAACTGATCAAAATTATATACATTTTTAAATTTCTAATAAGTAAAGTTAATTCTAAAACTTATATGGCTAAAATTTAGCTTTATTTCTAAATTTGTGGACAAGATAATAATGCCTTTCTTTCAAATTAATACACAATATATGTAAGATGAAGGAGCTTGATTAAATAATTTCTAAGGTTCCTCTATGTACTAAAATACACTGAGCATAAAGTACATTACTGCTCATAAAGGAAGTGAGAGATCAAGACCAATATCTGCCAAGAGTCTACATGCCATATTTAGTACAAATAAAAATTTTAGAGGGAACTAAAGAGGAAAATTTTGAAATGCTACCTATCAATACTTAACTCTCTTAAGAAAAACAGTCACTCACATATGTTCTGAAAATATTTTACCAGTTTTTTGTTAGACATTTATTTAGATTTCTCATTTACTTTTTCTGTATTATTATGAAAATAGGATTTAAAGTTTTTTTTAATTTTACAATTTCCCCACAATCTTGGATCCCGCCCCCGCCCCCAGGCAGTCTGATAAGTCTTTACACTGGTTCCATCTCATTTACTTTCTTAATGTAAACCTGGCAGGCACTTACCACATCCTCACCAACAGAAGATTGTAGAGTTTTTCTTCAGTATTATTCCTAGGTACTGCCATAAGAAAAGGTTGGCCAAAGAGTGATGAACCACTATGGTGACTATAACCTGTGTGTCTGTACTTTTCTCTTAAACAAACAGGAATTATGACTTGCTCAGTATCTTCTGTTCTATTGATGGTAATTTCAAATCTGTAAGAAAAGCAGTGACCATGAAATCTCAGAATGGTATATTTCTTTTGCAAAGTTTCTTAGATAATCTATTGCACAACATTTTATAAACTTACACATAAATATCATCCCGTTCCATAATACTATTAAGATTTTCATCCATAGCAAATATTCTGTGAAATCTGTGATTGTAAATATCAGTAACTATCATCTAAAAGGAAATGAAAAAAATTGCTATTAAATTGAATTAACAAAACTGAAAAAATTAAAAATTAGGAAAAAAAAAGAAAAATAAAAAAGAATCTTACCTTATCAGCTGGTACCCCTGACAAAGTAGATAGAGCTGTGCAAAGATCTAGTATATTTCCAATTTTAGGAACAACTACTTTGTACTAAAACAAAAAAAAAGTTAAACAAGTTATAGTGAAAATATCAGTTTTTCCAAAAGACAATTCTCTTCCAAACTCCCTTATTTCTATCAAAAAAAAATTTGTCACCATACTTCCAGTAATCTAGATTTGCAAAATTCTTGTCTTTTCTAACTTTACAACATTGCTCAAATACCTGTTCCAATGGCTACCACCCACAATTAGACCCAGATTATCTCTAGCTTGGATTACTGAAATAGCTTCCTAATTGGTCTCACTCTTTCACGGTTTTCTTCGCTACAATTCATTCATTTTTTTAAAATATTTTTTTAAATTTATTTTTTATTCTCATTTTGTACAAATTTTTTTTACATTAATAAAATATTCTTGTTTACAAGTAAACAAAATACCCCTCCTCCTCCCCCATGAACATAGATAGACTTGTTTGGGCGAAAAAAGTAAAGGGGAGAGGAAAAAAATTAAAATAAAAAAATAATAATAGTACTAATTTTAGGTATGGCCAGGTGGCACAATGGACGAAGCAACAGCCCTGGAGCCATGAGCACTGGAGTCCACATCCAGCCTCGTAAACCCAACAATCACCCAGCCGTGTGACATGCAAGCCACCCGATCCCCACTGCCCTGCAAAAACAAAAAAAAAAACAGAAAGAAAAAAAAGACCCAAAATAAAATAAAATAGTAATAATAGTAGGGGTGGCTGGGTGACAGACAGAGCATTGGCCCTTGGGCCAGGAGCACCTGTGTCCAAATCAGGCCCCAGACACCCAAAGATCACCCTGCTATGTGGCCCCAGGCAGGCCATCAAGCCCTACTTGCCCTGCACCCTCCCACAAATAATCATAACAAAAAATGTGCTTGAGTCTTTGTTCCAACACCAACAACTCTGTCATGGGTGGATCTCATTCTTTATGATAAGTCCATCATAAAAGTTATTTCCGTATTTTTCCACCATTGCCATTGCTGATCGCAACTCCCTCCCCTTTCTTATTTCTCCACTACCATGTACTCTATTTTCTCTCTCCTTTCACTATGACTCTGCTGTAGGGTCGCTGAGTGGCGCAGCAGACAGATCCCTAGTCCTGGGGCCAAGAAGCCCCGAGCCCCCATACCACCCCTTAGGCCCAGAATCCACCTGGCCCTGTGGTTCTGGGCAGGTCTTCCATTCCCTGCCCCTTGCAAGAAGTAAGAAAGAAAATGTGTTATATTTGGCCACTCTCCCCCCATGGTCCATCCTCTCCTCCTTTATTCACATCCCCACCCCCTCCCCCTGCTCCCCCCTCCTTCTTACTCCGGATGTCTGTACCCCATTGAGTATATTTGCTGTTTCCTCTCCTAGCCATCTCTGATGAGAGCAAAGTTTCCCTCATTCCCCCTTGCCTCCCCCCTTCCATATCATTGCAATAGCTCATTGTAATTAAAAAAAAAATCTTATGTGAAATATCTTGGACTATTCCCCCTCTCCTTTTTCTTTCTCCCCTTCCATTTCCCTTTTTTTTTCTATTGACTCCAGTTTTACACCATATTTGATCTTCGAATTCAGCTTTCTCTTGTGCTTCAACTATAAAAGCACCCTCTACCTGCTCTATTAACTGAGAAGGTTCATATGAATATTATCAGTGTCATTTTTCTATGCAGGAATACATGCAGTTCATCATCATTAAGTCCCTCATATTTCCCCCCTCTCCTCCAATCTCCATGCTTCACCTGAGTCCTGTATCTGAAGATCAAACCTTCTGTTCAGCAGTGGCCATTCCAAAAAGGAATATTTGAAATTCCCCTGATTCACTGAAAGTCCATCTTTTTGCCTGGAAGAGGACATTCAGCCTTGCTGGGTAGTTCATTCTTGGTTGCATTCTAAGCTCTTTTGCCTTCCGGTATATTGTATTCCAAGCCCTACGAGCTTCCAATGTAGCTGCTGCTAAGTCCTGTGTGATCCTGACTGCAGCTCCACGATATTTGAATTGTGTCCTTCTGGCTGCTTGTAATATTTTCTCTTTGACTTGGGAGTTCTGGAACTTGGCTATAATCTTCCTAGGGGTTGGTTTTTTGGGATCTCTTTCTTGGCAGAATCTGTGGATTCTCTCCATTTCTATTTTGCCCTCTGCTTCTAGAATATCAGGGCAGTTTTCCTGTAGTAATTCTTTGAAAATGATGTCAAGGCTCTTTTCCTGATCATGACTTTCAGGTATTCCAATAATTTTTAAATTATCTTTCCTAAGTCTGTTTTCCATATCAGTTGTTTTTTCAATGAGATATTTCACATTTTCTTCTAATTTTTCATTTTTTTGGTTTTGAAGTATTGATTCCTGATTTCTGGTAAATTCATCAATCTCCCTGAATTCTATTCTTTGAAGGATTTGTTCTCCTCAGAGAGTTTTCTTATCTCTTTTTCCATCTGGCCAATTTTGCTTTTTAAAGCATTCTTCTCCTCAATAACTTTTTTTGAACTGTTCTATCCATTTGACCTAAGCTGGTTTTTAGCATGCTATTTTCTTCAGCATTTTTTTGGATTTCCTTGACTAAGCTGCTGACTTCATTTTCATGTTTTTCCTGCATCTCTCTCCTTTCTTTTCCCAGTTTTTCTTCCAACTCCCTCATTTGATTTTCAAAGTCTTTTTTGAGCTCTGTCATAGCCTGAGCCCAATTTCTGTTTTTCTTGGAGTCTTTAGATGCAGGAGCTTGTGCTTCCTCATCTTCAGACTGAGTATTTTGGTCCTTCTTGGGCTCATTTGCAAAATATTTCTCAATGGTCTTCTTTTTGTTTCTCTGCTTGCTCATTTTCCCAGCCTGGGCTTGGTTTGGGGTGTTTCTTGAGCTTTTGGCACACTCCCACAAGGGTCTCAGTGTATGAGGTTCTGTCCTCCCTCCTGGTCTGTGAATGACCATAAGTGGCCCCCTCTGCCAAGGGGCTGATGTGTGTGTGGGGGGCCCTGATGTTCTATGGGGGGGCCTAGACTGGAGTCAGGATCTGAATGTGGTCAGAGCCCCAGAGTCCTGTTCCAGGGGCAGAGGACTGAGCTCGCAGTTTCTCTTCACTCCTCTCCCTCAGCTCAATGGGCTCATGCCCTGGGGCCTCCTGCTTACTGGCTCAGCCTGCTTCTGTTTCCTGGATCAGGTCTGGGGAAAGATGATGCTGCTTGCTGCGTGCCCTGAGGGCTGGGCTCCATGTGCTCGCTCAGTCAGAGGTCCCCAGCTGTTCCCCCACTTTATGCCTGATGCTCCTCGGGGTGCAGCTCAGGAGACTCCCCTGCTGCTGTGAGCTGAGACCCCCAGTGCCCTGGGGCTGCCTCCGGGAGGCTGAGGTTCTTTGGCTCTGGTGGGCCACCCCTCTGGTGGGCCACCTCTCCGATCCCGGGGAGCAGAGCCTTTCTGCTCTTTTCCAGGTTACCTTGAGTAGGAGAACTGCCTCACTGGGTTCCTTTGTGGGTTCTGTCTCTCGAAAGTTTAGTTAGTCCTTAGCTGATGAATTTTATCAGAGAGCGCCTAAGACTGGATCTCTTCTTGTCACCATCTTGGCTCCGCCCCCCTTGCTACAATTCATTCTTTACACAGTTAAAGCATAAATCTGACTATGCTACTCCTATACTCAAAAAAGACTAATGTCTCCCTATTGCCTATTATATAAAATAAAAGAAACTTCTCTGCTTGACTTTTAAGTTTCTTCACAAACTGGTTCTAATCTACTTTTCCAACCTTTAAAAACAAACCAAAAACAACAATAAAACAATTATAGACCTTACTTCCCTCTGTGAACCATAAAAACTGTCCTTCCTATTCCAAGTGTGACAAGCCTTCTCCTGCTACTACACTGGTTGGTCTCTAACCATATCTGCAATGTGCTCTTTCCTCAACTATGCCTCTTGGGATCCCTTATTTCCTTAAAACTCAGTTAAAACTTTACCTTCAACATAAAGTCTTTCCTAATATTCTCTTTTATTTACCTTTTTTTACACATCTATGCTATTTCCTCTTACAATGTTAAATTCCTTAAGGGGAGGGACCATTCCCTTTTTGTATGCATGTCCGCACTTCCCCAGCATACTTTCTGGTACATATTATGAATCTAATAAATTCTTAATGATTTTTATATAGGATGTCTGGGTATGTGTGTGTGTGTGTGTGTGTGTGTATATATTATATATATATATATATATATTCATTTATTTATTTCTGAATAGAATGGGATATAAGTAACAAGACAGAGAAATAGAAAAAAATCTTTCCTACTATTCTTGAGTGTGCTTTCAGAGAGTGGCTTTATCTAATGTACGTAAATCACATATATTACATGTCTAAATATTAAAATGTTTTCTGGAAATAAACTGAATTTTGATTTATGCCAATATTCTTCTTCATTCTCACAGATTATCTACTTGGTCAAGGCACATAAAACTACCTTTCAAGTAAAAACCTGGATCTGGTCACTATCTTTTATCTTTAGGATTCAACACAAGTTTTTTGACTTGGCATTTAAAGTTCTTCAAAACCTGAAGTCTAGATAAACAGTGCTTTTATCATATTCTGCTCACAAATTTCCTCCATTCATTAGCCAAGGCAGACCTTAACCTGGAATGTGCATGTACTCTCTCCTTGTCTGTCATCCTCAGACTCCCCAGTGGCTTTCAAAGCTCAGTCTAAGAGCTACTTCCTTTATGCAGTGACTTCCAGTTAATAAGTGCCATTCCCTCCCCTTCCCATCTCCATTACTTTGCATTTTGTCTTGATAAAATGTAAGCTCCTTTAGTGTAAGGACAATTTCACTTTTGTCTCTATCTCTTGGGTTGAGCACAGTCTCTGTCACATGAGTGTTTAAAATGCTTGTCTAGTGACTGAAGAGCTTTTGTTCAGAACTTTTTCTTCAACAAATCAGAATATATTGGGGCAGCTATGTGCCCAGAGAATAGGAGTTAGGAGGACCTTAGTTCAAATCCAATGCCAGCTGATTAACAATTACCTAGCAGTGTGACCTTGGACAAGTCATTTAACCCCATTGCCATGCAAAAAACAAAAAACAGAATATAAAAATTATGTGTTCTTATAGAAAAATTTCTGTGGATAAGTATTAAGAAAAAGATTTATATTTATTTCATTTAAAATGTAATTTTGTTGAAATGCAAAACTTAAAGATAATCAAAAACTTCTCATGCCTTCCTATTTTATAAGATTTCAGACTTAGAGCTGAAAGGGACCTTAGAAGTAACTGAATCCAATCTGCTTATTTTACAGAGGAGGAAACTAAGGGAGACCTTGCTGTTACTTAATTTGCCATTGTCAAAGAGTTGGTATCTTCCTTATGCCAAATTTAGTTCTCTTACAGACTCCAGACATCTTTTTCTTCTCACAATATACTGTTTTTTACTTTCCCTGTTTTTTACTTTCCCCCATGCCCCTATTATTTGAAGAGCTAAAGAATTTAATCACTGGAAGGAACCTCATTATTTGTTCAGATATAGCTACAGTTAGTACACTAGAGACTAAGTCCATCAGTCCTCTAAGACTAGACAACTATGTCTTATAACTGCATTGACCAAGTAATGATTTGAGTACTAGCAATGTCTAATAACTACTTTGTAATCAAAGAACTGAAAATGACAAATTACAAGAAAAGAGGCAGTGTGACTATTTTCACCCAGGAGCAGTGTCTGTGATGGCTTACTGATAGACAATGGCTATCTCAATTTATGCTTTAAGGCACAAATCCAGTGACTGGATTTTCTCTCTCCTTCTGTCCCTCTCTCCATATAAATAAATGACAGAGAAAAAGTGAGAATAAGAAAGAAAAAGTGTTATCCCTAAGGGGCTCACTATATAGAACACATTTTATTCTTTGAGAGATCTATAAGTTAGTATTTTTAATGAGGGGAATATAAAATCTGACTTTAAAGGGCAAGGAGCCTCACTCTGACCTCAAAAAAGAAAAAAACCTGATGTCAACTAGAAGGCAGAACATGTTCTCAGATGTGAATTGTTCCCAAAATCAAACTCTCGCTTCTTTATTCCTTCCAAGAATAGGGAAAAGCTCCAAAGAAGTGAAGCAGAAAAAAGAGACAGTCATGAGAAAAGCAGTTTCATTTGACTGAGGAAAAGGAAGTATGGAGTAGGACAGATTCCATATTTCCTTTCTTGGTGTCAACAGAAATCTACTTTGGGGAAAGCATCAATATGGTTTAAAATGAGGATGCAAACTTATCTTTGGCAGGTTCCCTTTTTTAAATTTTTCATTTTTTTTATATAAAACACCCCTTAGGTAGTAATTATGAACTGGCATTGAAGGGAGGTCCACAAGTGTACTTTTGGGCGACTAGGCAATAGAGTGTAATAGAGAACATTTATGCCTTGGTGTCACAAATCAAGAGTTCAAGTTTTGGTTCTGACAATTACTAGCTGTATGACTATGATCAATTAAACCCTTTGTGTCTCAGCTTCCTCAACTGGAAAATGGAGATAAAGTTTGGAACAGCCTAATTCACAGAGTTTTTGAAAGGAAAACTATAGTAATCCTTAAGAGTATTATGTGTGTGTGAATGATTCATATTCTTCTGGCCCTTTCTATTCCAAATTTGCTTCTAGGGGAGTTTGGGGATACTAAAATAAAAATTGCAAGTAAAAACTGATATATTCAGTGACCTCAGAAGTAAAATGTTAATTCCATGGGGGGTGATCCATGATGAGTTAGCTATTATGGCTTGCTGTTGGGCAATATATGCATTCTGGAGAAAACCTTGCAATTTTTTACATGGAAAGATGAAAATGACAAGTACTTTTAGTTGTTTGTGCAATAGTGGTAGATTTTGCACTGATGGATTTCAAGTACTTTTGATTAGACTCTCAGGAAAGTGAAATTTTCTTCATTTGAAATTAAACAGGGCATGCATTCACTATGGATCTTACCCTTTAGCACAGTTAATTGACCAGATTTCAGACTTCCCTGACCAAAAACATCTTTATCACTAAACCTGCTCAAGCATCCCATTAAGAACTCACAAATAGGTGTTAAAATCCAAAGATTGGGGACAGGTGAGTGGCACATGGGACCTGGAGTCAGGAAGAGCTGAGTTCAAATCCCACCTCAGACACTTAATAATTGTCTAGCTGTCTTACCTTGGGCAAGACACTTAACCTCACTGCCTTAAATAAATAAATTTTTTAAAAAATCCAAAGACTGGGTAGTGAAATTCAAATCTTAATCTGGGAACATATTAATATAACTTAACTATTAACACCAATCACTAATTCAAATTAGTTTATCAGCTTACCTTGTCAGTCCTCTGACTCAATAATAATGAGTAAGGCACATGAGATAAGTGAAGTGCCAAAATAGGAAAATCTAGTCAGAGATTAGTAAGAGGATACTGGATATCTTGAGCAGGAAGAAAAAGGAGACTAAAAGAATGGAGGACTTATACTCTGGGACAAACTAAACTAACTGGCACAGACATCTAAAAAATACTGAGAGAAACACAACAGAATCCAAGTTCCTTGAGAGTAGGAACTATTTTATTTTTGTGGCTTTTATAGGGAAAGTAATGCCACACAATTATGAAATTATTTCACATTCTAAGAATCATGTCTTAAATTCTTGAACACATAAATCCTTGGCAACATATAATCAACTTATTTTTTATCTAAATTGGTTTAGAAAAATGAAGGTTCAAAATGAATCTGCGTCATTGTTATAAGCATGGCATTAATAGTGTTATTTAACTGCAAACGATAATATTTACCTGCATAGGCTTGGTAAGTGGATCCATTCTAACTAAATAAACTTCCAAGGTACGCTCTTTTTTCATAGGCAGTGGAAGAGTCAAGTAACAAAACGGGTCAAATGTTACTGAAATCTTAGCGCACTCAGGACAAACTAAGGTTGATTTGAAAAGGCCATGAAATATATCTACTATGATAGAGTCATTTCTCTTTAAATGGTTTTCCCATGCTTCTTCAGCAACCACCTACAAATAAAACAAACACATTTTTAAAATAAACTATTGCAAAATTACAAATATTACATAAGGTAATTGCAGGGAAATTTTACCTTGTCAGGCCTTCCATCAGCATCCTTCAGTTGAATATAAGGTTTTTTCCTAATTCTATTCAAATCTTCATGGAGACCATCTAAGAGGAAAGCTAGTAATTCTTGGCAGTCTTGCTGCTGATACCCAGAAAACTGAGGTGCAAAACGACCTACTTGTGTCTGCAATAAAACCAAAAAGAATTAAATGTAGCTTTATGTTCAGAATTGATAAATGAAAAAATTTTAAAAGCATAGTTACACTTTATCATTCCTTGTAAACATTCATATAATTAGAGATGCTATATAGTTATTAAAGTTTTTTTCCTCTCAATAAAAAGAAAACTTCTTGAGGGCAGGAAGTATTTCATTTTTGTCTTTATTTTTATAACATATGATACATATTTAATAAATGTCTGTTAGTTGACTACTTATATTGTAGAAGTGAGGAGGGGAAAAAAAACTAACAATCTATATATGAAAAATAGATTCCTTAAGAAACAATTTTGTTGGGGCGGCTAGGTGGCGTAGTGGATAAAGCACCGGCCTTGGAGTCAGGAGTACCTGGGTTCAAATCTGGTCTCAGACACTTAATGATTACCTAGCTGTGTGGCCTTGGGCAAGCCACTTAACCCCGTTTGCCTTGCCTTTTGCCTAAAAAACAAAACAAGAAACAATTTTGTTAACTCTTGCTACTTTGGTATTAGGCTTCCATGTCATCATGTACCAGAATACAAAAAGCTCCACAAACTGTTCTTGAAGTTCATGATTTTGTAAATTAGAGCTGGTCAGGAGCCCCTGGAGATCATGTAATCAAAGCCTTGCATTTGAATAATGCTAGCAAAAGAGTTAAGTGACTTATATAGGCAGGAAACAGCAGAGCTTGGATTAAAAACACACATCTTCTGACTTTAAACATAGATCTCTTTTCTCTTTCCCACTGCACTAAGCTCCCCACTATATTTCTATAATTTTTTTTTTAATTTAGGTTTTTGTAAGGCAAACGGGGTTAAGTGGCTTGCCCAAGGCCACACACCTAGGCAATCCTTAAGTGTCTGAGGCCAGATTTGAACTCAGGTACTCCTGACTCCGGGGCCGGTGCTCTATCCACTGCGCCACCTAGCCACCCCTATAATTTTCAATAGATTCAATCTTCAATGTAAAGATTTTTAAACTCAAAAACTGGAAAGGATCTCTGAAACAATCTAATCCAAGTCCCTTCTTTTCAATTCAATCCCTCTGCCTTGTGCCAAAGAAAAACAACAGAGCACACAGCTAGTAAGTATCAAGTGTCTGAGGCTGGATTTGAACAAGTCCTCCTGAATACAAGGCTTAATAGCCACCCCTATAATTTTCAATAGATTCAATCTTCAATGTAAAGATTTTTAAACTCAAAAACTGGAAAGGATCTCTGAAACAATCTAATCCAAGTCCCTTCTTTTCAATTCAATCCCTCTGCCTTGTGCCAAAGAAAAACAACAGAGCACACAGCTAGTAAGTATCAAGTGTCTGAGGCTGGATTTGAACAAGTCCTCCTGAATACAAGGCTTAATGCTCTATTCATTGTGCCAGCTAGTTGACTGGTCAACTCTGTGATCAGATTTGGAATTTTCTTGAAAATTTCCTTCTTAAGTTCATTTTACAGATGAGGAAAATAGGGTTAAGTGACTTGTCTAGAGTCACACAATTAGTATCGGAAGCCAGATGTGAACATAGGGAGATAAATCTTATTGACTTCAGGTCCAAAGTCTATCTACTGTGTCACTTTCTTGCTCCATTTTACAATAATAATTTACAACAGACATACAATTTTATGCCCTAATCTCTCACTTTTCTGTTATGTTCTGTTATATATTTTTCAGGATTGTTAAGTGTTTAAAAAAATTGAAGTTCGATTTCCTTTCTAAAGATTTTTTCATTTATATGGCTCCAGTCACTGTTAACATGTTCTCTTTTCATTTCAGATCATATACACCTTTTCATGTAATTCTTCATATTAATCATTTCTTACTGTAAAGTAATATAACAATTTTTGTTTGCCACTATTGTCCATTAACATTTTGGATATAATGGATGTTTTCCTTTGGGAGTATTCCTAGGAGTGGGATTACTATATTTCAAAGTACTAGACAATTTTCTTGCATGAATACAAAGCAAAATTCAGAATTACTGGATGAATTTACATGTCTACCCAACACGTAAGCCTTCCATCCCACAGATCTTTCATCATGGATGGCTCCTCTTTTTTATCATCTTTGCTGACATGGATGTGGTGAGCTAAATCATGAATTATTTTACTTTTGATTTCTCTTATTAATAAATTAGGAAAAGTTTTCATGTGGTCACTGATAGTTTGCAATTCTGGTGAAAAATATTCTTATCACTTTACTGATCTATAGGGAAATAGATCTTGCCATTTTGTGAGTCAACCCAATAAGCTTATAACAAATTCAACAAACATTTTTTTATTGGCAAGATTTGCAGAGGACTCTATTATCACATACATGATACTGTAAAATAGAAACTCTCTAGAAAAAAGGAAAAAATACAAGATAGAAAATGGTAGTAGTCTGAATAATAGATTTAAACCACTTAAGACTAAGTATTATTTTCTAATAATTTTATCTGTGCCACTGAAGAGTTATGTTATTCAGTATAAAATACAGGTAATATTTATGCTTTACAGGTGTAATAGGAATAATTATATTTTTATGCTATATAATGTGAACATATAGATAGATGTACAAATGTGAAGATATACATAGATATACACATACAATTTTCAGTTTTTGAAGTATAAATGCTAGTATTATTTTGAAAAATATATTAACAATTTGGATTACAGAATGTCAGCTTTCTTTTAAAATTAAAAAAAATTTTTTTCACATTCCCTTCATTTTTCAAATTTATTAGTTATCCCCTCATTTCTTATAAGAAAAAAAACCAACCAATTCTTCAAAACTCACCAAGTCTTATAGTATATGCAGTATCAACTTGTTAGTTTAAAAAAAGCAAGTACAGATAGCAAGTAGTAGGAGACTAATAAAGGTGATCTTAGAAAAATTTTATTAATGAAAAAGACTAACTTGTAATTAGTGTTTCAAATTCTCTTATGTAAAGGGAATCATAAAACTCTCTTATGCATTACTTGTAAAATTTATAGGTACAAGAGTGTACTTAAATGTGTGCATATATGTGTCTATCTCCCCAGTATGTACACACACACACACACACACACACACACACACACACAACAATTTATATACAAGAGAAAGTAAAAATAAAGTTTGGTTTCACTAAAGCTGGAAAACATCACGGTGCCAAATATAAGAATCAAAGAACTTTACTTTATCACTAAGAAGCAATGTTTTTGTTCAAAATAAATTCATTCAATAATGAAATTATACCTTTTAAAAATGATTACATGTGGAGAATACCATCTGTATCCAGAAAAAGAACTGTGGAGTTTGAACAAAGTTCAAGGACTATTCCCTTTCATTTAGAAAAAAAAAAAACAACTGATATCTTATTGTCTGATCTTGTTATCTCTTATACGTTGTTTCTTCCTTAAGGATATGACTTCTCTCATCACACTCAATTTGAATCAATGTATAACACAGAAACAATGTAAAGACTGACAAATCTGTGGGGGGGTGGGGGGGAAGGGAAGATGGGGGAAAAATTGTAAAACTCAAAATAAATAAAATCTTTAATTAAAGAATAAAAAAAGATTATATGGTACTAATACTTGAAAAACTATGCTGCAAGCTAAACTTAAAAACAGAAAGGTCCAAAGTTTTCAATGATAAGGTAAATTTTAGAGAAAAAAGTGAATGCTTTAAAGGGTGAATTGAATTACACATGTGCTTTCTCTCTCTCTCTCTCTCTCTCTCTCTCTCTCTCTCTCTCTCTCTCTCTCTCTCTCTCCATACACACACACATATATAAAATCTCACTCTTTTCAATTAATTTCATACAGCAAAATTTCAATGAATTTATAATTTCATCAATATAAGCATTCTCTCCATCCATGCACATTATATACCAACCTTAAAGGCTCTTGGGATGACATAGCTGTATTTTCCAGACCACATTTGCTTGATGAGTTCGGCATAAGATTTTGCTATTTCACCTCTCATTCCTAAGGGATTGTCAAAATTCAATTCTTCTTGATATTTATCATTGAGGAAATATTCAGTAAGTGGAGGAGTGTTGCTCAAACACTGAAAAAGTTAAAATTGGTGACTTCAAGTAAAAGTAAATATAACTTCACACTTTCAAAAGATTTTATGACAATGTGATGGAAGGAACTGATTTTTTTCTTTAGTAATGGACATATAGAAGACTTTTAACTACAATTTTTTGATGGTAGTTAAGCTTTTGATCAATAAAAACACAAGTAATTAATCCACAACAATAATAATATTAATAATAATAATCCACCCAAATAATTAATCCAGTCTATGCTCTCAAATTTCAATTTGGTTGATTAATAAATAAAAACACTAAAATAATATTTTGATTTGTCATACTTAGAACCATTCTATAACATTTCTCAATATTTGTAAAAACTTTTTAACTGTAACAGATTACTTGTTAATTGAAAGAAAAGATGTTCATTGCTTGCTTCTTATTCTTTGATTTGTAGATGTTATTGTTGACTTACTAATTCAATAACTTGAAATATCTGCCTGAATAGTAAAAAATTATAGTACCATGCAAACAAAATATATTGCTTTAAAGGGTATTTGTTTCAGTTATTGCCATTATCCAATAAATATAGTGCACTACAAAGCCCAAGCTCTCCTTTTGCCTAATGATAACTGGTGGGCATGGTTCTGACTCTTACTTCAGCTGAGTCTAGTAAAACAGTTATTCAGAACTCAGGGCAGGTGCTTTTTTACTCTTCCTAGTTTCCCAATATCCCAGCAATCCAACTTTCTTCTGGGGAAAGTTAAAAACTGTAGACAGATTTGTTCACTTATTTTTTTTTAACCAAAATTAAATAAACCAATGGGCTAAAATTCAGTTTTTCATAAAACTGATAGAAGCAAGCATTTTCTTAATATTCAATCTTAAATTTCACTTTTATTAGCTGACAATAATATATCATTTAACATTTCTGAGGGTAAAACATTCATTTTTGAATTAGGCTTTTTCAGGCTCCACTTTATGCCACACAGTATACACTAGAATGGTCAAATAAAGCTGTATTATCACAAAGGGTGCCTATGAAATTTCCTTAATGGGAAAATTTGTTTTTTGTGTTTGGTAGGAGAAATTAAAAGCCAGTTGCCAATACCTTTTTGAGATAAATGACTCTCTTTAATGGGAAATAGTGAATTAAATTTTTGATTACTTTTCATTTGGGCTAGTGTGAAAAAGCAACTTAGATGAGAAATATTTA
Organism: Macrotis lagotis; assembly: GCF_037893015.1. Taxonomy (NCBI): domain Eukaryota; kingdom Metazoa; phylum Chordata; class Mammalia; order Peramelemorphia; family Peramelidae; genus Macrotis; species Macrotis lagotis. The sequence continues at coordinate 281,306,410 of NC_133659.1, forward strand.
GATAACTTGATAGAGAATCTGATTTATATATTGAGCATCTTATATATTATTAGCTTAAAATAGCTATAGAAAAAATGTTAGAAATTGATTTGACTAATTAAAAAACAATGAGGGCACTGTTATTGCTGAAACTAGACATTACAAATTAACAAACACAATCTAAGTAATTATAATATCTATTTGGGGAGTTTATTCAAGAACGATCTAGGGTTAATATACAGCATGCCAAGTCAAAGTTAGAACTTCATATACTAACTAGGATTTATTACTACACAATCTATCTGATCATGAATTTAACTTTAGCAGTTTGGGATGGACCTTGGGAACTTTTCAAATGGGAAAATGAGCTTAATTAAGGAGGGAGAAATGGAGAAGAATTTGCCACTAAGAGAGATAACAGTTTCCTTCGTTGCTCTTACCCTCTCAAAACCTTTAGCTTTTTTCTATTTCACTCTTTTTTTCCCCTCTTCTTTCATTAATATGGCTAGCAATGGTAGTGGGGTTAGGGAAGAAAGACTGAAGTCTAATTGTTACAACCTAGTAATGTTATTCCATCATCTTTATTTTTAAAAAATAGCAGGAATCTCTTATCTATCAAATAACTAAGTAAAAGCAAAGTTGATTTAAGGTAAACAGCATTTATCAAGGTTTACTGTGAAGAAAATACTGTCTTGGGTCCTTGAGGAGTTATGAAGAGAGTAAAATTAATAAATATTAGGGAGATAAGCAACCACAACCATGCATGCATAAACACACAAAAAAGTTGTAGTATGGTACAGTGGAGTACTGGGTGTGCACTTAGAAAGGACAATTGTTTGGAATCATCTCACTGTGTGACCACAGGTAAACCATAACTTTTAAATTTTGATTTCCTCATTTTTTAAAATAGGGGTTTAAGAGCATCTGCAATACCTAATTCATTAGGATTGTGAGGCTGAAATGAGATAATATACACCAATGTGCAAAATTTACAGTAGCATCTGAATGTTGGCTGTCATTACTAATGCTAGAATTATAAAAACTTCCTCCAAACCCATGACCAACCAGAGCTGGACTGAGATAAATATATATGTCTTTATATTTAGAGCCAGAGGAGAAGCTATGAAAGGAGCAAATATACTCCCCCTCTACCCCGACCCCCAGTTCTTCTTCCATTTGATGCTGATTTTTTTAGGTTTTTTTTTTTTTGCAAGGCAAATGGGGTTAAGTGGCTTGCCCAAGGCCACACAGCTAAGTAATTATTAAGTGTTTGAGACCGGATTTGAACCCAGGTATTCCTGATTCCCAGGGCCAGTGCTTTATCCACTGCACCACCTAGCCACTCCTGATGTTGATCCTTTTTAATCTCCTCTGTTGGTCCATTCCTCCAAAATATGGCTGATACACAAAACTCTTTATTGGGTTCTCTTCTAGGCTCTTACTAGTTAACTTCAGTAGTTCCCATAAATTTTATTATCTCTGTGAATAGAACTCCCAATTTTTTAACACCTAGTCATAACCTCTCTCCTGAGCACTAGTCAATTACTTCTAGCTGCCATCTAAACCTGGGGGGGCGGGTTAGGCACCTCAAATATTAACATATCTAAAACAGAACTCATTTCAGCTAGCCTTTGTATACTAACTTAGCCTTCCAGTCATCCAAGATTGGAACCTTGGTATTATCCTTGGTTTCTCATTCTTCTTGTGAATCTAATCAGTTCCCAAATCTTGTCACTTTTTGTTCTACATTGTATCTTACATCTGTCCCCTTAGTTCAGGGTCCTCAGAATCTTTTGCTTGTATTATTGTAATAGCTTATAATTAGTCTCTCAATCTTGTGTCAGCCCTCTCAAATCCTACATAGAACTATCTAAGTGATTTTCCTAAAGCACAGGTCTGACATAATACCTTTCTTCTCAATAAACTTTCCTAAGTCTCTAACACAAAGTCCACTCTTTTCCTTTTAAACCTGGCCCAAATCAACCTGGATTCTTTTTTGTTTTAGTTTTTTTTAGGTTTTTGCAAGGCAAATGGGGTTAAGTGGCTTGCCCAAGACTACACAGCTAGGTAATTATTAAGTATCTGAGACCACATTTGAACCCAGGTACTCCTGACTCCAGGGCTGGTGCTTTATCCACTGCGCCACCTAGCCACCCTCAACCTGGATTTCTGCTGTTCCTCAGAAATAATAGAGACTATCCACAAGTCTCTATTCTGACAATTGGGGCCCCCAACCTAGAATGTCCTACCCTCCTCAATTTTGCTTCCTTTAAAACTCTCCTCCAGCATTACCTTTTAAATAGTCTTTTCTGACCCCTCTGGAGTTGCTACTGCTCTACCACCACCTTGATTTAATTTGTTTATACTGCTTCATGTCCATGTTTTATCTTCATAGACTACAAACCCCTTGAGGGCAGTTTCAAATCTTTGTTTCTAATCTTAATGGCTTGCTCTACTGTCAGGCACATAGCTAGTACTTAAAAATGCTTACTTATCAATTTATCGGATCTTAAATGATCACTTGTGAAAACTTCATTGGTAGGAGTGTTTAAAAAATAATATTTCACAAAAGGAAATGGTTTGCAGAGTTCAAGTCTTTCTCAAGAAGTAGATTTGTTTCTATGGGATTAAGAATACAAGTGAGAACTTGATGCAGGAGTCAGCCTGGTGCAGGAGGGGAGGGATAGCTGGTGAACCAGGTAAAGACAAAAAGGGAAAGAAGGCTGAAAGGGGCATACAGAGAACAGGCTCAGATAAAGAAGAAAAGTAAAAAAACAAGTAACATTTATACCATGTTTTACATCTTCAATACAAAAGCAATGTAAAATCCCTTTAAGTTCTAAAAAAGGGGAGAGAATTACACCTAAGGAAGACAACTTGTTCTTATGAGCTGGCTAGATTTGGAGGACACAAACTGAAGGCTGAAGTAGATCTATGGGTTCATGGGAAGAAGAAGTATCATCTCAATTCATACTCCATCTTCTTCAAAGAAATTTTTCCTATCGCCCCCCTCCCACTGAGACTGTGTATAAATCCTAGAAATCTTAGATGTACACAGTTTATTTTCATTTTGTCTCACTCACAAGAATGTGACTCCCCTAAAGTACAGAGTGTATTTTTTGTCTTTATATCTCTGCAGTGTCTATCGCATATATAGCAAGCGATAGACACTGTCTAATCAAGTTTTGTTTAATGGTAGGGTTTGGTAATAAATGTAAATTGAACAACTAAATTGGATGCAGGAGGGAATGTGATAATTAGGACATTAAATAGTGGTAGTGCTACCAGGAGAGAGGAGGAAAACTTAAAAAAAAATCCCCAAAATATTAAACAGAGTTTGGGGCTATGACAATGATGAATTTGTTTTATACATGTCTAGCTTTGGGGTCACAAAAATGGAGCTCTAACTTGTGAGGAAGAAAAAGATCCCATGAATTTTGTGGACAATGTCCAATGTTAACAATGGGGAAAAAGTTTAGCAACAGCAAATCAAGACCAAAAAAAAAAAAAATGACAACAGATGTTCAAGAAAATCTGAAAACTATACTGATCCTTGAACTGAGAAAAAGAAGGCAGATACAATATTAAATATAGCAGAAGAATAAAGAATAATATAGAAAAGGCTGCTGAATTTGAGTAGGTTTGTATCCTCAGCAGTAGAGGAAACCCAATAACCTCCAACAGTAATGAACTATGACTTTGAAAAACATAACTTATTATCCCTTTGTTAATACTTAGAAAATGTTAATCATACCACAAATCTACTCCTCAAGGTTATTAGAGAATTAACAAATAGTAAGGAAACATCCAAAAATAGTGATTCCTCAGGTCTGTTTTTTTCTAAAAGAAAGAATTTTAAAAGGCTAAAGTGTTGTCCAGTTTTAAAGTGGATGGAGATCACTAATTTAAATTATCTGAGAAAAAGATAATTTAGATTGTATTTTATAAAATTTGCCCTTTAAATAGGTATATCATATTAAAAGGTTATCCGGGGCATTTAGATTCTACAATTTCACTTGGTAGGTGTTCTAATTACCCATTTTGCCAAAGACCTTTCTTTTTGTCAAATTTCTTGACTTTCATTTCATTTCTTGAATTTAAGCTATAATTACTTTCTCCTATCTTGAAATCAAGATTCTGATATAATACATTTAAAAATAGCTATTAAAGTTAATTAACCCCAATTTTTTAATTTTTTTTAAAATTTTCTTTATCACCATATCCAACATCAGAAATGTTGACAATCCCAAGAATATCTTTCCTAAACTTTTGATGATGGTAAACAAAAACAAGATGATAATTTTAAGGAAAGATGGGGATAAGTTATTTTGTGCTGTTTTCCAGCAAGCTACAAGATTATTTCTATTTAATACTCTTTTTACTCTCAATATGCTCAATAAAATGCTGTAGAAATGACTTTATTTTCTTTTTTCACTGACTACTTATAATATTCAATATATTTACAAGTAATACTAAATATATTCTTTTTCACTTTTCTGGTAGTTAGCTTTCCAGCTACCTTTTCTATTTATCTGTATGTTTACCTTATGTTAGACATCCCTTTCACTGTGAATTGTATCTTGCTTTCAAGAAATATTCAAAACCAATCACATTCAATCTATTTGCACTCTCAGTTCTTCTTGTACCTGCCACTCTTTTAAGATATTTCATACCATACTGTTTAAAGGCCAAGGCTTCTAGAGTTTTAAGCACTTGGGTACAAATCCCAATTTTCCTACTTAGTACCTAAATAACCACGGTGGCTAATCACCAACTCTCTAGATCTTACATTCTTCATCTAATGAGACCAAAGATAGAACCCAATCTGTGGGTTGTTTTGCTTCCCACCTCCTGCTCTGCCTTGTCTTTGAGAGTAAAGAAGTGGTACTCTCCACATTCTCACATCTGGCCATGTCCTTCACAACCCAGTGTCTCAACTCTTGTAGAACACCATCCAAACTTCCTTCAACACCCCCACACTATCAGTTTTCCATTCCATCTCCCTCAATTTTCTCACTCCAAAAGTCTAAACCTAACTCCACTCAGTAATTCCAACTGTGCCTTTGGAATACATAATCCACAGGCAATATATTTCCTTTTCTCTTCCTTCTATCCCTGCTAATGATACTGCCTCCCTGGTCATCCTTTCCAATACTGGTTGAAAAGACATTCATTCTCTTTGGCTCATTAGTTGAGGCCAGATAGTTGGAATACTCTTTGCTCCTCACTGCCACTTCAAGATTCTCCTCTTCCTTCTCACTCAGTAACCTCTGTTCTTTTGAGATTAATGTTATTCATATCTATCACCCAATCAAAATCCTGGCAGCTATTTGCCTACCTTTCCATCCTCAATGAATTTGACACTTTGCTCCCAATTTTTCTCTCCTCCTCAATTCCTGTCCTCCTAATAAGGGACTTCAACATATATATGATGATTCTCCCTCAAATAATTCAGTTCCTTAACCTACTCAGCTAACCTCAGTTGATCTTGTCTTCCTTTACAAAACTCTGCCTTGTGACCTTCAATCCTGTGACCCTTCAATTTTCTCCTAGGCCATATCTAATGCACTAGCCACTCTCCTTTTTTCCTCTATTTTTTAACCCCTTGGTGAACCAAATCAATTCTCGACTGTTCACCTCTTAAATCTCTAGCCCCCCCTTATGATATTTATGATTGGATCTAGCCTCTGCACAAGTGTTGTTGAATGAAGATGGAGAAAATCATGCAAACATTCTGAAAGGGTCCACTACAAAATTATGTTACACATCTTCAATTGGACACTCACTGTTGCTAGGTCATCCTAATCAGTTCTCTCTTATCAATTCATTCTCTTGTTTTCCTCAGTGGCTCTTCCAAATGTTTTTATTCCTCCTCAAACCTCCTATGGCTCCAACCTTTCCTGCTGTCTTGGTTAAGAATTTAACATCCTATTTTACAGAAAAATTTTGTTATTTACCATGAGTTCCCTCTTCTTCATCTCATCACTCAAGTTCCTTTTTCCACTCTTCTCTCTTTTATCCCTTCTAACATGATGAAATGGTATTTATTCCTTTTCAAGGCTAAAGTTTTTACCTGTTCAGACTATCAGCTCCAAGAGATTGCTCTCTATGGTATCCCAACTCTTTCATATATTTTTAATCTCTCCCTTTGGACTGGTTCATTTATTATTATCTATGTTATCCCTCAACCTGAAAAAATCTGATACTTTCATTCCTGCTAATTATCGACCTACATTTCTTCTGCTCTTTGTCGTTTGCCAATACCCTTCGCTTTTCTCTTTTTTTAAACTCCTACAATTTGATTTCCAACCTTATTCCATCAAAACTACTCTTTCCAAAATTATTAATGATCTCTTCTTTGAAAAATCTAGTGGTCTTTTCTCAGTCCTCGACTTCTCTGACACCTTTGACACTATTGATCACTCTTCTGTCTAGGCTTTTGGGACACCATTCTCTCCTGATTCTCCTGCTGACTGTTATTTCTCTATCTCTATTGCTAGATCCTCTTCTATTAATAGGTGTCCCATAGAGTTCTGGCCTGGGGAGTGTCTTCTCTCTTCCTTCTATACTACATCGCTTGTTGATCTCATCAGGTACCATGGATTTATTTACCACCTCTATGTTGATGATTCTTAAATATCCCTATTTTACCCCAATCTCTCTCTTTCTCCTGTATTCCAAACTCTTAGCTCCAAATGTCTTGGATATTCAGGAAACACCTTAAAACTCAGGATGTCCAAAAAAACCCTCATTATCTTTTCCTCTCTACCCCACACCCAGAACTTTAGACTCAAAGCTTAAGAGTCATCCTGGATTCCTCATTATCTCTCATCTGTGACTGTGGCTACATAGCTAGAGGAGTGGCTACAAGTTTGAAAGGCTAGAAACTTGAGCTCAGTACAAATTCTAAGTCAGTTGTCTAAGGGCAAACATAGTGAGATGTGCAGGGCTCACCTACAGGTACACTGCAGGGACATGTGTTTTTGAGCAATAGAAACTCTTAGTGGGTTTATGATAAGTGGCAAATTAGTAGAAGTACAGAGTACTTTGAGTTAGGAGATAACTTGGAGACAGTTTACATTCTAGCACCTCATTTTATAGATGAGCATTTGAAGGTTTAAAAAATGAAGGGATTTTTAGAGTAAGAAGACATAGAGGACAGCTAGGTGGTGTAGTGTATAGAGCACTGGCCCTGGAGTCAGGAGGAGCTGAGTTCAAATCCAGTCTCAGACATTTAATAATTACCTAGTTGTGTGACCTTGGACAAGTCATTCTCAACACCACTGCCTTAAATAAATAAAAATTTTAAAAAGAATAATAAGACATAGAAATAAATAGTATATATATATATATATATCTGGGATCTGAAACCAGATTATTTTGACTACACATTCATTGCTCTTACCTGTATACTATGATTATTCCTTCAATTTATATTTTATAAAATAATTAAAGAAAAATGAGTAGTTACAATACAATAAAAAAATTTAAAGTATCATTTTAGAAATTCCAAAAGATCAGCTAAAAACTTCTATAAAAAGAAAACTTAGAGGAGACATGGAAAATAATGGGCTCAAATAGTGGCTATATGAATCATTTGGGAAAGATGAGGCAGGAAATAATGATTGTCATTAACAGTTTGCTATATTATCTCCTAGTTATAATTTTTTAAAATTATATCTTTTGTTCCTGTCATCTCAATTTCTGAAGATTCCTCTTGCTCCAATAAGCCATCTTTTATAACAAAAAAATTAAGAGGAAAAGCAGTCTGATAGTACAAATACATACTGTTACAAATCCATAGTTCTCTACCTCTACAAAGGGAAGTGTGTTCTTCTGAAATAATACTAGATTATGATAATGCACATGATATATCTGTAATAATTAAATTCAAGAATTCATCTAAATAAAAGTCACCATTTACATCAAACAAAAATGAAAGGCAAGGTCTATGAAATTTCTTTTGGATGTTCTGATGATTTGTCATTAGACCCACGGTCTACTTCAATTTCTTCTAAGCACTGAACACAAACCAATGTCTATTTTCATAATTAGACATATTTTGCAAAAACAGTGCCTCAATTACAGATGAAACAAAAAAATTCTGCTACTATATAAGTGATTTTCCTTTTTTTCTTTTTAAAAATTTATTTTAAGGCAATGGGGTTAAATGACTTGCCCAAGGGCACACAGCTAAGTAATTATTTAAGTGTCTGAGGTGGGATTTGGACTCAGGTCCTCCTGATTCCAGGTCTGGTGCTCTATCCATTATAACACCTAGCTGCCCCCACAAGTGATTTTTCCTAGCTTTTGGAAGGAATTGGGTTGTTTTCAATTAAGAAGCTATAACCAATGATTTATCTTTTAGGCACAAGTTGCTATCCTTAAACACCAACACACAATTTTTAAGACTGTGTTCTGATGAAATAAGAGGTTGCTTAAAATAAAGCAGACTTTTGGTTCAAGTTCTGCCTCTGATCCATCCTGGATGTATTCCTGGATCAGCTACTTAACCTTTTAGGGTTGCAAGAAACTTTCCAGGACAAGGTACAGAACATGTACATTGGTAAAGTTTCTATATTAGTATCTTGCTCTGAATATTGGTGAAATTACAGGTCAGGATCAAAACAAAAAAAATAAAAAACTAAAAGGATGTAAAATTGTCCAAAAAAGTACATATCTTTAAAAAAAAAAGTGAATGTGAAACATACTGAATTATGCATACACACACACACACACACACACACATATGCCAATAAAACCCAAGTAATTAAAGATAGACCACTGGACAGAGCCAGTCCAGTTGTGTCATTAACAGGTCATGTAAGTTTAGAAAGTCAGTTTAAATCAAATTTTCTCTCTCTTAACCTAGAAATTATTATCAATTCAGAAAAGTATATTACAATGTAAAGATTCATTAGAAATTTAAGCTTCCTCTCTCAAATTGATTGTATGACACTATGTAATAAAAATAAAAATTCCAAAGCCACAATATCTAAAACCACCATAAAATCAATCTTTTCAAGTTGCATATCATGGATTATTTTTAGCACAATATTTGATACAAAAAAATCTGTAGAAGGAAGACAGTCCTTGAGGACAGTTAGAATGCAATAATTTCTATGTGTAATCTTCATGTTTACTACAGAAAGCCTTTTTATATAAGTCTTTCGTATTCATAATGACAACTTCACTTACTGGGTTGCTTGACATTATGTCTTACCCTATTCAAATAATAACAGAACAAAAAAATCCCACGCATAAATAACCAAGTAGAGAATGAAGAAATTCCCGGAAGTTTTGGCTACAAGAAGACATGTGAATTACTATGTTCCTCAATTGGAATTTTTTCAAAGCAGTTTCTAAATCTCCACCCACAAAAAAAGATGATCTCTGGTATTCAATTATAATGGACAGGGTACACTTAAACCAAAGATTTGTGTCTTTTTATAAATTTTAAGATCATCTACTCAACAGTGAAATGAAGAGAGCAATGAAACCTAAGAATTTGGCGGTCTACATTATTCTTGTCTTGGTTTCCTGGTTCCAATTTATGTGAATCTAAGAAGTAATTTAGTCCCTCTTAGCTTTAGCTTCCCCATAAGGAAAATGGAAATAATTGTAATATTAACTAGATAGTTCTGAGAATCAACTGTCAATATAAGTGAAAATCTTTGGAAACTAGCACTACTGATTACAAAGTGAATTTTGTGCTAACCTGGAATATGATTTTTTTGAATCATTCCTTACTGATAGCTAACATCTTTATATATGCTCAGTTTTCTGTATATAGACTACTATATCCTCCAACTATCACTAATATGATGACTAAAAACAACTTAAGTTTAATTTAAAAAACATAAATCCAAGTGATTGAAATCCCTTCACTCTAGAACATTCAGGAAAAGATAATTTATAGGCAGGTACTGCTCTAGACTGGAGATCTAGATTTGAGAATCATCTAAATGGAGATGGTGTTTGAACCTCAAGAAGCTGCTTAGTGCCATACCCTTCAGAATTGTTTTCTTTGGTGATAGAATATTTAATTCAATGATGTTGGGGCAGAAAGTATCTTTGGGATGTTTTCCTAACTGTGTTCAGATTACAACATTCTTCTGAATATCCTCAATTGTGGCAAATCTCAAGGACAAATGGCCAAATGAATTTGGAGTCAAATGTGTTAAGTTAGGTGCTACCATGTTTGGTTAAAACAATGACAGAAACAATCACAAAGATATAACTATGAAGTATGCATGCTGATTTTGTCTCATGGCTATTTAAACCATTTCAAAAATGTTTTGTGCAAAGTCAACATTGAAATACATGTACAGCCTTGCAAAGTGACTAAGAATGAAAAGATATTTTGATGTTTAAGTTCTCATATGTCTGCTTAAAAACAACAACAAAAGTCTCATTCATTACTTTGAAGTCATAGCTTTTGGGTGTGTTCTCCTAAGAAAATACTGTTAGTTGGAACCAAGTAAAGAGACTGAAATAGCTCTACTATGATGAAAAATTACTTAATACCTGCTGCAGATCAGAATTCAAAGGCATTAGTTAATTTGTGGTCCAATGAGAATTTTTGGATGGATTCTCTTCTCAGAAGGTGACCTTCTAATCTAATTATCTCCTGTTAACACTTATTTTTCAAATTGTAGTGGTTGACAGAAAGAGTTTCGCTGAAAGTTTAGCAAGAGAAAGAAGAGAAGCATGAGGAAAGTCAACCCAAGACAATGTCATTCAGAATGAAGGAGTAATGAATGGTAACCAAAGACAACTATGTTTATTCTGTTATTCTTCCTGTTGGTCCCTGACAACTGCTTAGATGTGGCTGACAATGAAGATTATATAAATGAAAGTCAATAATAAAACCGAGAAAAATGCATAGGTTTTGTGCTAAGGGGTCAGATAACAAAAATTAAATCTGAATTCAATGCAGAAGAGAGGTTCCTTGAGGATATGAACTATTTTGTGTCCTCAAAACTTAGTACAGTGTGTAGAACACAGCAGATGTTAATCCCTGCTTAAGAGATGAGATGTTTAACTCAAATTGAAAAACACATTAATTTGGGGGGCTATGGACAGAAGAGGGAAGTTACAATAATTGATATAAACGAACTGGAAAAGAATTGAGGAATCAGAAAAACAAATTCTGAAAAAAATTTCAATTTGCTCTTCTAACAATACTGAAGACTGAACAAAAGATTTCATCAACATTTCTGAGAGACAGAATAAAATTAGAAAATTTAGATTCCACCTATTATACCTAGCTCCATCCAAGGTTTAAACCAGTCATTTAACCTCACTCTCAATTTTACCATCTGTAAATTGGTAAAAGTAGCACATGGCCTACCTACTTCATATGATGTACAGAAAAGCAGTGTGAAAAGCCTTGAAAAACCGGGCATAGTGATATCCCTAATCACTTGGGAGACTGAGGCTGGTGGATGCTCTGAGCTTCTATAAGACCAAAGCTAATCCTGTGTCTGTAGTAAGTCTGGCACTAATATATTAAGCCCTGGGGAGGGGGGCGGCGGTTAGAGAAGAAGGGGTGCACTATGCTACCTAAGGAGATGTGAACTCACCAGAAACTGAGCATGTCAAAGGTTCTATCCTAATCAGCAGTGAAATGACTGCAACACCATTTTCATACAACATACGCATATGTAGTATGTATGACACATTACACAAACACATACATGTATGTTTTAGAGCTTTACATATTTTAACTATAAAGATTCTGATTTAGAAATGCTCCTTTTATGTATCAACTTCTACAATCTCTAATTTAACTGTCATGATACTTGAAAATTACAAATATTTTAGTAGTTTTTCTGCAGAAGGAAAATAAATGATAAGTTCTATAAAATATAACATTTTGGGAGAAAAGTCATTGAAAAAAAAGAAAAATTTTATTTTAAGGATATGATATAAATGTTCTTTGCGACCATCAACCTGGAGAAAACATGTATTTCAGTATTCTAATTGAGAGTTTTTCTAAGGAAACAAAAACCTTAACAATGGCTCTTCTGTTATACAGTTGAACATTAGTAGAAGAGACAAGTAGAAGAGACAAAGTGTTAAAAACAGTTAAGTCACTGGTTAATGGTTAATTCCTTTTTATGACATTTTTTCCACATAAAATTTCCTACCTTGATCTAAAAATCTGAAACTTTAACTAAATGATATATATCTTGATTTAAAATCTGAAACTTTAAATATAAATGGTATATATATTTTCTTTATTATAACATTACATATGAAGAATGTAAAACATTGTTTTTCCTTAAACATACACAATTCTTATTATACTTACGTATACTGTACATTTCTTTTACTAAATACATTGACTAGTAAAATCTAAATTTGTAGTGCTCTGATGACTGATTTACAATTCTCCCATAAACGTCTATGCCCAATTTTATTCATGGATTCAAATAAAGTTCCATTATATAACCAAAACTCATATCTTTAACAGCATTATATTTTAGAAAATGAGTAATTAATAGCCATCCCAATAATTTGTAATGAATCTGGAATTTCCCCAGTACCTGGAAAATAGTCAAAGTAATCCCCTTCAAAAAGAGAAAGTTGTCTTTTGTAATGCTGAATATGAACCACTCCCTTTCTGTTCAGGTGCTCCAGAAGCCCAATTCTCAAGTGATCATGTATGCTCACTATTTTAGTAAACCGGTAACTAGAACAGGAAAGAAAACAAACTTAATTTTTGATTACCTAAAGCTTTTGAATGAGTTGAGTAACTCAAACTGATCAAAAGAAATACGTCTCACAATCCTTGGGGGAAAGGGGAGAAATCTTCCCACTGATAATAAAAATGAAAACCTGATCTAAAATAAAAGTAATCATTTTACTTTGAATTGATAAAATAAAACTCAACAATTCTACAATTATAAGCAAAATCTTTTTTCCCTGGGTTTAAAGGGGATGGAGAGATGAAGAAACATTTTCAGATTTGACTCCTCAATAACATTTCCATTAACTGTCTTTCCATCATTCCATGGCAACAGTAGCCTAAAAACTTGGCGTTTTTGTAAATTCAAGGCACTGTATTTGTTCTGTGATGAAAATAGGAGAGTAATAAAATGAAATATAAAGTAAAATTTTAAACAATTGTGAGCCCAAGTTTGTTAAGTGGGCTGTGCCATGAGGTTTCTTTTCTCTAAAATTAGTATTTTTTTTATTTCTTTTTTTAGGATTTTGCAAGGCAAATGGGGTTAAGTGGCTTGCCCAAGGTCACACAGCTAGGTAATTATTAAGTGTCTGAGGTCAGATTTGAACTCAGGTACTCCTGACTCCAGGGCCAGTGCTCTATCCACTGTGCCACCTAGCTGCCCCTAAAATTAGTATTTTAAAGGAAAATCTGAATAAAATTTTAGGATTAGATTCAAAGTCTTCCTCAAATTTTGGAATGCAAAGCCATTTGTAGTATCATTTTGTCTTGTACCTCCTCTCTCCTCCATCAAAAGTAAAATTCAAGAGGATTCTAATCCACTTTCATTTTACTATCATTCTCTACAACAACTTACCATGTGAAGAGTATGGAAAGTGCTACAAACTGTATAATCAATAAAGATTTTAGCAATATGACTTTGATGATCAGGCAAAAAGATTTTGCAACTATCACATCTTAGATTATCAGTATAACTGTGAACTCCCCCATTAAAAAAAAGTTTAAGCTGTTTCTGATATTAAAAATCTAACCATAACAACATTACATTTATTTAATTTTATTCTCTGATATACTTCATCACTTATGGCTTTGCTAATCATAATAGGTGTTGCTGCAAGAGCTTTTCACACTAGTAAAATTTTTCAATGTGATCTTAAAAATCTTATCTCTAAGACTGGATTGGAAGAATCCTAATTTTACCATGAAGATCACTGCCAGGTTTTACATGAGGGTCCAAACATTAATAAAGTGGTCTAAACCAAATAATAGTGATTAATATATGAAGATTGCTAAATTAAGACCCAAGTTCAAAAGTAGAAATATTGTGATTGTCTCTTCTGTTGTAAAATATTAACTAGTCTAAAAGTCAAAGTGATACTAATTAATAAAAAACATCAGTAAAAAAAAGGTTCATGCAGATTGCAATTCAAATTAAATTCTACCAGTAACTATGGAATCCTGACACAGCAGTTGTTTTTGAAGGTATTAAATATGAATGGTTTTCCAAAATATTTTGTTCTCCAAATTTTTATTTGTATTAAAATGCTAAAACGCTAAAGTTGTATTTCTAATTTAGTAGTGTCATAATGACTCTTTGATTTCAAAACAGTATCTATTGCTACATCTCTGCCTCTCAGTGTTTCCTCTGTCCTTATAGTGAGTGGTATTGCTTAGGGCTTTGAGAACTCTTTTGTCTTTTTTCTAAAAATCTTTCCATTTGGAAATCTCATCAACCCATTTGGATTCAAGTACCATCTCCATACAGATGACTTCCAAATCTAGACACTGAGTCCAAATCTCTTGTCAGATTTCAAGCACCTGTCTACTGATTATCTTCTTCTGAATATTCCAGAGGGATGGGATTTCAAGCCTGACATCCTTCAAATAGAATCATTACTTTCCTCTAACAACTTGCTGTCCACCAAACTTCTTTCTGCTGAAGGCACCAATCATCCAGGTTCAAAACTTTGTAGTCCATGATTCTTTCCTCTCCCTCTTCCCTTATAGCCAATCGGATATCAAGTTCTGTTGATACAACATTTCTCACAGCTGCCCTCATTCAGTCCCTTTATTATTGCCTTTCTCATGTGCTACTCTGGCAGCTATCCCATTTTTATTAACTTCCTAGTCTTATTATCAAACTACTCCCCTTCATGAATCTTATTCTCTAGCCAAACTGGACTATTTCTCCATTTCCACAAATCTAATTTTTCTCAATTTCACACATTTGCAAAAAACATTCCTTTATGTCTACCTTCTCTCAGAATTCTTACTTTTCTTCAAGACTCCGTTCAAATGATACCTTCACCTTTGTGAAGTCTTTCCTAACTTTACCTCCATATTTGTCTGTCTCTCCCTGCTTTTCAACTTGTTCTATTGTTACTGTATACACATCCACACCCCCAATGGAAAAGCCAGTTTCTTGAGGGGGAAAATGTTTCATTTTTGTCTCTATCTGCTGTACCAGAATAGTAGGTAGGACAGACACATACAGACACACAAATAATATAATTGGCACATAATAAATATATAAAAGAAACTAACCACAGCTTTGTTCTGAAAAAAACTGGGAGAAGAATACTCTGCAGAAAAAGAGTGTCAAAGCATTTCACAACTAAGCAGTTCCAAAATGCCCTTTCTATAATAATGATAAGGATTAGGATAAGGATTTCTATAATGATGATAAGGCATCACTGGGAAACTAAACCTAAGATTAACAAACAATTCTTGAGGGCAGGAGCTATGCTATGCACTTCACTACCCATCTATCACGCTGTCTCCTCAGGCATCTCACAAAGAACTAGGATAGAAGTGTCACTCAGAAAATCTTTGTTTAATGAAATTTAAATACTTATAATAAAGTTTTTAATTATAGCCTAAGGTTCTGATAACATTTAGTAATCTACTACATCTACACTAATCTACAATATTTTAATCAGTCTCCAGTGAGACTAATATTTTTAAAACAATAATAATTAAAAGAAAGAAGATGCATACATTTTTAATATATGGCAACCAATGAGACTCTCAGCACCAAAAGAATTCCATGACATGAAAAAAATCTCCCATTCTAGGATTTTTTCTTAGAAAAAAATAGCATTAAAAAGAAACATATCCAGAAATGATGCTATAATAAGAACAAACAAAAGAACATCATAAAAGAATGTGCTCTAGATTCGGAGAGGAATTTCAAGACATTGGAAAAATCTTCTGAAACAATGACTGACATAAAGTAAATAACTTCTTAAAAAACTATAACTTTGAAGAAGACAATATTACTCATTAGATTGTAAATCCTGAAATGTTTAATGTAAAACTTGTCAATACCTATATTTATACCTTTTATGTTATGGACATTTATGATGAGTTGATAGATTTAGGGTTAAAGTCACTTTTTGATGCATTTAGCCCAACCTTCTCACTTTTACTAATTAAAAAACTTTAATCTAGAGAGCCTAACTGACATGTTCAAAGTTACAGAAGTAAAAATAGGATTCAAATTCAGGTCCCCTGACTCAGGATTCATGTCTAGTACCCAGCTGGGTAACAATGTGAAAAATCTTGCAAAATTTACACATATCTTTATATTCAGAACCTCCACACACCCCCCATAGACCAATAAAAGCTGATTTTGAAAGTATTCAATTTCAATGGAAAACTAGCACTTGTCTTATTGTAACCAAGTCCTCCATTAATTTGCAAGATTTCTTTATAACCAGAATTATAGAATCACTTAATCTCTTCAAGAAAATAATTATATCATCCATCCTATTTTATAATACCACTGTGAAAGTGAGATAAAAGATGTGGAAAATTTGTGAAAAGAGTATATACTAGAGAGTATAAAATATAAATAGAAATTATTATTAATTAGAAGTTGGAACTTTGGTAATAGTTCACAGTACATTTTCACGCATTTATATACATAGAAATTATATTACAATAAAACTGAATGTTAGCATTTCAGGAGAAAAAATCTGCACCATGCTCAATTAGAAAAATCACCTCAAAGAAGTGATTGATTACAATAGATTCTGGGACATCATATATATATATATATCCACCGCAGTGTTTTGAGATTATTATAAAATAATAAATGAAATATTATAAAACAAAAACTATTCTAAAATAATATAAAATAATTCTTGATGCCATATCTATCTCTGGTATACAAGTTCAGAGAACAGCTCTTTTCCCTTCAAATTATTACTTTAGTTCTTTATATTATCCTTTTTGTTGTAAGTCCAGCTTTTATATATATATATAAATTTATTAACATGTTGTAATGGTCATATTAAGCACCTCGACAATCTGGTTTCAACCTTTTCTTCTAACTTTATATTATATTGCTTCAATCCATATACAACCTATTCAAGTCAAATTTTCATGTAGTATATGTTCAAGTCAAATTGAACTGTTCCAATCAGTTGTTCTTTGAATTTGACACCTTTCTTGGGAATTTTCACAGGTATGTAGAGCAAAGGAACACTTTGCTGGATGTCAGTTGCAGGCTAACTGAGAAATGATATTATAGAAGATTATGACATGAAGCAATAAGTATATTTAGAAGATTTTTCCTGATCACAAAGAATAAAATGAATCAGTCTGGAACCGACTGATTTATGATTGAAAATAGCTGGAAAATCAAGTTTTGCAAAACCTGAATCAACTAGTAACATCTCATTTTATTTGTAACTCTCATCATTAACAGGCAAATGTCAAAAACAAAAGAAGCCCATCTCGTATCAGTATCTCGTCTTGCTCCCTAGGCATATCACAAAGTCACTATAGCAACTAACCTCTTATTCCATATAAACCTAAACTATGAGAGAATGAATTTTCCTATGAAGCACCTCTACAATCTGGATTCAACCTTCCTTTCTGGCCTTATTTCCATCACTTTCTTCATATACTCCGTGTTGGAGAGTAGCTATTTCCTGGCCTCAATATTCTTTCTGCAGTCTTTTATGCATTTTCACAGGTAACTCTGCATGCATGGAATGTAATCTTTCCTTCTCTTTGTCTTTCAGAACTTTTCTCACAGGATCAGATCAGAAGTTGTCCTTTCTTAAATTCTCCTTGTGTTTGAAATAATTTCAGACCACTTTATTTGGATTTCTCCTTTATCTTAAGTCATTTAAAGATCAGAAACCTCCCAAGAGCACAGTAAAATTCCTCCACACAGTAAGTGCCTGAAAAATGATGGGTCAAAATGAGTATCTGTGATTATCATACTGAGGAACTACAGGAGATTTAGTGATCAAAGGAACTAAGTTTTCATCCATAACTTTGTAGTTAATCAGATATTAATACTGTGCAATATAATAGACAGTATTAATGCCTAATATTCACTTAAATTAAGAGTAGTCATGTGATTATGTAAGAAAAAAGTGAAATTATTAAAGGAAAGAAACCCAATATGCATGAAGGAATTTTATATCCTTCCTGTTCAGAGATTAACAATTTAGTATTTGGTGTATGGTTTCCTGTATTAGAGAAATTTCTTCTCTTCCAACTAGGAGAATTTTGACTAAGACTTGTTTTCTTACTTTAAACATTTTCCTAGAAGAAATTCTAACATTATTACAAATATATTCATTATTATCTTAATTGTAAACAGTGTATATGGGTTTTTTTAGGTTTTTTGCAAGGCAATGGGGTTAAGTGACTTGCCCAAGGCTACGTAGCTAGCTAATTAAGTGTCTGAGGTCAAATTTGAACTCAGGTCCTCCTGACTCCAGGGCCGGTGCTCTATCCACTGCACCACCTAGCCACCCCAGTGCGCATGTTTTGAGATTATTTATAAAATAATAAATGAAATATTATAAAAACAAAAAACTATTCTAAAATAATATAAAATAATTCTTGATGCCATATCTATCTCTGGTATACAAGTTCAGAGAACAGCTCTTTTCCCTTCAAATTATTACTTTAGTTCTTTATATTATCCTTTGTGTTGTAAGTCCAGGTTAAAACTGGTGTTAAGAAAATATTTTTTAAAATAATCT
The DNA here is from genome assembly GCF_037893015.1 of Macrotis lagotis. Lineage (NCBI taxonomy): Eukaryota > Metazoa > Chordata > Mammalia > Peramelemorphia > Peramelidae > Macrotis > Macrotis lagotis. The sequence goes on from NC_133659.1 coordinate 281,325,088, forward strand.
CAAATACGCCAATGAAATGGAGTAACAATGCAAAATTGTTCTTCGAGTGATGTTGTATGACTGGAAGACATGGAACAATCACTACAACTTATGAAGAACAAAAAAACGATTATCAGGTAGGAATAAAGCAGCTCATGGTGGGAGTAAATGGAAATATATAAAAAAAACTTTACAGATATTAGTGAAAAAGAGAGGTTGGTTCAACAGAATCATTGATGGACATTAGATGCATTTCTACTGGTACTCTTATGATGTTAAGAGAAAAGGGCCTCCAGCAAGCTGGGTATTCCCCCACTTGGTCAAACTTATAGCCTATATAGATAAGAGTAGGACAGGATGAATAGGCATTAAGGTGCTACAATTTGAATTTTTTTTTGTAAGACAATGGGATTGTAGGGGCCACTAGGTGGCTTAGTGGATAGAGCACCGGCCCTGGAGTCAGGAGTACCTGAGTTCAAATCCTGTCTCAGACACTTAATTGCCTAGCTGTGTGGCCTTGGGCAAGCCACTTGACCCCATTTGCCTTGCAAAAAACCTAAAAAAAAAGGCAATGGGGTTGTGACTTGCCCAAGGTCACACAGCTAGGTAATTATTAAGTGTCTGAGGCCAGATTTGAACTCAGGTACTCCTGAATCCAGAGCTGGTGCTCCACCTAGCTGCTACTACAATTTGAATTGTGAATACATACTTTGTTTAGATCACAGAACTATCAGTGTTTAAAACTAGAACCAATATCAGAGAAACTAACAAATCTGGGGGAAAAATATGGTGTAGAGGAAGAATTACCAGGAGGTGGAGTTATTGGGAGGTGGAGTCAAAAATGGAGGAATGGCAGGAAGGAGCTCAAAAAACTCTCCCCTCTCACTAAACAAATGTCCCAGATTGTTGTTATTGATGAGAAAATCCAAGAAAAGTCATAGCAACTTAATTTTCTATTCCACTCAGAATTGGGAGACACAAAGAGAATTCTGCCAATGCTGAGGCTAGGACTAGGCTAGGGGCACAAGAAGAGGTCACTGGCAGCTTTGTTGTCCACTCTCCATTACAGGTTACAGTACAGGTTGAAGAGAACTGTCTCAAAGGTAGCATTCTGGGGGAGGGAATGGAGAAAGATCTAGGAAAGCATACTGAGAAGGAACAAGCTCAGAAGTGATGTGGCTCACGGCCACTAGAGCAGGAATCCTGGGCCTAAGGGAAGCCTGAAGCCCTAACGCTCTGATCTAGCCGAGCTTCCTAGCTGACTGACAGTGAATGGGGGAGTCCAACTGTGGTCAGCTGTTGCTCAGATCCAAATCCAAGTCAGGAATGTTCTGAGCTCACATCAGGAGTGCACTAGTCAGACTTCATCATGGATCAGATCAAGTGGAAAGCACTGAAGGTTGGTAAATCTCTAGCCTGGGCTATCCCTGAGGGCCTGAAGTAATTCACATGGAAAATGAAGTCAAGAGTAGGCTAGACAAATGAAGGGGAAAAATACTCTCACCTGTCATAAAGAGCAACATTCATATTCAGATATAGGGAGATGATACATGTGCAACCTTTGAACCACATCCTCCATGTGGGCTGACAAAGGAAGTCTAATTCAACAAGGCTTAGGAGTGGTTCTGTTATATCTTGATGATCTTAGTTAATACAATGTGATAATGTTCGTCCTTCATTCTTGAAGATGACCATGACCATCAGGGAGGTGATGCCAAGACAAGCACATGAATTGAATTTGAATGAGGGGATGCTATGGGTCCAGTGGTTAAATAGGAATTAGGAGGACTGGAGATGGTCCTGGATGTGAGATGGCAAGTGTTAAGTGACTGGTCCAAGGTCATATAGCTAAATACCAAGATGTTAGATTCGAACTCCCATTCTCCTGACTCTAAGGTCAATGTTCTACCACCAAGCTGCCCCGATTAAGAGAATGGAAAGAGGGAAAAGAAACATACTGGGGAATGAGGGGAGGAGGAAAAAAGAAAGGAAGGTTAAGTGAAATTTACTGACATGCTCAGTGTCCACAATTATACATCTATGTATAAACAAGGTAGGAGGGGTAGAGGTAGCAGCTGATGCTCAGACCGCACTCTCATCTGAATTGTTCAAAAGTGGGAAGAACACACATATATGCAGATGGGCAGAGAAATGAATTTCATCTCAACAGGGAATAAGAAGGGACAGCTAGGTAGTGCAGTGGACAGAGCACCAGTTCTGGAGTCAGGAGCTCCTGAGTTCAAATCTGACCTTAGACAATTAATAATTAACTAGCTGTGTGACCTTGAGCAAATCACTTAAATCCATTGCCTTAAAAAAACCAACAAACAAAAAGAATTCATACACACACACACACACACACACACACAAATGGAATAAGGGAAAAAGGGAAAGAGGAAAAAAAGATAGTTGCAGGGAGGGTAGATTAAGGGACTTTAGTCCTAATGGCACAGAAATATGACAATACTATCTAGAATACAACAATTATTGTATTATGATGAAGATGTTTCAGAGAAATCTGGAAAGGGTTACATGCTCTGATGCAAAGTAAAGTGAACTAAACCAAGAGAATAATTTATGATGTTTGTCCTTTGTTATCAAAGAAGACCATGATGTCATGACAAACCCATGAATTGGATTTGAGTTAAGGGGATGCTGTGCTAAGTCACCAGCCTCACTTTCTCCTCCAGAGCCACCTGGGTCCAGTGACCATATAGGAATCAGGACGACTGGAGACGGCCCTGGATGTGAGGCAGTCAGGGTTAAGTGACTTACCCAGTCACACATCTAGTGTCAAGTGTCTGAGGTAGGATTTGAACTCCCATTCTTCTGACTACAAGGCCAGTGCTCTATAAAGATAAACTTTCAAAGAAATAGGAACTCTGATCAATAAAATGACCAAATCCAGTACTAGAAAACTAATGATAAAAGATACTGATTTACTCCTGAGAGGTGAAAGTTCAGAACAGAAGGGTGTATATCTCTATCTCTATATTTATATAGACATGGCCAGCATGGGGATTCATATTCCTCGACTATATATGTTCTTTCATTCTCAACAGGGGGTGTTGAGGGTGGAGTGAGGGAGTGATATTTGGGTGGGAGAGAAAAAAGGTACAATCCAGTAGTTCATTTGTTTTGATATTACACATTATATGTATGTATGAATATTAATATTACATGTATTAAATTAAAGAAATGAGCTCCTGGATAAGGTTTGGTTCTGACCTGAGTTCAATACTTTCTATGTGAACCTGTAAGTTTAACTTCTCAATTAGCAGTATAATTCTCTAAAAATATAAATTGCAGAGCAGTTATAGATAGAAAGAGGTTCTTACCAAAGCTTTCATACACTAATGACGTTACAGGTCAGATTAAAAAAAAAAATAAACCTATGATTCTTATTTGTAATCCATGGAGCACAGATCTGCCAATTGCCTTTAAAAAAATGCAGATCCCACACTGCATTATTTATTGACATACTTTTTTTTCTGTTTTCTTTCAATAACCAATAGAAAATGATTTTGAAATAAGTAAAAAATCTTGGTTTTCTCATTTGTAAAATAGGAGTAATAAATCTTGTGCTATCTGGAGGATTATTTTGAGGACCAAATGAAAATGAGAGATATATATATATTTTTTAAAAATCTTTTAAAATTAAACTATTTTTAGTTTAAATAATTTATTTTAAATAATTTAAAAATAAATTTACAATAATTTAGTTTAAATAAATAAACAGTTTAAACTATTACATTCAACTGGAAAAGAAAGATTTTGGTCCCAATATGTTAAAAAATAATTCCATTACCTTAGAAATAGGATTTTTTTGCACAAACCAAACCATTCTAACCAAGATCAAAAAAAAAATATAGTGGGGCAGTTAGGTGGTGCAGTGGATAGAGCTCTGGCCCTGGAGTCAGGAGTACCTGAGTTCAAATCTGACCTCAGACACTTACTAATTACCTAGCTGTGTGGCCTTGGGCAAGCCACTGAACCCCATTTGCCTTGAAAAAACATAAAAGAAAAAAAAATGCAGTAAATTGGGAAATAGTTTTTACAACTAGTGTTTCTGACAAAGGACTCATTTCTAAAATTTATAGTGAAATGAGTCAAATTTATAAAAAAAAAACCAAGCCATTCCCCACCTGACAAATGGTCAAAGAATATGAGAGGCAATTTACAGATGAGGAAATCAAAGCTATGATCTATCAATCAAAGCATATGATAAATTGCTCTAAATTATTACTGATAAGAGAAATGCAAATTAAAGCAATTCTGAGGTAACACCTCCTACCTCTCAGATTTGCCAATATGGCCAGAAAGGACAATGATCAATGTTGTAAGGACACTTGGGAAATCTGGGGCACTAATGCATTGTTGGTGGAGCTGGAGCTGATCCAACCTTTCTGGAGAGCAATTTGGAATAATGCTCAAAGGACAATAAAATGTGCACCCAACCCCCAGCCCTTTGATCCAGCAAGACCACTACTGGATCTATACGCAGAGGAAATCCTGAAAAAGGATAAAAATATCTCTTGTATAAAAATATTCACAGCAGCTTTGTGTCAGCAAAGAATGGGAAATTGAGGGGAAGTTCAGCAACTGAAGAATGGCTAAACAAATCATGGCATATTAATGTGATGGAACACTTGTTCCATTAGAAACCAGGAGGGATGGGAATTCAGAGAAGCCTGGAAGGATTTGCATGAACTGATGCTGAGTGAGATGAGCAGAATCACAAGAACATTGTACACCCTAACAGCAACTTGGTGGTATGATCAACCTTAATGGACTTGCTTATTCCATCAGCGTAACAATCAGGCATAATTTGGGGTATCTATGATGGAGAATACTATCTATATCCAGAGAAAGAATTGTAATATTTGAACAAAGTTCAAAGACCTTTATAATTTAAAAACAAACATTTTATTATTTGCTCTTATACTTTAATTTTTTTCCCCTTAAGGATATGATCTCTCTCTCATCACAATCAACTTAGATCAATGTATACCACAGAAACAATGTAAAGACTAACAGACTACCTTCGGTGTGGGGTGGGGAGAGGAAAGGGGAGGGAGAAGAAAAAAATTACAAGGTTTTGACCCTGCAAAAAAAAAAAATGATTGGTAGAAACTACTATTGAATATAATTGGAAAACAAAACATTTATAAATAAAAAAGGAATTAAAACAATTGCATAACTTGAATGGAATCTAGTTACATACATATATATTCATCTATCTCTCAAAAACAATTTCCTCAAGATCATAAGTAAGAAACTAGTAACAATATGCATTTGGGATCAGATATGATTTAAAACTCTCAAACTGTTCACTTTCCTATTCACACAAGTACCTCATTGCATTGCCACAGATTTAACTCATCTTTAGCAGTCAAAGTCATGTACAGAACAGTAATTATTTTAGACCAGTGATGATATCAGTAAGTTTATAGTTATGCTGATTCTCTGACGGATTTTCATTCTGTACAATGGTACAGAACACAACATCTATTTCAGTGTAATTTTATCATTTACATCTACATCTTTCCATAAAGTTATCTCAAGAGGTTGAGGCTTTTCTTTAGATTTTTAAATATTTTATGGCTCTTGTTCTTGATATATTAAATTTATCAGTGTGCTAAGTGCTAAGGATAAAATAAGCAAAAATGATATATACCCTGCCTTCAAAGGGTTTACATCTCATTGGGGGAAAACAACAGGTACATATAAAAATGCTTTACTGGTAGTGAAGGGAAAGACAACCACAGAAGCCTGGAAAGGCTTACTGTGAAAGATGTCACTTGAACTAAATCTTGCAGGAAAATTTGATTTCAAGAGATGGAGGTAGGAAGGGAAAGCATGGGAAAAGGCAGGCAGACAAGAGAGAAAAGCAATTGGGCTGCAACACAGTATTGGAGGGAGTACTGGGAAATATATACATGGAAAGATAGACTGGAGACAGACTATGAAGCACTTGAAATAAAAAAATTTAATCTTTATATTTTTCCTAGAGTTGATTTAGAGCTATTGATGATTTTTTTCTTGATGTAGGGAAGTGATTTGTTCAAGACTTGAGTATTAGAAAATGTACAATGTTTTACGTTTCAAATTACGAACTAGGGTCACTACATATTAAACTAAGCAAATCACATTTTAAGATTTTGTCTTCTACTATATTTTTATTTGTTTGGTTAAATCTTTCCCAATCACATTTTAACTTGGTTTAGCTGAGTGTTGGAGGTGAGGGGGCAGGAAGAAAAGCAGGAGGCACTAGTTGACACTTTTTGTTCTAGGTGAAAAATAAGACATGCTCCAGAGTGGTGGGTATGTGACTAGTGAGAAAGGGATGGATAGATGAGATGTTGTGAACTGATAGGGCTTGAAATGTTATTAGAAATAGCAGATGGGGAAGAGTGAGGAGATGAGTTTTTCTCCCAAGGGTGCATATCTAGTATCTGGAACACTTGGTAGTGCACTAAAGAAAAACAGGAAGAACATAGGAATAGGAAGAACATAGACCTTTTCTTGACATGGTGAGTTTGAAATCAGACTGAAGAGGTTTAGTAGCACTTAGTAAGATGGGACTGGAGAAAGAGGAGGGTTACATACTGTAGAATGTTTATTATCTGTGGAGGAAGCAAGGAGAGCCCTGCTCATTATAGAGAATCATAAAAAAGAATTGAGAGATAACATAAGTCACCTAGCTCATCCAGTGGACAGAAAGCTGGACTCAGTCAGGAAGAGCCCAGTTCAATCAGTCTTTGGGACAGTAGCTGTGTGACCCTGGGCAAGTCACTTAACCCTGTTTGCCTCAGTTTCCTCATTGATAAAATGAGCTGAAAAAGGAAATGGCAAACCACTCCAGTTTGTCCTTCATTGTCGAAGAAGACCATGACATCAGGGAGGTGAAGCCATGACAAGCACAAGAATTGGATTTGAGTGAGGGGGACTGTGCTAAGTGACCAGTCTCACTTTCTCCTCCAGAGCCACTGGGTCCAGTGGCCAGATAGGAATAAGGATGACTGGAGATGACTCTGGATGTGAGGTAACTGGGGTTAAGTGACTTGCCCAAAGTTACACAGCTAATGAGAAACAAGTGTCTGAGTCTGGATTCGAACTTGTCTTCCAGACTCCAAAGCTCTATCCATTGGAATGACTTGCTCATACTAAATTGAATTTTCTCTAGTAGGAAGGAACTAAGTGGACTGAGCAGTTTGAGGTAGGGAACAAAGACATTTTACAGAAAGACAGACACAGAACAACTGCATCAAGATAGGAGGTCACTTCAAGAACCAAGAATTCTAACATCAGAAAAGACAGTCCCCTTACGGATTGTGGGCAAATCTAGGCTCGTGCAGTCAAGGACTGTGCCATCTCTGGAAGAGCAGCTGAGAGGTAATGCTCAGATAGGAGCTTGCAAGACACTGGAGCACTTAAGGATGAGTTGCCTTGGCCACTTATGTTCCTTACATGTGTTCCTAGCCCTACATGTTTATTCTAAATTTATGTCCTACATGTTTATTCTAAATTTATGTCCATTCTTTCCATTGATGTTCTAATTGTAGAAGAGTGAACCCTGGGTTTATCTATGGGGAGAACAATTTATAGTTTCTATTACTCGTCTGTAAACTTAGTAAATGACTCTGTTTTGAAGGAGATGCATTTATTGGCTGAGTAAGTATACTTGGAGGAGCCTGTGATCTCTAGTTTTATGAATAGGGACCTACATAATACCTTCAAAACCTGAGAGTAGTCACCCTTTAGGGAACAAACTTATAAACATCTAAGTGCTAAGTTGGGAAGGTAGGTATATTGCATATAGATTTTGGGAGTCATCTGTATTAGATAATGGAAACTGTATGAACAGATGATATCACCAAGAGATAAAATATAGAGAAAAGAGGACTACCAGGTCAGAACCCTTGAGTGCATCCATAAAAGGGGGGGTGGGGTTAGCCATGGATGATGACCTAGCAAATGTCCAACAGACAAATCAAGAATATAACACTGAAAGAACCCAAGGAGGAATCAGTATCTAGGAAGTAAGTGCAAGACTGTCAAATACTGCAAAGTTCAAAAAAGAAGAGAACTGGGAAGTTCCTCCTACCCCCTTCTAATTTTAATACTATATAGTTCTTGGATAAATGCCTACTATGATAAATGTGCTAGACCTGGATCTGGAGATATAAATATAGCAGTTGAGTACTTCCTGCTCAAGAAGCTAACTTTTTTTTAAACTTGAGGCATTAGGGTTAAATGACTTCAGCAAGGTCACACAGACAATCATTAAGTGAATTTGAACTCAGGTCCACCTGACTCCAGGGTTGGTCCTCTATCCACTGTGCCACCTAGCTTTCCCAAGGAGCTTACACTCTAATTTAAACTTGGAAAAAGCTGCTTTGATGCTGGGCTAGAATTATATTCCAAATTAAAAGGGGGTCAACAAGACAGTGGAGTGTGAAGACAGACACCTTTTTCTAAGAGTATGGTAGGGAAAAGAAATAATTTAGGACAGTACCTTAAAAGGATACTATGAAAATACTCCTGCTTTTCAATCATAAAAATTTTTAAGTTTTTAAATGCTTACTTTTCACATTCAAATCATCATTGATAATGTATTGACATTTATGTAAAAGTATAATGTATCTCTCCATGAGCCAGTGAGTCATCTGTATTACTTTGATTTTCTCTGTAATTAATTTATCATCTCATGAAGAGCCATAAAATAACTGAAATGGGTATGACTTGTACGTCAATAAACAAGATTCATTGAATGCTGTGCAATTCCACTAATTCTCCCTGGCCTTCTCTTCTTGTGGGTCACTCTTCCACCTGCTTATTGTCCATTTGTAGTGAGCCCTTCCAAGTTACAGGATACATGATAGATTTATGGTCTAGGTCTAGGTCTCGAATGGTTGTAAACATTTTATGGATGCGTTTCCCATAACACTATCATTTCTTATTTGTCCTTTAGAGCAGAGAAGCTCCCCTATAACAAATCAGAACAGTCAAACAAAACAACATACTGACTATAATCTGAAAATGCATGCCTAATTCTATACCTGTAGTTCAATATACCTCTTTGGCTAGAGGCAGAAGCAAATGCTTCATCATTAATTCTTGGAAAAGATGAATAAGCATAATGCATGATCACATTATGAAAATATGGGTTTTAATAAAAATTATTTCACCCCCATCTGGGAATATCTCTTATTTGAATATGTTTTGTAACCCAAAGAAAATTTTGAACATCATGTGTCTTCTTGATGCATGTCTTAATTATGAAAACTGAATCATAAAATGAAGTTATTCCTATTGCTGAATTTGTGCAGGAATCTTGCACAATATACAGGAATGCATACCTGACATCTCATTGATGACAACCTTTAATGTTGCAATTTGATCTGCTGAATCAAATATATTTTATGATTAACAATAAACCAGTGTCAACACTGTGACTATGGAAGTTATCTATAAAAGCTACCCTGGCTCATTCTTTTTTTTTTTAAATCAAGGGCTGCGCAGATCATTTTCATAAAAACTAAAAGATAAGAAAGTATGTATATGACTTGATAGTTGCTTCTCTTCTCAGGAATCTTTTGTAGATAAATAATGCTAATATTTACTGCATTCTTTTGCTAGCTTATTCTCTTTTGAGATGTCTTGAAATCTTATTTTTGAGTTCCTCAAAAACCTTGATTTCTTCTAGAATAGAGGACTTTATGCATCAGTCAGATTCTACAACTCTTGCTAACCTAAGTTTTGATTTCTCCTTCATTATTAGGCACTTAAGTACTAGATTACAAAAATCAAAGTTCTACTCTGGATATATATATATATATATATATATGTATATGCTGGTTTTCTGGTTGAGATGGAGATGTGAATGTTAACAAAGGAGCTAAACTCATTATTTAGTTCAGCAAGAATGTGAAGGTGGAAAAATCTTACCAAAATAATGGAATTTGTTCCACATCCCACCTCCTCAAAAAAAAAAAAAAAATGAAAAGAACTCACTGATTCAAGGATACAACAACAACTCTGAGAAAAGTTTGAGAAGTTATTTTAAGACTAAGACTCTCAAGAAACCATGACCAAACAAAAAATATGGATATATTTCAAGAAATCAAAAGCAAAACAAAATAGCTTCATGCAGGTTTATTGCAGAGGGCAAACTGAAAAAAAGAGTCTAAATGAGGAATTACTAGTGTGAAGTAAAAAATAACAAATAACCTAAGAGTCCAAAAACACAAGAAGCTACAATCAGGATCTATAGGGCTATGCTAAAACTATTAATAAAGGACAGACATTCCAAAAGGGAAACAATAAATGGAAAGACAAAATTTATTCTGCAGAACTGTATAATCCCACATAGGGGATGAAAAAAAGCACCTTTAGGAGATTTTCTAGTATTTGCAATAAAGTAAAAACTAAGAAACAAAAACTCAATAGTCAAGTGAAACCTAGAAAGGTGAATACATTTGGAGAACTAGAAAGAACTAAAGATTGGTGCTTTACTTATATTCTAATAGGAGAAAAAAAAAAATCTGTTAAAAACCCTACTGTCTTCAAGAGTCAAAGACAAACAGGGTCTTAGGATACGTTTTATTCTATCTGAATGATCTTAAGAGAAAAATACATTAAAGAAGATATGAGTAAAGAAGGGGAAAGGATTAACTGTTTCTCCTCATAATTGGGATACCTAAGAACACACAAATTTGGAGGATAGGTTAGCTGGAAAAAAGTGAAGAACCATATTTTTTCTTAACTAGACAATATAAGGCTGAACAAGTGAATAAACTCACAGGAAGAGTATGTTACTGAACTATATTTACAGAAGGAATTAAAACAATCTTAAATATAAAGTAGTGATTTATGGTCTCAAGGTGAAGAGAAGAGTAGCATTAGAAAATAGATTACTTAAAATACAGATTGCTCAGATTCATTATCTTTATTTTTTTCTTTGTAAAGAAAGGCATGGAAAAAGAGGGGGGGGAAGTAAACAAAGAAATGACAGCGAGGAAAATACACAATGAACAATTACACCCAGGAAATAGCAACTATAAAATGGACAAAGATTAGTAGAAAGGATCAAGTATAAGACAACACTATAATATTTACAATAATAGAAAATAACACTATCTTTAATTTATTTAACACTTTAAAAATTTACAAAGTGCTTAATATATTTAATTTGTAGTTGTTCTCCCCTATGAAGATAGTGATATTTTTATCCTCATTTGATAAATGAAGAAAATGAGACAGAGAGGTCAAAGGGACTTGTCCAGGGTTAATCAGTGAATAAGTGACTAAAAGAGGATTTGAACTCAGGTGGTCTTGAATTCAAGTTTAAAACCAGATATTGTACCACACCTCCCTGTTTTATAAGACACTTGAATGAAGAGCTAGAACAACTTATGTCACAAAAACGAAGAGCAAGCAATTATGATTTCATATAAAGTTACAGTAATAACACACATGGTTATGAGATAAGCAAGAAAACTGCATTATGCTTTATCAGAGACACTGGAAAATTATTGGCATGTACACACACAGACACACACAGACACTGTAAATTTTTTTTTATTTATTTAAGGCAATGGGGTTAAGTGACTTGCCCAAGGTCCTTCAGCTAGGTTATTATTAAGTGTCTGAGGCTGGATTTGAACTCAGGTCCCCCTGACTCCTAGGCCAGTGCTCTCTCCACTAGTTGCTGCCCCCCCCCCCAATAAATACTTAGGGGAAAAGTTCATCAAATGATATGGAAAAATAGAAAGTAAAATAGTTAGGGGCCTCTTAGTACATCATTTTTATACCTAGACAAACCTAACAGAAAGATAAATAAGAAGTCAAGAACCTGAATAGAATTTTGGAAAACTTAAATATAATAGTTTTCTGGATATTAATGAATGGGAATAGAAAGGAATATACATATTTCTTCTTTTTGCACAGCAATCATATAAATCATTTATCAGATGACAAAAATTCATGAAAGCAAAAAGAAATAAAAATAACAAATACATTAAAGATCATAATGCAAAAATTATAATCAACAAAGAGCATGTGTACAGAAAAGATCAAAACTTAAATGGTGAATTAATTAATTCTGAAGAATTAGTGGATAAAAGACTAAATTATAGAAATAATTCATCAAAGAAAAAACTTAGGGAAAATTTATTTCATTAAACATTTTTTTAAAGAAAGGAGGAGATCCATCAATTGGGTTTACTATAAAAAAAAGAAAAGCAACAAATCAAAATATCAACAAAACACCAAAGTAGAAATTCTGATAATCAAAATACAAGACTACCAATATTGAAAGCAATAAATCCTTTAGAATGATAAAATTCTCAACAAATCAAGATAAAATAAACAGAAACAATTTTATTCATTAATACATAGATAAAAGAAATGGACTGAATATTTTCTAAAATATAACATGCTCAAATTAACAGAAAAAGAAACGGATCATTTAAAAAACCAATAGTACGGAAGCGGAGCCAAGATGGCGACAAGAGTGGATCCTGTCTTAGGCTCTCTCTCATAAAACTTATAAGCTAAGGACTCTTAACTAAATTTTCGAGAGACAGAACCCACAAAGGGATCCAATGAGGCAGCTCTTCTACTCAAGGTAACCTGGAAAAGAGCAGAAAGGCTCTGCTCCCCAGGGTTGGAGGGGCATCCCACTAGAGCGAAAGAACTTCAGCCTCCTGGAGGCAGCCCCAGCTCACAGCAGTGGGGGAGTTTCTTGAGCTACACCCTCGGGAACACCAGGCACAAATTGGGGAAACAGCAGGGGCCTCTGCCAGAGCGAGCATGTGAAGCTGAGTCCTCAGGGAACACAGCAAGCAGCACGGCCAGTGCAGCCCAGTTCCAGGAACAGAAGCAGGCAGAGCTGGTAAGCAGGAGTCCTCAGGGCATGAGCCCATTGAACCTAGGGAGGGGAGTGAAGAGAGAGAGACTGCTGAGCTCTGTCCTCTGCCCCTGGAACAGGACTCTGGGGCTCTGACCACATTCAGACCCTGATCCCAGTCTAGTCCCCCCCCCACCTCAGCCCTGTGGCAGAAGGGGTGCAATATGGTCATTCACAGACCAGGAGGGAGAACAGAGCCTCACACACTGAGACCCTTGTGGGAGTGTCCCAAAAGCTCAGGAAGCACCCCAAAACCAGGCCCAGGCTAGAAAAATGAGCAAGCAGAGAAACAAGAGGAAGAACATTGAGAAATATTTTGCATATGAGCCCAAGAAGGATCAAAATACTCAGTCTGAAGATGAAGAAGCAAAAGCTCCTGCATCTAAAGACTCCAAGAAAAACAGAAATTGGGCTCAGGCTATGACAGAGATCAAAAAAGACTTTGAAAATCAAATGAGGGAGTTAGAAGAAAAACTGGGAAAAGAAATGAGAGAGATGGAGGAAAAACATGAAAATAAAGTCCACAGCCTAGTCAAGGAAATCCAAAAAAATGCTGAAGAAAGTAGCATGGTAAAAACCAGCTTAGGTCAAATGGATAAAAAAGTTCAAAAAGTTATTGAGGAGAAGAATGCTTTAAAAAGCAAAATTGGCCAGATGGGAAAAGAGATAAGAAAACTCTGAGGAGAACAAATCCTTCCCACAAAGAACAGAACTCAGGGAGATTGATGAATTTACGAGAAACCAGGACTCAATACTTCAAAACCAAGAAAATGAAAAATTAGAAGAAAATGTGAAATATCTCATTGAAAAAACAACTGATATGGAAAACAGACTTAGGAAAGATAATTTAAAAATTATTGGAATACCTGAAAGTCACAATCAGGAAAAGAGCCTTGACATCATTTTCAAAGAATTACTACAGGAAAACTGCCCTGATATTCTAGTAGAAGCAGAGGGCAAAATAGAAATGGAGAGAATCCACCGATCCCCCAGAGAAAGAGATCCCAAAAAACCAACCCCTAGGAAGATTATAGCCAAGTTCCAGAACTCCCAAGTCAAAGAGAAAATATTACAAACAGCCAGAAGGACACAATTCAAATATCGTGGAGCTGCAGTCAGGATCACACAGGACTTAGCAGCAACTACATTGGAAGCTTGTAGGGCTTGGAATACAATATACCGGAAGGCAAAAGAGCTTAGAATGCAACCAAGAATGAACTACCCAGCAATGCTGAATGTCCTCTTCCAGGGAAAAAGATGGACTTTCAATGAACCAGGGGAATTTCAAAGGTTCCTTTTGGAATGGCCAGAGCTGAACAGAAGGTTTGATCTTCAGATACAGGACTCAGGTGAAGCATGGAGATTGGAGGAGAGGGGGGAAATATGAGGGACTTAATGAGGATGAACTGCATGTATTCCTGCATAGAAAAATGACACTGATAATACTCATATGAACCTTCTCAGTTAATAGAGCAGGTAGAGGAAGCTTTTACAGTTGAAGCACAGGAGAAAGCTGAATTCGAAGATCAAATATGGTGTAAAACTGGAGTCAATAGAAAAAAAGGGAAATGGAATGAGAGAAAGAAAAAGGAGAGGGGGAATAGTCCAAGATATTTCACGTAAGATTTTTTTTATTACAATGAGCTATTGCAATGATATGGAAGGGGGGAGGCAAGGGGGAATGAAGGAACCTTTGCTCTCATCAGAGGTGGTTAGGAGAGGAAACAGCATATATACTCAATGGGGTATAGACATCTGGAGTAAGAAGCGGGGAACAGGGGAAGGGAAGTGATGTGAGTGATGGAGGAGAGGATGGACCTTGGGGGGAAGTGGTCAGCTATAACACATTTTCTTTTTTACCTCTTGCAAGGGGCTGGGATTGAAAGGCCTGTCTGGGACCATAGGGCCAGGTGGATGCTGGGCCTAAGGGGTGGTATTGGGGCTTGGGGCCTCTTGGCTCCAGAGCTGGGGATCTGTCTGCTGCGCCACTCAGCTGCCCTATAGCAGAGTCAGAGTGAAAGGAGAGAGAAAATATAGTACATGGTAGTGGAGAAATACAAAAGGAGGGAGTTGTGATCAGCAATGGCAACGGTGGAAAAATATGGAAGTAACTTTTGCCATGGACTTATCATAAAGAATGTGATCCACCTGTGACAGAGGTTAGTGTTGGAACAAAGACTCAAGCACAATTTTATTATTATTATTATTATTATTATTATTATTTGGGGGGTGCAGGGCAAATGGGGCTGGGTGGTCTGCCTGGGGCTGCATAGCGGGGTGATCGTTTGGGCGTCTGAGGTCGGATTTGGACCTGGGTGTTCCTGGCTCAAGGGCCAATGCTCTGTCCGCCACCCAGCCACCCCTACTATTATTACTATTTTATTTTATTTTGGGTCTTTTTTTTCTTTTTTTTGTTTTTTTTCAGGGCAGTGGGGTTCAGGTGGCTTGCACGTCACACGGCTGGGTGATTGTTGGGTGTATGGGGCCAGATGTGGGCTTGGGTGCTCATGGTTCCAGGGCTGGTGTTCTGTTCATTGCGCCACATGACCATACCTACAATTATTACTATTTTTTTTAATTTTAATTTTTTTCTCTCCCCTTTACTTTATCGCTCAAGCGAGTCTATATTTGTGGGAGGGGGTGTTTCATTTACTCTTAAACAAGGATATTTTATTAATGTATAAAAAACATTATTTGCACAAAATGAGAATAAATATTAAATAAAAAAGTAAAAAAAATAGCAGAAAAACAATAAATTGAATTAAACTATAAATGAACTACCCAAGGGAAAAAATTCTAGGGCCAGATGGATTCAAAAAGAAAATTATATCAAATTCAAAGTACAAGGAATGCCAATATATCAAACTATTCTGAATGTGATAAACAGTATATAAACCCCATACTAGTATTCTAAGTAATGGAGGGCTAAATATCTTTCTAAATGTGAGTAAAGCCAGCATGGTCATTATCATCACTTGTATTTAAGAATAGCTCTAGAAGTGCTAGTTTTATAGTAATAGGACACAAAAATTGAGTAAAATGTAAGCAGAGAGCAAACAAACTTCTGCAGATTATATAGTTTACTTAAAAAAACAGAGAAACCAAGTGAAAAAACTAACTGGAACAACTAATCATTTTAGGGACATTCGAGGATAAAATAAAATAAATCCACAAAAATCTTCAGTTTTATTGTGTATTACAATGAAATCCAGAAGAAATAAAAAAGCCATTAAAAATAACTATAAAATGAATTATATATAAAGTATTTGTGAATGTATCTGCCAAGATACACAGTAATCATGCGTACAAAACTACAAAACACTACTTACAGAAATAAATAATATATCAAACTAGATAATCTGAGAAAAATTAACTGCTCATGGCTGAGGCATGCAAATTTTTTTTAAATTGCAATGTTGCTTAAAATAATTATGAACACAAAGAAATATCTAATCATGAAAGAGTTACTTTAAAAAGCTAGAGAAAAAAATTTATTTGGACAAATAGAAGGTTAAGAATCTCAAAGAGGTCCAGGCAGTATAACAAAATCTAAAATTATACTACAAAGTAGTAATCATTGGGGCAGGTAGGTGGTACAGTAGATAGAGCACTTGAATTTAGTTCAAATCCAAATCCAAATCAAATTGATAGCAGTTCCTATGACCCTGAATCCTTATTCCCTCATATAAAATAAAACAAAACAAAACACAACACAGCAAGTAGTAATCATCAAAATTACTCGGTACTACTGAAAATGATTAAAGCTGGTTATTCAATCAGATTAGAAATACAAGATCCAGAAACAAAAGAATTTATTAACACAGAATTTGATAAAAACTAGGGAAACACTTATAAGGAAAT
The DNA here is from genome assembly GCF_037893015.1 of Macrotis lagotis. NCBI lineage: Eukaryota > Metazoa > Chordata > Mammalia > Peramelemorphia > Peramelidae > Macrotis > Macrotis lagotis. Next base: position 281,341,841 of record NC_133659.1, read on the forward strand.
CAATCTGGGAAAACTAAAAACTATTTTGGAAGAAATTAAGTTTAGATGAACGTATTTAATGCCATATACCAAAATAAGTCTCTAAACAGATATATAACTAGATATAACAATTCATATCATAACCAAATTAGTGGAGTAGAGAATGAAATACTATTTATAGAAGAGTTGTTGATGAAACAAGGGATAGAGAAGATCTAATGCAGCAATTGATTGTATAAAGTTAGAAAGCTTTTGCATATATAAAATCAATGTCATTAGAATTAAAAGTGAAATAATTATCTGGGGAAAATCTGAAGAAAACTTTTTTTTTAAAAGGGCTGATAATCAAAGGGTAGAAATAGAGGTACAAGAACCATTTCTCAAATGATATCAACAGGCATTTCTCAAAAGATGAAAAACAATACTGAGATAAATATGAAAAAAATTAAAAATCACTAATAGGAAAAATGGAAATTAAAAGTGACAAAAGGAAAACTAAAATTGTTAGAGAGGACATATAAGAGGATAGGCAGGCACATTAATATACTATGGAACTAATGTACTATGTAGAGAACTATGAATTTGGTCTAGTCATTCATGAAAACAATTTGGAAGACTACTTCCAAACTCTTTGACATAGTAATACCAACACTAGCTATATACCTCAAAGAGATTAAAAAAGATAAAGAATGGTTATGTAAAAACATACATATTTTTTATATCAAAGAATTGGAAACTAAGAGGGTATACTCCCAACAAGTAGGGAATGGCTGAATAAATTGTGGTATTTGATAGCAATGGAATATTACTATACCATAAGAAATGAAAGGGAAAGATTAAGGGAAATCTGGAAAGACTTGCATGAAGTGATAAAGAAAAATGAGAACTAAACAAACAATTCACATGCATGTTAACACTGTAAAGAAAAACACCTGTCAAGGACCTAAGAACAATCATCTATTCAAGGGATAAAACCACATCTCTAGAAGTCCAATAATAAAATAAGTTTTTCACCTTAACATCTGTGATGGACTAGAGGTGCAGGATGAGACATACATTTTTCAGAACGGCCAACATGTAGAGTTCTTTTGTTTACCTTTATTATTTCTTATAGAGGTTGGGTGATGAGAAGAATTTGAGGGTTAGATGCTGGATGCTGACTCCCAAAAGAGAAAAGAATAACAATCAGGACAACTTTGGAATTGCATTAGTTAGTTATGGACTAACTAATCAGCAAGCTACATATTATAGAGATGTACTTTTATGTACAATCCTCTTTGTATATGTTTTGTATAAGGAAATGTTTATATTAATTGATGCTTATTGAATTATAATGAAAAAGTTAAAGAATAAAATCTTCATATTTGTTGTCATCTTCCCACTTTTGTTAATTATTCTTATAACTGGTTCAATTGGTTCTCATATCAAGATGTCCTCAGGTTAATTTTTTTCTTTGCTCTTGTTTTATGAGAGGATACCATCTTTGTTTCTTAATCACTTGTGCAATGTTTTTGAAAATAAGCTTGTAGTTTGAGGCTATATAGTCCTTGGTTATTATATATTTCTGCTTGGCAAAGAGATTAAACTTTTTTTTTTTTGACTGGCTGAGCCTTTTCTTTTTGGCCTCTTTGTTCTGATGAATATTTTATATGAGTTATATTTATCTAAGATATGGTGATAATGAGAGTCAACATCTTTATTTTTATACATTTCTCATTTGTTCAGAGACAAAACTTTTAAACTGGTAAGGTAGGAGGTGTTTAAGTGTACACAGTGTCTTCTTTTTTGTCTTCATCCTTTTAATTTGGTGTAAATTTTTACTTGTATGCTACAAAGTTTTTGATGGCGCTTATTCTAAAAGACTTCCATCAAACATTTCAAGGCCAACAGGATAGCAATGGAGTCAGGGAGACCTAGGGCTTCAAGTCCTGCCCCTAATAAAAGACCACAGTGAAATCACCTAATTTTCCCATGTTCAACACATTGTTTTTGCCAGAATTTCCTGAGTCCAAAGTGAAGTCACTGAACATGAAACTGTACGTATGTCTGCCTTAAGCTGGGAAGTCTGCTTGTTTTTCATGGTATTTTTCTACTTCTTTTTTCCTTGAAGTAAATGTTGGTGCATGGTTCACAACTATTGTCTTTGTGCTTTTTGCTCTTATGCATTATGAAGGAGGCTGATTAAATGGTTCACTGAAATTATATTTCTCACTGCTTTTCGGTGAACAATGAAATACATTCTATTATTTTCCTCAGAAGACTGAGATTAATCCAAGGACTAGCCTTCTATTTTCATGCTATTTTCTTTATGTTTTCTGGTTTCATTTATAGAGCCAATTCAATACTGATATAAGTTCTGTTCTTCTAGAGGTTATGTCAACTTTCTAATTATTCAATAAAGTCTTATACAGAGTACAACAGTTAAATTTTTCATGGGTGACTCATCCTCTCAATGGTGATGGACTGTTCCTTCCCTTGAAGGAAACTGCAATGCTTGTTAAGGAAAACTGAGCCATTCCATATCTGATCTATATGTGGAGTATGAGCTCCTTAAGAACAGGAATAGTCCTCTTTTCCAAGTTATATCACTAGGGTGTAGCCAGTTCTTGGCTAGGAACTTAACAAATACCAAAACCTGAAGGTCACCTTTGAGGTTTAGCTCTACCACGCCACAGTCAAAGAACACAACACCTTCTACAAGAGCTTTCTGTACTCAGCTACACAGGTCTCACTAAGGGGACACACTCTAACCTTGAGCCTGTCCTCATAGCTCTTCCTCCTTGATATTGTGATCTACTGGCATAACCTTCAGAAACCCATGGTTATAAGCAATACAATGAGACATCAGAGTAGTTTTATACCTACCAAAATGCTTTTAAGATTTTTAAAAAGCTAGGGGTGGCTAGGTGGCGCAGTGGATAGAGCACTGGCCCTGGAGTCAGGAGTACCTGAGTTCAAGTCTGGCCTCAGACACTTAATAGTTACTTAGGCATGTGGCCTTGGGCAAGCTACTTAACCCTATGGCCTTGAAAAATCTAAAAAATTTTTTAAAAAGCATACTTAAAAATATAAAAGAATAATGTTTTTATTGTGAAAGATTATATGAATTAGAAATGAAATTCCAACAAAGAATATTTAATGGCTTTTGACAATTTGAATTCTACAAAGAGCTCATAAAAGCAATACAAACTTTTTCAAAGAAGTTCTGCAACAGAGTCAAGTTCATTATACATCTACATCAAGCATTACTAGGCTGGACATATGAAGAGGTTAGCTAGGGCATTAAATCAAATGGAGTTAAGTGGTATGCATGGTAGTGTGGTAAGCTACTCTCTAAAGAACCAAACATAAAAGAGCTGAATAAATAGTCCTTTCTTTCCTATAGCTTAGTAAATAGAAAAAAGCTACAAAAGCATACAATGGAATAAAACTTTGAGATGTCTTATATCTATCTATCTTCCCATATATAAATGTTCTTTGTGGGAATTTCATTTCATTATATATATATATATATATATATATCTATATATATATATATATATATATATATATATATATAATGTACATGAATATATATTATATACACTGACTTATATAAATAAATATATATTCATGAATTAGAAATGAAATTCTCACAAAGAACATATAATGGCTTATCATAACTCAATTCATTTTTGTAATCTAGGTAATGTTATTTTTGAATGACAGATATATAGTTGACAAGTATATATCTAAAAAATATAGCAGGAGTCTGAATAATTTTGCCTTTATAAAAATAAACAAATGGATATTCCAGATCCTAAAAACTTTAAATGTAGCTAACCAAAGAATGTACATAACATTTATTTAAAGTGTTCAAGAATGATGAGGATAATCTTTTTAATCAAAATTATAAAATGTGATTTTCAGAGATGATTCCAAATGGCAAGTTGTGCTACTTTTGAAGACTTCTGGCTTTCATTTTCATTTCCAGTTCTAATTCAAATGATAAATATACTTCAAAAGTTTATATGATGAAACAAAATATGATTAATATTACTAAGTTGTTTGAGACCATGTAAAGCACATTCTATGTGCTTTACAAATGAGACTTAAAGTGATGGCATTTTGGTCATCTTTGATAGCAAAAGAATGAACCAGAATCATAAATGAGGTTTATAGGGTTCAAACCTCCTTGATTTGAAAGAATCTGGTTCTATTTAATTTACTTTATAATATTTTTGCTGATATTTTATGCCACTCACAATTGAAGTTCCAATGTCTGTCATTTAATTTCACCTATGACTAAGAAACTCACACCTTCCCTAAATGATCCCAACAAAAAATTTTTTAAAATCTCAACTGGTGGTAGATAAGGCCATCTAAGATTATTTTTTCTTATGATTCCATATTTGAGAGCGGTATAAGAGTATCTTCAACAAAATTTAAATTGCTATTTATAGGAAAATATAGATATACAACTATTATGCCAAGGAATTCTTTAAAATATTTGCTGTGATCCATATTACTATTTATATCACATTAAATTGTAAAGATAATGAAAAAATTAAAACATCCAATATTAAATAATAAAAGAAAAAAATTCTTTTAGTAGCTTGGGGAGAACAGTATTAAGTTGATATACATTATAGAAAGATTTCCTGTCTTAATTAAGGGGAAAAAAACAAGATTAGACTAAAAATAATTCTTCATGGGATTTATTTGTTTCTTATATCTTAAAACAGAGTCCTTTAGTAATAAAAGACATGTCATTACTATTGAAGTTCAATCTCCCCCATACTATAGTTAGTCCACTGCTTCCAAAAATATTCTTCTAAGAGTCATCTAGGAATAATGTTGTCCTACTGCCAGATCAAGTCATTCACTTTATACTTCTGTGAAACAGAAATACCCAGAAGTCCAGTTGTTAACATGAATATTTTAAATCTATTTTGATATTCAGCATTAAGCCTAACAAAATAATCTAAATGATGACAGTTTCCTTCAAAATATACATGTAAAATAAGAATTATTTCTAAATGTATCGCAGCACCCAGGAGTTCTGAGGAAGGACAATTTATTTAGGTATCCTGAGAGTGGCAATATTTGAGTTAAATTATTTTTTAGAATAAATTTCTTTATAATAGGTCATTGGTTTTAAGTTGTTAAAATTTTGTATTAAATAAAGTATTGCTACAGATTGGTGGTTTTTGACATATAGGAAGGAATGGAATGTGTAATAAAATTCATGATAAACATTTGACTTTTAAACCATGCCTAAAAACACTTCAAAGAATTTTAAATTGTTCAACAAATTGGTTTTTAAAAACCATATATTGGAATGTGCTGCCTCCCTTTGGAAATGGATCCATGGATATCTTAGTCTTCTAAAGGGAAACTTTCTCTTCCCCTATATGAGTCATTATGTGAGATTGAAGAATGATACATGATTTAATCTGCCTAATTCAAACTAAAATAGCTTTCCACACCTGAAAATAAGGTTTCTCATTTTCTAGAAATTAAATTTGTCAGTGTACCAAAACTTTAAAAACTGTATTATAATCTTATTACATAGCAAAAATATTCAGCTATCTGTTCTCAGCACTGAAGAACCAGAAAAAAAAATTTATAGGGGCTATTCAAGGATGGGAAAATTTTGCAACTGATATTACTGTGAAGTTACCTACATAGAAATTTAGTCTGTGATGCTCTACACTGATTCATATAGTATATTATTTACTCTCAAAAATTCCTTATTACCAATATGGATTAGCTAGCAATAATAGTAATGCCACATCATACTAAAATTTCTAGAAGATCAGTTATTTCAGAGTCTTGATAGTGATATTGACTTAGTTGTTTTTAAGATAGAGATGATGATAAGCTAAGTTAACAAACCCACTAATAGGTGTTCCCACCCACCACATACAATAAATACAAATGCAATAAAAATATATTTTTCACATGGAAAACGTACTGCTAGATTTAATTAAGTGTACAATTACATCTTCAAGCCCATTTTAGTAATAAAATTTTTTAAAGTAAAAAACATAAACAGCTAATAATAATAAGTCATATTCTAGTAAGTCATATTCAGGGAAATTATCATGTCTGAAAAAAATTTCTTCCTAAACATATCTTTATTCTATCTTCATATCTCAGGTCTGGGGATGTGAAGTACTGATATGAAGACGTTTGGAAATACTGTTTTGCTAATGATTATAATATAATACAAAAATCTGCAAATAACACCTATTTTAGCCTTTTTAAGAGCTAAAGTCAATGCAATTTTAAAAATAAATGTTTTAAAATAAATTAAAGTTTAAAAATATTTTATTTAGATCTAACTTTGAAAATAAAAATTCTTTAAAATGTTGAAAATGCTAAAAGAAAATAAAAAATTTAAAAGAAAATATTTCTATTGAGTCTAGAGAAATACACACATATTAAGAGATTACAAAATAGTATAAAATTCACATTCACCCAACTATTATCATAAGCATATATGTTCAAATAGACATGTGGGAAGTGAATATTACATGTTGGAATTAGTGACCTTCTTTTGTGAAGAGAAAAGCCTTGTATAGCTTGACCTTGCACCCTTAGTTTTCATGAGCAAATTTCAAAGGGTTCAGAAAAAGGGCAACTAGAATTACTATGACATAAAATTCTCCAGGAGAAGTTAATCAGTCCATGAATGGTGGGTAGTTTAAGAATGAAATACTGATGACAAGCAAATCCAAATAATGTGGATGAAGACTAACCAAAATTTTAAAAAATACTGAAGTGCTAGTAATGGATATAAAAGTGGATTTAAAACTGGTATGGTCCTGCAAGTATAATGCTAAGATTGCAAAAAACTCAGAATGAAGGGAGGCTGGTCTCCCCACTTCTCACTCCTCCCCCCAAGTAAAAAACAAAACAAAACAAAACAAAAGAAAATTCAGAAGTTATCCTGGGGAAAAGAAAATTTTCAGAATAGGACTACTGATGGGGGAGATAGATGATTTTCTTTTAACAAGAAATAGAGAGAAAGCAGAACCAATCAGGTTTTATCTTGATTGTTTTCTCTACCAAGTAGAGAATTAAATTGGAACAGAACACAAAGATGCTAGTACAACACTGACAGTCAAGGGAAGTCAGTTGTTATCTTTTGTTCCCAAAGAGAACCAAAATGATATCACTGTGTTGGGGTCAAGTTACAGTGTTCAACTGTGGTTGATCAGACCACTGAGTTTGGAAGGTTTTACCACTGGTAGGGCACAAATAGTTTAAATGAACATTTGGAGTGGATATGGCTCTAAATTTGCCTTTCTCTTGTTTCTTTTGAGCTACTTCAATTCTGCTTTGCTCAAGAGTTCAGCATTTTTTTGATGAGGGAACATCATGCTGAATGATCTATGCCAGTATCTCTCATTTCTCACTATCAATTCCAAAGTTTTTCAGAGACAAGCTAAGAGTATCCCTGTATCACTTCTTCTGACCTCTATGTAAGTGTTTGCCTTGTATGAGTTCTCAGTTTGTCTTTTAGGCAAACATACATTTGGAAAATAAGGATATATATATATAGGCGAGCACTTAAGATGCCACCAATGAATTCAAAATCACCTAGCCTAGATGAACATCCCAAAATACTGAAAAAAAAATGGTACAAGTAATTATTGAGCCATTATTAGAAGAGGTTAGGTGTTTAAGGATTGAAGAAGAGACAGTGTCCTAATTTATAAAAAATTTGAAAAGAGTCTGTAAAGAGTGGTCAAGAGTGGTCTGGAGATCCTGATTTTGATCTCTGAAAAATTCTTGACTCTTTAAAGAAAGAGATTATTAGTGAATGTATCAAAAAGGAAACTAATTCTAAACAATCACCATTGCCTTCATCAAGAATAGGTTATGCTAAGACTAAATACTTCATTTTTTTTGACTGATAGTTACTGAACGGTAAATCAGGAGAATGATGTACATATACCCAGATTTTAGATAAGTGTTTTGTAAAGTCTGAAATGTTAGACTGGCAACTGGCTGAACAGCCAGATCCAAAGAATAGTTCTTAATAATTTAATGTTAACTTGAAAAAAGGTTTTCAATGGAACGTTCTCGGTCCTTTGCTATTAAACATTGTTCCAATGACTTGGATAAAAATAAAAATGGCATATTTAACAAAAGACAAACGACACTGAGAGAAATAACTAATACACTAGACAGAATGTAATAAGATCTTGACACATACTGAATTTTAAAAAATAAATTTAATAGATCATAAGGTTTATTTGGATTTGAAAAAATCAACTTTACAATTAAAAGGTGGGCAAATGTAGCTTGCCAAAAGTATGAAAAAATGAAATTTTTGTAAACTATAAGCTCAATGAGTCAAGATTATGATATGGAAACCAAGAAAACTAATGTGATCATTACCTGCATTAGGAAAGGCTACAGAATGTGTTCAGAATGAAGATGGAAATAGTCCCACTGTACTCAACAATGATGATCAGATCAACTTTGGAGCATTATGTTTAGTTCTAGGTGTTTAGGAAAGACAAGTGATAAACTGCAGTGTGCACACCTGAAGGCAATCAGATAGTGAAGGCCCTGAAGGTCAAGTCACTATGAGGATCACTTAAAGGAAACAGAGATAGTAAGCCTAAAGAACAGGAAAAAGAGAGGAACACCATAGCAATCTTTTAAGTATTTGTGAAGGTTGGCTATGGAAAAGAGGATTGAAATAAATTCTTTTCGGAGTAGAAGATGGAAGACAGAACAAAGCACAATGAGCTGAAGCTGCAAAAAAAAATCAAATTAAGTCTATGTAAGGAAGTTAATTCAAAGGAAGCCTTCAGAAGAAGGAATGTTTCCCCCAGTTCCAGGTCTCCACGCAAAGGTGAGTAACTGTGTGCTGTAGTCTGAAGAGATGATGCTTTTTTGGGTATTGGTTGGACTAGTAGGTCAAGGTTCTCTTTCTACTCCGAAAATCCCATGTTTCTATTTCAGAATTCTCACTAAAGTAACAAATAGAATCCTCCTTCATGTTTCATATTGTAATGGAATGAGATATATGGTAAATTATTAAAATACAAATTATTAAGAGATCCAGCAAGAACAGTTCATCTTTCAAGCCCTGGGAAAAAAACAAACACCTTCAGATCCCTTTAATTAACAACAACAACAACAAAAAAGGGAAGACTCTCATGCTAATATGAAGCTTTTCATCTTTTAAGTAAAAGATGTATTCAAAATAAGATTTCAAAAAAGCTAAATTTATTTCTAGTATACAACAAAAATTTCACTGAGTTGGATCAATAATATTTACACATTACCAACAGTGTGTGGAGTATTACACAATGTAAAGTTAATAAGAATCTGATCCCAGTGATTGACAACTAGAGTTAAGTGTCAGAAAAACTGGGTTCTGGTCCCAGAGTTACATGTACTGCTTTGTGATCTTAAAAAAGACTGTCTTTATTGAGACTCAAATACCTCATTTGTCAAATAGGTCAAATCATAATACACCAAACCCTCATCCTTACCCATCAGTCTGCCCTAATACTTCAAGAGTTATAGGAAATATTTTTTAAAAGGATGTAAAATATATAAACACTGCAAATATGTAAGCTATTACTATAAAAACTGAAATGAGTATCATAATTTTACATGAAAAGACTTTGTAGATTATTCTGACTTACATGAATATTCCAAGACTTTATGGATTAAAAAAAGTATTCATATTCCTAAAGACTGATTCACTAAGTGATAGAAAATACACTTTAATCATGAAAAATAATTTAAGTACTTTTCCAAGCAGTTTAAATTGTGATGTTTATCTTAAATAAGACAAAACATTTTCCAAAGTATTATGAAATAAAAAGTAAAAAAGGCATTTTTCATGCTAATCAGAAATTTTCTGAAAAATGAGTTTACAATTTCTTCAATGGGGTGTCAAACAAAATCTATACATTACTGGAGATTCAAGAACACTACAGTGCTAAAGAAGGTAATAGCAATTGCCACAAGTTTATGGTAAGTGCCATCAAGATCTTAGGTAAAATTATAAGACATATACATTTTTTGCACGTTCTTTTATCACCTATCCTTACCTCTAGCTGGGTTGTGTCCTTTAGTTATATACTATATAAATCCTGTCACTGTAACACTCAAACAAACTTACTCTTCATTGAAAAGCCTTCTACCCCCTAATCTAACCACCTATTTTTTTCAATACCAGTTTTCTCAATAAAATTTTCAGGAAGGTAATCTAATTGAAGAAATTATATCAGGGTATCAATGATAGATGCTTTAAAACTCCTAGAATAAAGTTGGAAGATGGGACTTCTTATTTCACTGAGACAATTATAGGTGGTTTATAAATGTCATACCTTTTATTCAAAACTTTTGAGTCTCTCTCTTTTGGGGTTAGATTAATTTTACAAATTGAAATTGACAGCTCAAATAAACTAAAAATGTAGACTTAGAATTCAGAAAGTCTTAAGGAAAATACAATCCAAATCTCCTGAAAGAATAAGATAGCACTGTCAAAAGAAGAAAACTCTAAATCAGTAATCAATTCTAAGTTTTTACAAAAAATACTAAATTATGAAACATAGCATATAAGATAATTATATACTATATAACTTTTTTCCTATGATTTTATGAATGGGGAAAAATAAGTCCTTATATTGTGTGGTGTGTGTGTTTGTGTGTGTACATGTAGAGTCTCTATAGTAGGAAGAGACTTCAGAGGCCATCTAATTCAATATATTCTTCAAGGATCAAGACCTAAGATGCTCTTTATAAGTTTAGATTGATAGTAATATAGCCCATATTAGATGAAGAAGAAACAAAACATCACACCAAGGGAATAAGGAAAAAAAAAGGTCTCTCTTACAACACAGAATGCTTGAAATTTTAGTTTAAATTTTTCAAGCAACTTGATTTTTAACATGGTAGTCAGGAAAACACTTCCATTTAAAAAAACATGTTACTTAGCATTGTTTTTATTTTACTGGCTTTGGTATTTAACACAATATACTATATTCTTTCCTTCTGACAACCTCTTCCTATGAACATCTTTCATATCATTTAATATATTTATTTATAGCTAGAAAAAATAGTCTTTAAGGTTTCCAAATCTGTCTTAAAAAACAAAAAACCCAAACCTATATTTAGTATAAAGAGATGTTCAAATTTAATCTTGAGATTGCTTTCAGATACCAAAATAGTTTCTCTTTTTAAATAAATATCTGAGTGAAACATTCCTTAAGCTACTACTGATAACACATCACCTACTTGCTGAAACCAGGTGTGGCAATGATGCTGTGATATGCATTCTAGAACACTGAACATAAATTTGAAAATTATTTCCACTATTCAAAACCAGTGATTTCCAAGAGTACATTCATTTCATTTCATTTCATTTCATTTCATTTCATTTCATTTCATTTCATTTCATTTCAAAACACCTACCTGGATAGCTGAATTCATGAAACACGTATTTCCCAAGTTACTTAGGCCACATAAGCCAGGCTGTTCATTGTTTCTTCCTGGCTCTGAATAATCATAGTTCTTATAAGCAGTGTATGATGGGAGACAATAGTTTGAGTTTTTCACACTGGAAGAAAACAAAACATCTTTCATAATGCAGCTAATAAAGAACTCATGGATCATATGACTGCAAACCATATATAGCACTTTATATGACATATGACATAAATGGTCTGATTTAATTTTTTTAAAAAAGCACTTAACTTAGATACTTCTAAGTATCTAATACCAGCCAAAATGAACCCACCACACATCCCTTGATAGTCATCAAAAACACTGCATCATGTATAACACCAACCAATTCAGACTACTACTGTATTTTTCTACCATTGATTAACTGGAGCAGCTTCACAGCAAACCCTATTCTTCATTGATCCAGCAAATCTAAAACAATTACATTTTAAACACCACAAGCAGCAAGAGAACATCTTATCTATGTCTCTTTTATATCCTGCTACTGTAAGAGTAAGAACAGTAGAAGTGGGAAGAATTGTGCTTCAGTTACAGGTGAGAGCTGAGAATTCCAAGGCCACTGTGACATCACTGGCCTGATGAGCTGAAAATTCTATTTACAGTTTCTCTGCTAGGACAGGACAATACAGCACTGAAATATAGAAAAGGTCTGGGATGATCAGGAATGCACAAAAATACTTCTAAGTAGGTATACCATTACTAGTAATATACTATTTTCCTTTTCTTCAAGCTTGTTAGATTTAACAATGATTGATTTTAGGCTAATTTGCCTTTTTGTTAAAAGTGAATGATTTAGAAAAATGTCTAATAAAAACTTAAGTGTCTAAAATTGTCTAATAAAAACTTAAGTATGGCAAGGGGAAATTTTTAAAAAGGAAAGTAGGGTGGCTAGGTGGCACAGTGAATAGAGCACTGGCCCTGGAGACAGGAATACCTGAGTTCAAATCCTGCCTCAGACACTTAATAATTACCTAGCTGTATGGCCTTGGGCAAGTCACTTAACCCCATTTGCCTTGCAAAAAAAAAAACTAAAAAAGGAAAATAATTCAGTAAGAAAATATTCCTCTTTTTTTTAAAAAATAAAACATTTGCATAAGAGTAAACTTCTTTAGTAATCATAAAATATTCACAGTAGAAGTTTTGGATAGTATTCAAGGCATTCCTGCAATTGTTCAATATTCTTTTCTACCTTAGAATAAACCTGGACATGATTCACAATATAATTACATAAAAGCAAGCATGGCAAAAACAAACAAAAAAAATTGCAGTGTCATGAGTGAATAGTCATGAATTAAAAACTTTTATTTTTAAAAAATTAGTCTATAATCTATGGTGTTCTAATTTTTAAAAATCATGCTTGCAGTTGATAACCAAGATTTGAAGAAATATTTCATATTTTCCCCTTTGTTTTTGCAAATTTAAGAACTGAAATGAATTATACCTCTGTTAAGTATTCCTTATTGCTGAAATCTTTCTCTGTTCTCTTAAAAATAAGTTAATATTAAAAGGAGAAAAGCAAACAAAAAACCTTAAGATTACACTAGAGGGAACCAGTCAAAATCTTGCAATATCTAGGGGAAACCTATGAACTATTTAGATGAAAGAAATAAAGCACTAACTACAAGAAAATTAAGTGAAGCCAGAGTTATACCAATTTACCTCTTTAAAAAACAAATACTTTAAAAGTGTCACAAAAACAAAATTCGGGGCAGTAATAGATAGAGCACTGGCCCTGGAGTCAGGAGGACCTGAGTTAAATTCTGGCCTATATACTTAATAATTCCCTAACTGTGAGACCTTGGGCAAGTCACTTAACCCCACTGCCTTGCAAAAAAAAAATTCAAATATACTGTTCTTTGCAAATTATTAGAATCATTATATTCTTAAAAACAATGAAATAAATTGCTGTAATATTCATTTTAAATTATGCTAACGTTTTAAGTAAGTTTAAATCATTTAATATTATTACTAAATATTAAAATAGGTTTTAGGCACAGCATAAAATACAATATCTGTATTTTACACATTAAGTTAATAAAAACAAAATATAATTTTGTTATAACAACATAATGAAATTTCACTAGTCACAAGGCACAATTTATGGGAAAATATAAATATGTCACTGTAGCCTTTCTTTCTATGATACTCTCTGTCTCTGTCTCTCTCTCTCTCTCTCACACACACACACACACACACACACACACAAACACACAAACACACACAATCCTGAAAGACAAATATATATTCAGCTATGTATCCTTCTCTCTATAAGATCAGTGATGTATGAGAACTCTTCTTTGGTGGCTATGCAATCAAATTTCTTGTGTGCTAAGAAATGAACAAATAGATTTCCTGAGAGTTGAAATTAAATGTTAGTCTGTTTTAGTGACAGCTTAAAAACTGCTTCCCCAGAAGGCAAGGAATGTCCTATAGAATTAAATCTAAGTATTCCATTCATGAAATATTGATAAAACTTTTGATAACTACAAATGTTATTACTTTTCCTACAGAAAATCACATTAAATAATTTGCAAAAATTCTATGACACTGATACTGAGAGTAAAGATTATTAACTAAGAGTAAAGATTATTAATCATTTCCTATTATAACATCTTAAGTTAATCTCATTCATAAAAGGCAATGCCAAAAAAAGTTCAATAATGAACTGAATGATTTACAAGTTGTTGCATTTTTAAAGACTCTTTTAGTATATTAATAGCTTTACATATAGTAATAATATATTAAAATTAGTTTTTATAAAGTTGATCTATTTTTCCAGTGGTGGTTTAAATCATTTTATGCATTTTAACTTTACATTCATCAGTTTTCAATTGGCAAAACCTCTTCAGCTTTATTTTTTTGTCATATAAAAAACCCAAATGATTTACTTGCCTCAAAGCATTCATACTTTAAAAAAACTTAAAATGAAAACGTTTGCAAAAACAAAAACTATAATTTATATAATTTGAAATCATCAAAAGTACTGGTTCCAAAATATAAATGCTTTTTTGTAATATTCAAGATGGCAGAATTATGAGGTCTTTCCCAATGGATAAAGAAGATTCTTATAAAATGAGGGATTATCTTGAAGAACCTTTTTTTTTTTAACTTTTTACTTTAAAATGAGCAATTTCCTTGAACAGGAGCAATGGAGCAGGCCATTTATGTAATCATAAAAGTGAGGGTTGAAGAGAACTATTGGAGATCCAATTTAACCTTCATTCATTTATTTGCCTATCAATCTGTCCATCTATTTTTATTTTTACTTATAAAAACAAAAACAACAAACCATGTCCTAAGGTGTTTAAGTGACCTGTGAGGATTATCCTACAAATTATTCATAGTCAAGACAAATGCAAAGCTCCCAAATCACAGGAATAGGGCTCTTTCTAGTTTTCCCACATTGTCTTATACAGGGCAATCCAAAAGTCTTAGTACAGTTTTAATTTAAAATTTTAGCAGCAAACTCACTGACTTAAACTTAAGACTGCATAAAAACTTCTGCAATTTGGAAAATGGAACTTGTGTATTTCAAGTTACTGTGTATATAACTGGAAAAATTTCAAGTGATAGGGAAAAGACTTTCTCTGTTTATTAAGAGTACAGCAACAAGTGGCAGACACGATCTTCAGAATGATACTGTTCTTTTTAAATATCTAGGAATTAGATGATAGGTCTACAGAATAGAGGAAAAGGCAGGATTGAAGAGAAAATTAGTTTTAAACTAAGACACTATAACTGATATCAAGTCTTTATTTTCAAATAAAGGTTGTAATGAATAGATCATTGAAAAATACTAAGTACATGGAAAGTGGAAGAATAAATTTTAGAGAAAGTGTGATTCAATATATCTCTATCAATACTATATCAAAATAAGAGTTGGGCTGACAAGTCACAGAGGCCAGAAAATTGGATATGAGTACTTTTCGAAAAATAATAAGAGCATATCACACATATATTTCATTATTTTTTGGAATACTAAATATAAACTAGATATAGAATGCATAGCTACCATTTTAAAAAAATCCAAATTTCATAAGAAAAAATATTCTGGCACACATTCAGCACCTTTTTCCCATCATGAAATTTTGCTAAAATAATTAAACACTTTGCATTTCATGTGTGAAAATATATTCAGTCACAAATTTTCATAATTCAAGATGACAAAAATTAAGACCACAATACTGGATTAGTGTAGAATTTTACAAGACTGATCACGCACTCAAAATTATCACATATAATTATTTTAGCACACAATCTAAGTGTTAACAAAATCACTAGCTATTGAAATACTATATGGAATTTCATTTATGTACTTGAGAATTCAGGGGTTATCCTCACAAATTTTAACACTGAAAAGTCATGCTTAAATCAACCTGAAATTCTACTACCCCACACTGCTATATACTTTCAGAAATTGAAGAGTAGGTCAAGAAATAACTACAAGCAAACAATTTTAATTTATA
This sequence comes from Macrotis lagotis, assembly GCF_037893015.1. Classification (NCBI taxonomy): domain Eukaryota; kingdom Metazoa; phylum Chordata; class Mammalia; order Peramelemorphia; family Peramelidae; genus Macrotis; species Macrotis lagotis. Next base: position 281,357,770 of record NC_133659.1, read on the forward strand.
ATATAGTTTCTATTTAAAATTTCTCTAAGTCAAAAGAAATTCTGATAGTACTGCACATAACAGTAAATCAGACAAATATAAAATATGCTTCTGTATACGAAAATTACATACTACTAAACAGTGGTAGCTGTGAGAATTTTAATAAACTCTTTTAACACAATTATCTGCAAAGATATAGGAAAATTGTTAAAAGAGGTTTCCAAGATAATCCAATTACTATATTGTGATTTGATTGTCAAAACCATTTTCATCATTAGAGAAGACAGTCTATAAATTATACATATAACTGTCCTTTACTGAGCATGTTAATTATACTAATCTCTAGTTAACAGCCAGGAACCAGTTCACCACAGTATTTCCCTAAGTAAATTAAACACATATTTACAATTTATAGTTAAAAAGCATGTTCTTTGTTTAATATAGAGAAGGGTGGTTCATGGGGGGGGGGGGGAATCATCTCTGATAATAGCAGTAATTGCTAGAAGCTATGGTACAAAATATTACTGTTTTATTTTTACTTAAGTCTTGTTCCATTGGATATAAATTTTAATGGAAAAACTATTACTAGAAACAGGTTGAATTTCTTTCAATTTGTTCCACATCAGATGCTTGGTATCACTTGACATGTAAAGTGTATATATAGTGTAATTAGAGTTAACTTAGTATATATATGTTATACTAAGATGAGAGACTGTAATGGATAAAATTTCTTAAAGTTTTTTTTCAAGATTTTTAACTCTTATTTCAAATTACCCAACTTTGAGTTCTAGCCTATATCGTTATAACATGTATATGCTAATCCAAATGTCTCAAGAAAATATGCATTATTGCTAGTCATAGATAACCATAAAATAAATATAAGGTGATTCACATAAAAGTATTGTATAACAGTACGGATGATTATAAAGATACAAATATAGTTATAAAGGTCAATCAAAAATTATTCACATCAAAAATGTTTCTTTTAACAATTTTATTTATAAACTTTAAATTACTGGTTGAAATCACTGGTTTTGGAAATGTCAAATTCTAAAGCAACTTTAGTATACTTGACAGAAAGTCCTTTTAGGTCACGATTCAAATTACTTATTACATACTAAATCAATAGCAAATTTATGAGTAAGCATGCTCACTCACTTTACTTTGTGGAGTGCTAACCAGGCATTTAGAGAAAGTCATTTTGGTTTTGTTTTTTTTTTTTTTTGGTTTTTGCAAGCAAATGGGGTTAAGTGGCTTGCCCAAGGCCACACAGCTAGGTAACTGTTACATGTCTGAGGCCGGATTTGAACTCAGGTACTCCTGACTCCAGGGCCAGTGCTCTATCCACTGCACCACCTAGCAGCCCCAAGAAAGTCCGTTTTAAAGTAAAAAGTATTCTCAATTCTAAAAGAGTTATTTTCTGCAATCACAAGGGGGTGATTCAATTAAACAAACAGTTCTTAAGATACATTGCTTACTTTCTGTTGTTGATGTTGTTATAATTATTTGATAGAGATGAAGGAGAGATCTTTGGTAAAGTTGAAAAATTGGATGCACCTGGGGACCTTTAAAAATATGAAAATGTTAAATTAGATAAAGATGCTGAATTCTGAAATTAATCATGAAATAAAGAAAAGAACAGATGTCAATGTATGTAGTAAAGGAATGTTGAAAAATAGTTATGAGCAAAAAACACTAAATATTAATTGGTTTCCAAATTCAAAATGCATTCTTCACATAAAAATTAACTCATAGCAGGAAAAAGCAACCATATTTATGTTTCATTAGCCAAATTAAATGAGCAATGTCATTCTTTTGATTATTTTATTAAATGAAATATATCATTTTTTTCTAAAATTAGACATTTACTATTAAATATTTTGTTGCCAATGTTCCATACATTAAAATAATAGGAATATACTCTCAGAAGTTAATTCCAAATAGCTTTATATATTAAGAAGTCAATTATTCACAAAGCCAATTTATAACTCAATTAAATAACCAACTCCTAATTAACCATAGGATGAATAAATTGCAAGGATAGTTTACAACAAAATTCTTTTTTTGGTCAACAGGTTTAAAGATAATTAATATAAAAGCTGTCCTATAATAAAGCTTATTAATTCACATCATCCAGACCCACCCAGAGTTTTTAAAAAGTTTTTTGTACACCATGGATCTCATATCCAAGTAAGCATGGACCATTTCTTGGAATGAGGTTTTAAAATGCATTTTAAAAAAAATAGGATTACAAAGGAAACCAATTATATTGAAATTATTCATTTTAGCAAAGGTCACTGATCCCAGGTAAAGAACCTGTGGTTTAATTCAACATTATGTTACAGATAAGGAAAGAGGACTAGAGAGATAGTAACTTGCTCAAAGGTCACTCAACTATTAAGAAGCCAAAGGAGGTTTCAAAACCAGGTAGGTATTCTAAATGGAAATCCAGGGCTCCATCTACTGTACTACATAATGTTCTACTGGTCATTCTTAAATTAGTTATTTACAGCAATTTAATCAGTTAATTTTCCCTCTAATCTGGTTTTCATTATTAATTTACTTGGCAAGTTCCTTTTTCAGTGTAAAAGTAAATTTCAGTACAATATCAACATTACCATAAACTCCAAATTTGGGAGATCAAATTTGGATCAATTTTACTTTTATACTATTTTTCGTTTTGAATTTTGATCTACTCACAACTTTTTGAGAAGACACAATGAACTAAGGTATACTTAATCCTACAGAAAATTTTAGTAGCAAACTCAGTGAATCAATCTCTCAAAATAGAAAAGTACCCTAGATGTTTTCAAACTCTTTTACAGACTATTAGTCATTTATCATATTCATTAACATCTCTATTAAAAATGGTGTTTAAAAGGAAAAGGTAAAATTCATCAATTCTTCTTTTACCATTTTCTAAAAATACCTTTGCATGCCTTCAGGCTTTCTAACTAAATAAAGAGGTTACCTGGATAATATAGAGATGGTGCAACACTGATCTGAGCATGATAACATTTTGCTGAATTGAATCTGAATTTAATGCTTATCTTTAGTAATCCCAAAGTGGACTATTGACTTAGAATATACTTATTACAAAATAGGGGGTGAATACAGCCAATTGTGTGTGTGTATATGTGCATGTACTCACACATGCGCGCGCACACACACACACACACACACACACACACACACACACTGCTTATCATATAAATCTGTGACCATAAATGGGCCATTGGACATTTTTTACACATACACAAATATACTCATACAGTCTCTCTCAGGTTTGTAAATGTGAACCTAAATGTTCTCCTGGTTTGAAATTTATTTTCCTCTTCATTTGACAGAACCTTGAAATGTATTGTTGAGGAAAATGAAAGCAGTTTCATATACCAAAGATAATTTTTTCATCTTTCTACAATTTAAAATTTTCAGAAATACACACACACACACCCCAAAAATGCATGCATGAATGTGTGTATGTGTGTGTGGCTAACCATGACTCAGCTGCTGTCTCACCTTGGAGCTTTCCTCAGCACCTGGACCACGCCTTTGTGATACCCCCCCCCCAACTGCTGAACTCCCTCCAGAGGGTCCATCTGGGGTTGGGCTGGGGGTGGGAAGTCCGAGACTTAAACTGACCAACTTCCCTTCCCCTCCTGACTTTCTGGACATTGACCCTGTGCCTCCTGCAGGGTTCCAGTCCACCCCATCTCTTCAGGTGCCCATTGTTCATTGTCTCCTCCATTTGTAAACTCCTCAAGGGAAGGGACTGTTTTCTGCCTTCTTTTTTGGGGGGGGATCCCCAGTACTTAGCACAGTACTGGCACACAAATAAATGTTGATTTAACTGAATCCAACTGTTGCCTCCTTTGTATCCTTCTTCTAGCACTGAGCACATCTGGGACATACTAAGTAAGCCTTGAATAAAACCTCTTTGCTTTACTACCCAAGCTTGGGCATTTCCTAAAATACAAAGACTCCTAAAGGAACAAGCAATCCACTTCCCTTAACACATGAATATACTTTTAAAAAAGTTAAGACTCTTCAAATACAAAAGAGGAAGAAACAATAATGAATAATAATCAGATGATCTAAAGAACTCTCATGAATCTAGCCAAGGATAAGGAAATTTCACTATAATGTAATTTGCTTTAAGTTCAATTTAGGGTTCAAGAAGTCATACAATTATTTATGTAACAGAACATGTGATTTTACCTCATCGCATGGTGGTCTTTGTTGCTCTCAGTATCATCATATTTCTCCACTTCCTTTCATTATAAAAGTTCTTGAATGAGCAATTTACACCTGTTTTTTTCATTAGATGTTACTCCTTAAACAATGACATCCACCTTTTCACTTTTACTTGGAAAAGTCAAAATCTATCAATACTCTGAGATACCAAAGCCACAGGCTTCTTTCATTCTGACAAATTTGAGAACGCCTTCAATAATTCTTGCTTCCTACAAAATGCTGCCTGTTGATTTCATGACATCAGGATCTGATACCACCTTCTTTCTCTCCAGCTCTAATTCATGCAGCTTCTCTCTATTCACAGTGTAGCTGAGGCAGTGATTCACTCTCCGATGTGTCTTTATTCACATTATTCACTGGAATGTCTTCCCCCTTAAACAGCTGATTCTTCAGGAAATCAAATGCTACCCTCCTCCAAGAAGCATCCTGTCATTCTTCTGATATAATGAAATTAAGACTTCAAATGCACTTTTTACATCCATGACATGATCAGCAGTGTTACATGAAAATTAAGGTTATTTACTAAGTACTGGAAAGATGAGGACAAGTTTTCTGAAGAACTCACAGGGGGGAAGGGGAAGCAGGGGATGCAATAACAACTAAGGAAATCAGTAAAGAGCTTTTATAGAAAGTGGCGCTTGAAGGAGTTAGGCAGAGTTCCATCTTCACCTATTTTTCCAAAGAGTTTATATAGAATTGGAACCAATTGCTCCTTAAATGTTTGATAGAATTCACTTGTGAATCCACCTGGGCCTGGAGATTTTTTCTATATGGGAATTCAATGATAGCTTGTTGAATTTCTTTTTCTGAGATAGGGTTATTTAGGTATTTGAATTCCCTCTTCATTTAAACTTGGGTTTTACTTAGATTATCAAATTTATTTGCATACAGTTAGGCAAAATAATTCCAAATTATTATTTTAATTTCTTCCTTATTGGTGGTGAGTTCACCTTTTTCATTTATGATACTAGTATTTTGGTTTTCTTTCTTTTCTTTTAAATCAAATTAACCAAAGGTTTATCAATTTTATTGGTTTTTTCATAAAATCAACGCTTGATTATTAGTTCAATAGTTTTCTTGTTTTCAATTTTATTAATTTCTCCTTTAATTTTTTGAATTTCTAATTTGATATTTAATGGGGGAGTTGATTATTTTCTCTAATTTTTTTTTTAGTTGCATGCTTAGTTCATTGATTTCCTCTTTCTAATTTCAATTCATGTAAGCAGGTTATTTTAGGTTTTTGCAAGGCAAATGGGGTTAAGTGGCTTGCCTAAGGACCCATAGCTAGGTAATTATTAAGTGTCTGAGACCACATTTGAACCCAGGTACTCCTGACTCCAAGGCCGGTGCTTTATCCACTACGCCACCTAGCTGCCCCTAAGCAGTTTTTTTAAGTGTCTTATGTACAACATAATTTTGCTATTTCTAATATTTGATTTTCTCCCTCAAGGATATGATTTCTCTTAACACAATTTTGATCAATGTACAGCATGGAAACAATGTAAAGATTATCAGACTGCCATCTGTGGGGGGGATGGGGGAAGGGAGGGTGGGGGAAAAGGTGGAGGAAAAATTTTAAAATTCAAAACCTTACAAAAAATGATAGGTAGAAACTACTATTGTATATAATTGGAAAACTAATAAAATATTAAAAAAAATAAAGTGGCACTTGAGCTGAGCCTTAAAGGCAGGAAGGTATTACAAGGAGGCTGAGGTGAGGAGGAAGTCTTTCAGACAAGGGAACAGCCTACAAAAAAGGGAGGGAAAAGGGAGTTTAGTTTGACTGGAATGTAGGGAAGCAAGGTATAAAGTATAGGATGTAAGTATGCACCTTATTCTAGAAGCAATAAAGTTTCTTGAGCTGGTGAGTGACAGGGTCTAAATTTAATTATATGCCCTGTGAAACTTTCTTTTTTTAGGATTTTTTTTTTGTAAGGCAAACGGGGTTAATTGGCTTGCCCAAGGCCACACAGCTAGGTAATTATTAAGTGTCTGAGACTGAATTTGAACCCAGGTACTCCTGACTCCAGGGCCAGTGCTTTATCCACTACGCCACCTAGCTGCCCCCCCCCCCCGTGAAACTTTTTTGTGACATCTTTACCAATGACAAATACCTATTGCATTTAAACAGAGGTGTATTTGTATGGTATATATTCTCATGCATCTACCTCTTCAAAGAAACTGTAATATCCATGTATTTACCAGAGCAATAAGATTGCACATATATGCATAAAAATATGCTAATAAACTTCTAATACATAAGAACAGTGATAAAATTTTACTTTATAGAAATGATGAAAGCATCTTTTTTGAAAAAAATCTGTGAAAATATCCATTTTTAATTATATTAGCATGGTTAAATCAAACAAATTAGAAAGTATACCCATGAATTAATGCATATTTATTTGTATAAAGCTAGGAATCTATTCTAGGAAGTTAGAAAAGAACACATTAACTATTTATGAATAGCTGCCAAGAAAACCCCAAATGGGGTCAGTGCAGAATTGGACATGACTGAAAAACTATTGCACAACATTATCTATGAATAGGTCACAGTAAGAGGTACTAGTAATATTTTTCTTAAATACCACATATTAAGGTGATATGTAATTTAAAAATTAAATGTGTTGAAATATGTATTGAATTTACAAGTTTTTATGCATATATGTATCATATTTACAATCACAGATAAAAAAAGAAAAAGCTTTTTAGAAGACCATCTTAATTTATTATTTCTATTCTTTAATGTTATATTCCTTGATTCTTCCTCTCTTTAAAGGCCATCAGAAATCTCTGCTGGGAATTTAATGTACCTAGCTAATAAAGGAAAGCTTTAAAGTGCTAATATGGCATTTAATAACATATTATAACATATCCTTTCTAGTCTATAAGAATTTTGCTTAAATCTAGGTAAATTATATTTACTACTGGGGTTCTGCAAATGGAATTCTGGCCCACTACATGGCACTTTGGAAGACCTGCAACTATCTGCAGAATCCCTTCAATAAGAGTAGTCATTTTTGTTGAATTTTGTCAGTTTGCTGTTTGATGAGTTTTAAGGTTATTAGGCATATGTAATTTTTAAAGGAATACTAAATTTATCATTTTACAAATACTAAGCCAGGAAAATTCTTTATAAATTTGATTTGAACTGAAATACTATAACCAAATATCTATAGTTCTTGAGCACATGGAGAGAAAGTTGCAGTACATTTTGTATTTGTCACTCATCTTGTGAGAACAGCTGTTCAACAATAGTTTCCTCATCTACTATGTCAAAACATGAAAGGAGGTCATGCTGTCATGTCCCATTCTTAATGAAGTCAGGAGGGATCTTTTATATCACTGCTTGCTTTACGAGATTTTAATTCTTTCTTTGGTAACACTAGAATTTTGCCTGGCAGCAAATTAAAGCTTAGGAGACCTATAGTAGGCAGATTTTTTTTTCCTTTTTCTTATTTCAAAGTGGGACAAGACTTTGTCCCTATCTAGTTCTATTCACTTTACTTACATGGTGGACAGATTTCTGGCAAACTTAACCATTTTTTTAAAAAGTTGTTAACCCTAAGTAAGAAAAAAACTTTAAAGAAGCTTCTTTACAAAGCACTTGACTCAAATCAGCAGCATCAAAGCAATCAATCAATAAGAATTTGTTAAACACATATTAGAGACTAAAGACCCAAAGATAAAATTAAACAGTTCTGAGCCTCAAGGAGTTATAGAATCTATCGAGGGAGACTATATTTATACAAAGTAAATGCAAGTTGATTTTAGGGAAGAGGCCACACAAAGCCAGAGATCAGAAAAGGCTTTATGAGGAGCTGAGCTTGGAAGAAAGTGATGGATTCTAAAAGGTGGAAACGAGGTGGGGAGAGAATTCTAGGCACAGGAGAAGAAAAGTCCTGAGAGGAGAGAGAGGGAATATCAAGAGAGAAAGGCAGTGATACATAAACAAAGAGACTGGAAGCTTTAAATGTCAAACAGAAGAATTTGTATTTGATCCTTACACAATAAGAAGTTAATGGGAGGCTAGCATGCAGTGACAATCTGATCTGTGCTTTAGGAAACACACTTTGGAAAGATGGGAAAAGAGAGAAACTTGAGAAGGGGAAGATTATGGTTCAGGTGAGAGGGGATAAATCCTAACCAGGGTGAGATTGGTAACAATGTGAGTGCAGGGAAGAGGGTGAAAATGAGATGGAGGGAGAATTGACAATGCTTGAATTTGCTAGTTCAGTACCAAAATCATTGATTTAACATTTTGTCAAGTTTTATTCCCTTGACAATGTCCACTTTTGAGACCATAGGATCCAGAGATAACTTGTATAAATCTTACTTGATCAAAAATCTATTTTGTAGCAACCCCCCATCCATCCCCACAAGCAGCTCACTGAGAAAATGCTTTAAAACTGAGAGTAAAAAAAAAAATCTTTAAAAGTCCCATATTTAACTTATGAGTAGCTCTAATTGTTAGAAACCTAAATAGTCACCTCTACAACTTCTAATCACTGTTGGCTAGTTTTGTATTTGGTGCCAATCAGAACAAGTTACTCCTTTAAATGACAAAGTTCAGTTACTTGAAAAGAGCTATGACGTCCTTTCTTTTCATTTTCCTCCACTCTAAAAATCTCCAACTATTTCTTTTGTTTCTTTTTTTTTTTTTAGATTTCTGCAAGGCAATGCGGTTAAGCGGCTTGTCCAAGGCCACACAGCTAGGTCATTATTAAGTGTCTGAGGCCAGATTTGAACCCAAGTACTCCTGACTTCAAGGCCGGTGCTTTATCCACTGTGCCACCTAGCCACCCCTCAACTATTTCTAAAAAGGCATTTTATCCAGTTCCTCATACCATGCTGATTTCTCTTTTGACATACTGAAGCTTATTGACCTTTTCCTTTAATATTCAGCATTCAGGACCAAGTATATTATATATGTGGTCTGATGAGGACTGGGTAAAAATATTTGCCTGCCACATTACTAAAGCTTAGGAAAGCATAAGCATTTTTTAACTGCCATGTCATACTGCTAACTCATATTGGACTGAAGTCTTTTTTCACAAAATTCTGTTTTGTGTGTGTGTGTGTGTGTGTGTGTGTGTGTGTGTGTATCCCCCATACTGTGTATTTGTGAAGCTTCTTTTTGGAATCTAGTATAAAACCTTCTATTTAATAATATTAAATTTCATTTCATCCAATCAGTCCAATGTTTGAGCCTTTCATCAAGTGCTTTCTGGATCCTGGTTCTATAACTGAAAATATTATCTTTCCAAGCAATATACCATTTTCAAAGTGTACACACACACACACACACTAACTAGACTCTCCCTTTCTCTCATGTAAATTACTGAAATTGTGGAACAAACACAGGGTCAAGCAAAGATTTATAGGGCACTCTTCCAGAACTCCTTCCAAGTTAATCAAAACATATTATTTCCACAGCATTTCCCCAATCTACCAGTCTAGTTACCCTGTCATAAAAGATCTATCATCAGTTTATCTCTGTTCTTAATGAAGTCAATTGAAGAAGATAAATTGGCTTTTAGTAATCAGAAATAGGAATCAACCTCTTGGTAGCAATTTCTAAAACTTAAAAATTTTTAAGTCATGCTTTCTGGTATATAGTTGGCTGAATCTTCCTTTAATCCTCCAATCCCTTTGTATAAAACAATTAAAAATAAAATTTTAAATTGGGACATTTGCTCTTTTCTAGAGCAAATGTCTTATCCTCTACAGGGTTTCTAAAATTACCAATAATGGGTCAAAAATCACATCTGCCAATTTTTAAAGAATTCTCAGATATCAGGCTGGTGATTTGAACTTAGTGAAGGGCAGCATAATGCTGATCAATCTTATCATTAATCTTAGATTTCCACACCCTTCTAATAATTTTCATTCTGTGCTTCCTAATCCAGAGGACATTCCTTGTAAAACAAGTAAAGTATATGTTATTTCAGCCTCTTCAACACAGTCTTACAGAATTGTTTACCCTTTTTTAGAACACTGAATTTAAGATAAATATGACAGAGCCCTGGCTGTTATTTAAAAGCCCAATTTGGTGGTTCTGATCCAATACTGCTAAATTATATAGAAACATACTAAGGTACAGGACAATTTTGCTTTTGCTTCTTGTCAAAAAAGCTTTTCATCCTGAAATTCTTATTGATAACAAGGGCAATAGGCTACCACAATGCAAATATGCAGGGAGTTTCCTTTCCTTCAATATGACATTCAAGGTCATGGATCTAGGATCTTAGAAGAAGTCATTTAGTCCAACCTCCTCATTTTGCAAATGAGAAATTAAGCAGAGAGAGAGAGAGAGAGAGAGAGAGAGAGAGAGAGAGAGAGAGAGAGAGAGAGAGAGAGAGAGAGAGGAAGAGAGGAAGAGAGGAAGAGAGGAAGAGAGGAAGAGAGGAAGAGAGGAAGAGAGAGGAGAGAGAGAGATCAAGCAGCCCAAGGGCATATAGGTAAAAAGTGGCAGAGATGAGATCTCAATTCTTGTCTCTGTGACTCTTAAGTTTGGGCTCTTTTCAATGCACTATTCAAACTTTTGCTTATCTGAAGGACATTCATTATGTCCTCAACCACTCCCAAGTCTCCTAGTCTCAGTAAGTCAATTCTTTCTAATCTAGCTCAGGTCTTCACAGTAAGAGGTCCCCAACTGACCTTCCTCTATCAATTTTCTCTCCTCCCCTTATTATCTTTCACATAGCTGCTAAAATGATTTTCCTGACCATAGGTTATTATCCTGCTCAATAGTGACTCTTGACTCTTCTAAAATAAATACAAGTTTCTTTGTTTTGGGCATCTAAAGCTCTTCAAAACCTGGTTTTTTTTTTTTTTGGGGGGGGGGGGCCTAGGTTGCACAGTGGATAGAGCACTGGCCTTGGAATCAGGAGTGCCTGAGTTCAAATCCAGCAAGCCACTTAACCTCATTGCCTTGAAAAATCTAAAAAAACTCCAAACCTGGTTCTGGTTTCAATATATATTATTCCCTTTTATATACTCTGTGGTATGTGTCAAACCGGATGTTTATCATAAATGATACTCTCTCTTCTCCAAATTTTTGCACTTGCTGGTCCACCATGCATGGACTGCATTCCCTCATCACTTTTACTTCTTCCTATACTGCATTTCCACACGTTTGGGACTATTTATATATTAACAAATATGTAGACAGTTGCAAACACTTCCACCCAAACATCCTGAAGGCAAACACTTCAGGGTCACACTTTAGGAGAATTTGAACTCAGGTTTTCTGACTAAATCTAAACTTCAAGGCATCTCACAAAGCTGCTCCTTCTTTTAGTACTGTTGCTATTTGCATTCTTCCACTTTATTCAACTTTCCAATTTTACAAATAAGCTTAAGTTTTAAGCCAGCACTGTCCTTGACAGATATATATCTCTCTGCTGGCCAAATAACCTAGAGTTTGATGGCTGAGGTCATTTCTAGGCTTTTTTCATTTTCTGATGGTGATAATTATTAATATTCCTTAGGAATTCATAGAGGTAGCCTATCATCAATATTTTTAACCTATTTTCAATTTTTAATTATAAAGAATTTATTTAAGTAGGTCTTATGATTGGGTATCGATTTTGTACAGTTTCACTCTAAGGCAATAATCTGAGAAGGTAATGACAGCTGATATGGTAAATGGCTATTTGTAGTTCTTTCTGATCGGATGAAGCGACTTAATGCTTGCCAAATCCAGTGCCTACTTACTCTTACTCTTTCTTTGAAGAAAAATGTCCATTATAATTTTATATATATATATATGAGCATATATAGATTATATGCATATTTACACACACATATATATCCTTCATGTTCTTTTTCTTAACATATTTTTAATTTCCTCCACTGTGCCTACCTGTATTGAAGCTGCTGAATGATGTATATTTTGATGTCCTTTTTTTTTTTGTCAAGGTCTTTGTAGAATTTTTCTTCCTTTTCATTGTTTGCAACAGATATAATTTTCTTCATAGTGGTCTTTTTCAAATGTTTACCATGAGCAAAAAATACAAGGTGATTAAATGTCCCATCAAACATGTGCTTACTGTTGCCTTTTAATATAGCAGAAAATCAACTCTGCAGCTCTTTTAATTGACTCTTAAAGAGAATTGAGTCCTATTTGTCTGCTATTTTTCCTTTTGCCTTCTGTTTTTGTTTGCAATAATGTCAAGATTGTTATGATTAAATCCAGACACTAATATGTTCACCTATTAATCACTGAACAAATATCTCACACTTAAAAGTAACAACAGTTAAATACATCTTTAAAAATTATATTATTTTTAGTATTCTTACATCTTTTCTTCTATCCCTCCATTATCACTGCAATAGCAGCAGGGGAAGGTTATAAGGATTTAAAGACTATTTTGTTCTTTTCAGAAGTTTACCACAATCAAAGAATTAATTTCTAAATATAACTTAGTAGCAACATCTCACTACTGGTGAGGTACCTTTTCAAACTCAACCAGATAGTCTGTTCTTTGAAAAAGAGATGGTTATTTGGTGGGTCAATACTTTGAGTATTTGCAACATGGTCAAAGCTTATCCTCCATTTGCAAAGATTTCAAAAACCTAGCATCACCTTCATATCATGGTAAAGCATCACTTGATGACCAAACAGTAAAATATTATCTACCTAGTATACCCTTAAAGTTACAATGATTAAGAAGAAAGATAAACATCTATATATTTCATTTATTAAAGGTAGAAATCGTTCCATGTAGTTTAGAAGAATTTCTGTCATAAGCTATAGAACTGAGAATCACAGACTAACAAAATCCCTTAAGGATCAAAATGGTGGAGCACTCAAAGAGTGAGAGAGATATGTTAAGCATAAATATGCTGTAGAATATTACCAACATGATTTATGTTCCAAAGGTATTGTAAAAAATACTATCCAAGTAATTTTTAAGCAGAAAAGGAGGCATGATAGTCATGGAGCAAGACGGAAAAACAACAGATTGTTTCCCTGCTGCATTAGTATCTATGAAATATAAAAAAATCCTTGAGTAGCTTCCAAGTATGTTTGGAAATCACTTACAAAAGATTTATGTGTGGACACAGGCAAAGAAAGGTGATGTTTGTCTCACAGGAGCGAATATCCAAATGAATGATCTAATGTCCACTGAAGGCCCAGAGTATTCCATAAAAAAAATTGAAAAATATAGTTACTTAAAAGTATAGCCTTTAGTTATCTGGAAATTGATTTTACTCAAAATCTCGTTCTTTGATAATACTGGATAAATGGGGAAGACTGAAGGATTAAACTGATCCTGTGTATGAACATTTATGGACTTCCCCTAAGGAAACCTACCCAAAGGTTGTTGGGGTAGGAAATCCATGAGTTATGACAACCATTCAAGGGGCCCATAGAGAATGATGTCCAGGATGCCAATAAGCAGGGAAGTGGCTGAAAGGATCTTTCTTTATGGCCTGCTTTTGGGTTGAAGGGTGCTGTTAGGTAGTAATACTTCCAAACAGAGCAGCTAAAGTCAGTTATACCTGGAAAGAAGGGTCTATCCAGAAAATGCCCAAACTGCAGTGAATGAAGGGTATGCTACTGAAACAGGTTCTGTGGTATGTATTCATTAGTGTCTACTCTTCAGGGCACTGTGCAAGGTGTGAGGGGAAAGGGATGGGGAACTGCTTTGGAACTTCCTTGGTGAAAAGGACTTCAGCAGAAGGAAATTCCATCTCATGAGAGACTTGGGAACAAGCCCAGGAGCACAGTCAGACACCAAGTGTTGGGGAGAAAGAGGACATTGCCCTTGCCCCCAAGGAGCTTGCACTCTATTAGAGGGGCAATACATGCACAAATAAGTCCACAGGAAATAGATCCAGACTCAGCTTGGGGGGGGAACACCTGGGGTGATCAGTGAGGGCTTAAATGGGGTTTATAGTTAAAATGAGATTTTTCAAGGCGGGGGGGGGGGGGATCATTTTAAAGGGATGAGCCAGGGTACAGTACATTCTAGCCATGGGAGCAAAAGCCCAAAGCCAGGACAGAAAAGTGTCCCCCAAAAGGAAAGGACAGCAAATTTATGTCAATCCAAGGAGCAACTTTTAATTAAGATTGCAAAGTTAGATTGGAGTCAGAGTGTGAAAGACTTTGCAGGTGGACTAGCCTTATTAAATCCTAGAGATAATCAGTTATTGGAGTTTACTGAGTATGTGAATGATTTGGTCAGACCTGACCTTTTGCAAAAATCATTTTGGTAGATGAGTGGTCTAAAGTAGACTCAAGGCAGGGAAACCAATTAAATGGTTGTTGTAATCAATTAAGCAACAAGTATTTATTAATTACCAACTCTGGATCAGGTACTCTGCCAGGAATTCTCTTGTACTGCCAACAACTGGAAACTAAGAAACTGACCATCAATTGGGAAGAGATTGTCAAATTTTGTTATATGAATGTAATGGAATATGACAGTTCTGAGAAATAATGAAGGGGAACTATATCATAACATCAATGCTGTAAAAACAAACAATTTTAAGATTGAGATTTGATCAACACCATCATCCACCATGTTCCCAGAATGCTGCAGAATACTACCCAACCTTCTGAATATGCAGAAAGAGACACAGATTTTTGGATACAAATAACATGGGAATTTATTAGGCCTATTTGTTCAAAGGGTTTGCTTTTGCTTTTTCAGCAAAAAGTAGAGTTAGGAAAACAAAAATTTATTTGAAAGTTTCCTTATTCTGAATCTAAATAACTAAGCAAGGATATTAATAGATGGAATCTTTATTAATGTATAAGATGAACTAGATAAACTGATTACTGCAATAGACATGTAGTTGCCCTCTTTTCTTTTTCTTTTTTTTGTTTTTTGCCCTCTTTTCTTAACTTTACTATAATGTTAAACTGATCTTAAAGTCAAGGCTTGACCATATTGAATAAACGCCTTATTCAATAAATTACAGTGGCTTCCCCCTTTCACCTCCAGAATTAAATGTTTGGCTTTTGCATCTGTGATAACCCAGTCTCCAACTACTTTTCCTGTCTTCTTATACTTTACTCTCCTATTATCTATTCTAAAATTCAACGACATTGACTTCTCTGCTATTAATTGTACTTTTCAAAGCACGTAGCACACAATGCCTAGAATGCTGTTTTACTAGCACTGCTATCATTATCATCATTTCCATCTCCTGGTTTCCAACTAAAATCCCATCTTCTGCATGAAGCATTTTTAAACTTTTTTATTATATCTTATTTGTATGCTCCCCCATCCCATTAAACAGAGAGCTCATTGAAAGCAGGAACCAAATTTTATTTGGGGGGAGGATACCTTTTTTTTGTATTCTCAAAATTTAGCACAGTATCTGGTAGGTATTTAATATATGATTGTTGACTTGACTGAGGATTCTTTTAAATATACACTTTTATGACTGTATAACACCAAATCTTTACAAACAATGTAAAAGAATTTTCTTGACCCAGAGTAAACTGTAATTGAGAATATTAATAGGACAAAATCCATTCTTTGTAGTCAAATCTATTATGTTTAATATAATCAAATCAAAGGGAATAACAGATCTAGAACTTTTCTTCTCAAATTAGAGAACGTAGATAAATATATTTAATACATTTCATAGTAAAAATAGAAAAAATAATGTTAGTAAAAATAACATATTTCAAATGGCATATAATATAATCCTCTAGATAATTTGAATTTGAATTTTACATAGGAGGTGAAGTTTCAAAAGCTCCTATTACTTGAAATTTTGTGCTCAAAGTTATTTACTTCACCATATTAAGTACTGGTACTTAACAATTGTGTTTATAAACAAGCACTCTGACATTCCATGAAAAGTATTTACTAGTTAGAATGCTTCAATGCTTTATTTTGTGGAAGTTTTCTCACAAGTACTATGAGTGTTTTCAGATCCATCCTTAGAGATGAGCCCCAAATTTTCTATCCTGAATGTGATGTTACATTGCATTAGCTGATCATTATTCATGCACTGTATGAATCCCAAGTGTTATGGGCTAGAAATAAAAATAACAATAATAGAGTGCTGCTAACCAGTGCCCAGTATTGTGTTTAAGTACTTGACACATATTTTTCTCATTTGACCCTCATAACTACCCAAGGGTGTAGGTGTTATTAATATAACTATTTAAAGATGAGGAAAATTAAGGCATAAAGAGTGGTGAAATGACTTGCCCAGGTTACACAGCTACTACGTATCTGAGACTGGATTTGAACTTGGGTCTTTTCTAACTTTAGGCTCATACAAATAAATCTGTAGGTGACTATGTAAGATGTCTGAATTTTGCCCAAAATAACCTGAGGGTACTTTTTATGACCTAGAATACTTGTGAACATTTACTTTTAGTTTCAGCCAAAGTCATTGAAACAACATTAGTAAGGTCACATAGAGATGACCTCATTTGTTAAATTCTCCTGGCAAGCCCCTCTTCAATTATTAAATGGTTTATTTTAAAAGATTTCAATCACTAACTATGGGGCAGATAGAGAGAGAGCACCAACCCTGGAGTCAAGAGGTCCTGAGTTTAAATCTGACCTCAGACACTTGACACTTACTAGCTGTGTGACCCTGGGCAAGTCACTTAACCCTGATGGACTCCTATCCAGGTCATCTCCAGTTAACTTGATTCATATCTGCCACTGGACCCTGAGGCTGGTAACTTAGCACAGTATCACTGGAGGGTCATGGCATCACTTCCCTGATGTCTTCAATCAGGGGTAGGTTAGTCATAGCATTTTTTATTTGGGGAGAGGAAGACAAACATGGTGATTGTTCATAGATGAAAAGGCACTCTGGGTTAGAAAATCCCCCCCACCCCCCAATACAGATGATAAAGTAGTTTAAGGCAATAAGAAGTGATTTGCACCCACAGCCTATTTTTGTGTCAGAGGAAGGACTTGAACCCAGGACCTTCCTAATTTTAAAGATGCCTTCCTATCCACACATCATACTGCCTTTCAGATAATTTTCAACAAGGAAGTTAACATTTTCTTATTGTGCCACAAACTACCATTTATCCATCTCATTTTAGTCTACATATCTGTTGGGTTTCCTCACATAGAAAATCCAATACATACTAATACAGATACTGAATGACTGTGTAAATCAAGCTAAATGAAATATTTGCTAGGAAAGAATATTGGCCATATTAGTATATAATTCATAAATTCATTAAATTCTGACTGGTACAAGATATTAATTCATAATTTATCAAAATAATAAAATGCTCTCCTCCGTTCAATTGCTGGTACAATGCTACCAATTTGCAATAAATTAGAAACCACTTGTTTGACACCACATGTATTTCAATGGTATCTCTGATATTGTGATACTATATTTATCCTTTATATTTTTACTTAGCAACATAATAGTATAACATGACTTATGTCTTATTTTTCAAACTAGCTACTTAAGCACAGAACAATGCTCTAGATTCCTACATCTTCTCCAAGCACCATCATTACAATTGCACATATCAAACAAATATATTGATTTTAAAAATGTTAGTTGAAGGAAAGATATTCAATGAAATGAAAGGTCAAATTTATCTTTCAAAAGAAAAGTCAGTAATTTCAAGGAGTGTCAGTGAATAAGTAAATCTTTTGCACTTTCAACACGAAATCAACAATTTCAAGAAGAATGTCAGTGACAGTGAATCTTCTGCACTACTATACTTATAATACTATCAATAATAACAATAGCAGTTTACAGTTATGTAGTATTTAAAGGTAAGTGCTTTACATACATATTTTCTCATGTGATCCTCGAAGTGAACTGCTGTAAAATTAGCAGGATCCTTAAAGAATAGGTTCTGATCAATTAAGCAATATGATAATTATCACAACACTAGCTAAAGGGCATCCAAGAGTTGACCTCAATTCTAAATTTAATGCTTTTTCACTATATTAGTTTCCTTCATAGTATTAATATCTTTGCAAATTATGTGCCAAGATTATCAAGTTTATGGAACTCTAAATACAAGAAGATCCAATATTGATTTACATTTTAATCTTAGTAAGGACCATTAATTAAATAAAACTTTCAAAAAGAAATTATTCCCATTTTTGCAAGGTAGAATAAATCTCTCACTCATAAAAACTGCAGCAATTGACCTACATAATTTCCTTGTTTTCTTGTTCATATTTTTGTATAGCTATCAACTGTTATTTGGTTATAAAAACAAGCATTTAATGAGTATATCTAGGAGTTAACCCAAAATGTAATTTTTAATGGATATTTCAAAAACAATGTCTGTTAGGAAGCCATTATATGTATTTTAAGACTACTGCTGCTTAATTTAAGATTTGTTTTCTTTTATGTTCTGAACAAATATTAGTGAAATTATTTTGCTTATTAAAATTAAAGACAACATACCACCAAAAGCATCTGTATATGCTATACAAATGAACTATCATCAATACATGACCTATGATCATTATCTGAGGATAGTTAGAAAAATATCTTAAACTGCCATTAATTAATTAAATGGTCATTCATTAGGAATTACCATTCTTTTTTTATATTCTAAACTTCTTATTTTTCAAAAATTTTCATTCTACACATCAATATTATAAGTGATAAAAATATTTTTAAGTGATAAAAATATAAAATATTTTACAATACAGATCCATCTCTTTTAATAGGATGAACCGGTATAAATCCAAGTTTAAATTAATTTGAAAATTAAGGGGAAAAAAATCCTGAAATATTTAATGGAGGCATTTGGATTATATTTCAAACACTCAATTTTCTGAATTTTTATATATATAAAAGGTAATATAAAAGTACAAAAGCTGAATCACTTAGTAGTAAGTCAATTAAAAAATTAAGACACTTACTTAGGAGTTGAAGGACCCCTTGGCCATGTTCCATCTTCATTTTTCTGCTCTATTACTAGCATCTGTGAATATGACATAGTAAAATGGTCTTCCATAATTTTGAAATTAAAAAACAAAATTAATCACTCTAATTGGGTTTTTTAATCCAAAAAAAGAACAGGTTCGGATATAATACAGCAATAGAAAAAAAATTGACTTAAGGCTAGATAGCATTACCAACTAGGTTTTGATCTTAGATATGGTTCATTACCTCAAGTAAACACAACACCTAACAAATTCTATATTATTTTCTCAGAAATCAATGTCAAACTCTGAGAAATGATCTACAGAGAATGAAGACTATTTGTATGACTATATGAAAGTTGTTTAACCAGTATACTATGATTTGTACTCTGCTTATTTTGTCAATAAAGTCAGAGATGGATAAGGGGACCACTATGAGGCGCTAGGAAAAACTAAATCCTTATTTTAATAGCAGTAACAACACTGGCATATAGATAGTAATGTGTATATAGATATTACACATTATAAATCTCTCATGTATTCTTGTGAAATGATATAGGCTTTGTGTCATCAAAATTACTGTATATATAAAATTAAATGATCAGACCAAAAGAGCACTGATTAATAAATATGAGCAATAACAATCTAGAACAAAGTTTCTGAATATTAAAAGGTTGTCCTTGCCTTGTCATCAGTTCAACATTTTTAATACTGACTTGAATAAAAGCATAAATGGAAGGCTTATCAAAATTATCAAGAATACAAAGTAGGTGATATATCAGATCATAGATTCAAAATCTGAAAAAACTCAAAAGATTAGAAAAGTAGGCTCGAGTTTAAAAAAAAAACTTTTTGAGTTATAATCTAACTCCTAACATTTTTACTATTTCTCTGAACAGAGAGGTAGCCAAGGGCTTAGCAAATCAAATTTTCTAGAAGTGGCTAACAATGAATGTCTGGTTGAAAAAAAAATGGACTTTGAATTACGAAATTTGGGTTTCAATCTCAGTTCTGATAATTATATGACTTTGGGCAATTTAACCTTCCTGAGCTTCAGTTTCCTCATAGAAAATATGAGTACAATACCTGTACAGGGTTTTTGTTAGCATAAGTACATTTTTGATCTTTAAAAATTATGCATACACACACACACACACACACACACACACACCTATGATCAATTATCAATATAACAGATTTATGATAATCACAAAAGGTAACTGGGTTTTGCTGAAACAATTATTATGACTATCTTAGGAAAATGTCTGGATTACTTCTTAAGTTTAGAATTCTAAGAGACCTCAGATGTGTCACCTGGTTTAATCCCTTCATTTTATAAGTTAAAGAGGGTAATGTGGTATGGTCAAAGGTTGCACAGCTACTTAGTAGAGAACCAATACTAGATTCCAATAAATATTTAATTCACTGTAATTACTTTGAATTCATAATAACTATTTATTATTATTATTTTTTTTTAGGTTTTTGCAAGGCAAATGGGCTAAGTGGCTTTCCCAAGGCCATACAGCTAGGTAATTATTAAGTGTCTGAGACCAGATTTGAACCCAGGTACTCCTGACTCCAAGTCTGGTGCTTTATCCACTATGCCACCTGCCACCTAGCCGCCCCCATAGTAACTTTAAATAGTCCTTAACAAGCAAAATCATTTTATAGAAATGTTAATAATCTCTTCTAGACTATAATTCTAAATATCAACGCTATTGGTAGTGAGCAAAAAATGACGTGGATGATGTGAAACAGCAAGTAATCGGAAATGTTAGCCATTTTAGATGTTAAAAATCTGTTTATGAATTTATAAAGATAAAGCCTTAAACATGTTAAAAACCATGCCTTTGGCTAAAGAGACACTGAGCAATTTTTAAATTTTATCTTCTTGTACCCAATCCAAGCATTATTTTTATCTCTACTCTGACTGAAATGGACAGTATCACTTTTTAGTCAAAGGAAAATCTAAATAGCTGCCCATTCTCTAAGTTTACCCTGGCAATTTTGCCTTCCAAACAAATTTTTCTCATTTTTGCTAAACCTAAGTCTATGCAGAATAGAAACCTAAGGATGAATGGTCATCAGTAAAGAATTTAAATAAGAGTTGATGTTAAGATGTTGGAAGTGATAGATGTTACAGAGAAGCTGTAAGAAAGAAAATCCAAGTAGCTGAACTGTATGCGAGCATAGCCTATAATTGGATTTTTCACTAGCCCATTTGCTTATTTATGTGAAATTGATTTCAATTCAAGAAACACTTAATGAGAGTCTATCAAGTACAGAATCTGCCAATCTCATTTTCTGATTGTCTCCCATTAAGAAATGTTACTAATCTGCCTTTTAATAAGATGTCCCAAGTCACAGAATCATGGAATCGTAAAGAGTTAGAAGGAATCTTTGAGGCCTTTTATCCAAGCTTTTAACACATGAATTATCTCTAAAACATCTCTGATATTAACCATCTAATAATCTTTGTTTGAAGTGATAAGAACTCACTCTTTTTCTGAGTCAAGTCATTTGATTTTCTTCAATAGCTCTGTTAGGAAGCTTTTCCTTATAAAGAACTGACATGTATTATGAAGTCCCTAATATATGCCAAGGTATTGTGCTTGTATTTCTGGGGAAACAAGTATGAGAGTATCCAACTTTTATTCTCTGGGACCAAGCAAAATGAGTTCTCTTCCACATGCTAATTCTTCAGTTATCTAAAGAAAACTAGAAAAGTCCTTCCTTTCCAAATCTTCCTTTTTTTCCTAGGCTAAACAGTTACAGGTTATTTCACCAATCCATGTATGATACAATTTCAACTGCCCTCAACACCTCTGTATCCACTCCAACTTTATCAATCTGTTTTTTAAAATGTAACATCTAGAACTGAACATAATTCCAGATGTAATCAAACAGTGATAGGGGGAACAATGCAACTTTGTCTGGACAATATATTTCTTCATGATGTGAAAGCATTATTATATCTTTCTAACTTCCACGATTTACTTTTGGCTTATGCTTATTAAAGTCACGAAAGTCTTTAGGTCTTTTCATTGTTTATTTACTCCATCCTTGTAGAGGAAATTTTTTGAAACCTAAATATAAGATCTCATAAAGCCCTTCTTGCCTAACAGGCAATTTTCAGATCTTGATTTTGCTTTAAATGTAGCAATTATCCTGCAAATGCACCCATTTTTATGATAAATATATATATTTGATGCTATAACTTCATCCAAGCCACTGATAGAAATGTTGAACACAACAGGGCCAAGGACAGAGCCCTTTAGTCCTTTTTTTAGATTTTCTTCTCTAAGATGACAGTGATCTATCAACTAATACTTTTTAGGCCTACTAAGTCCATTATGGATATTCAGGTATACAACTAAGACAAGGATTGGTATCTAGCATACTTAAAATAAAAAGTGTTGATGAACAATACCTGTCCTTGATATAAACCAGCATCCTGAATGGTACTGTCTGGCTTATTTAGTGGTTCAAATGTATTACTCATATACTTGTTCCATAATCTGGTCTCTTTTTCATCTGGAATATTGAAGATTTTTCTTATTTCTTTTTCAATTGTATCTGAATTTAAAGAAAGAAATATAAATATAAAAAAACTTTTTTAAAAGTTCACATCAAATAAAGTTAATCATTAATAGGTAGTTCAAAACTTTAAACAAGAGGTTGTAACAGTCAGATTGAACTGTGTGTGAACAGACAACTGAATACTACATACACCCCCAGCCAAATCACTTCAATTTGTCAGTGTCTAAGGCATCCTTATAAATTACAAGCTGCAGAAGAGTTAATGATCTGCACTGGTAGAGAGAATTTCTTCATCAGACTTCCCTAAACCAATGAAATCACAGGACTCTATAAAGAAGAGATTTTAAAAATGAAGGAAACTTCAAATACTATCAGGAGGAAAGAAGGATTTGACAAATATCCATAAACATGAATGCTGTGAAGAGGGTCCTCAAAATCAACAATACTTTAAGAAGGAAACCGTAAAATAATTCCAAATGCAATTTTCCAAAAGAAATCTGAAGTAAAAAAATTTGAACATAAGTCACTAAAATGTAAGTTTAAGTTAAACAAGTGAATTTTATTTCAAACAAATTATTTTAAAAATTATTAACAATTCAATACAAATCAATAATAAAGAAATAAATCAAACTAATCACAGAAACTAAAGGCCATTTAAAATGGCTTTTTACAACAACTCATATATGATTCCATAAACTGGATAAGATTTAACTTTGAATAACTTCAACTATAACAAATTAACAAATTATTAAAGGTAAGTAGCTTTCAAAATGATTACCATAGTAACGAAAAACATAGATCTTAAAATCAATTTAAAATTTAAAAACTTTGAAGTATATATAATTTTATCATCAGATTCTACTTCTGTTTGCCAATTCTATGACTATAAAATAATCAATGCAAAATCACTATTCAGCATATAAAATGTTTTGATTACATTGCTTCTTAAAATATAAAGTTATAAGAATCAAATACTCTAAAATGAGCTAAATTTCAGAGTAATCAAAGTTTAAGAAATAAATGTATCTAAGTTTACCTAATAAAATTTATATTTAAAAGTAGTTCTATCATAATCTAAAGCAAGCATATTGAGAAAACTAAAACTTCTCTTTTTATATGAATCAGGTAGATTATACAGCATTCTAAACAAAATGGTGCTTTTAACATAGTTCTCAAAAATAAAATTAAATGTGATATTCTTAACAAAAGCTAATTACATAAAATAACTTTAAAAAACCATTCCAAAACAGACATGACATTAATCATTCTTTTATCACATATTTCACTGTGATACATGTAATATATATAGATATTATATTTCACTAGCAAATGAGAAAATGCTAAAATATCAAAAGTTAGATGTAAAAATTTTAAAATGATTAAATTTTCAAATGACCGTAAGTTTTTACTATCATTGGTACATTATGTTCTCTGTTGACACAAATATGATCTTCCAGGAAAGGAAGCCTTTAAAAACTTCCTGAAGAAGGAAAGGAAAAAATAACCCTGAACAAAAAGAAAAAGCACCTAGTTGTAGCTGAAGTTAATTGCTTTTATGGTGAGTCAGTTCTCAGTTTTGCAATGAAAGGGTCAAAACAGGGATCAGAGAAGAAAAACAGTTCCTGAAGCTTTGGTAATTTGTTAAAAACCTTTGGCAAAACCATTACAAAAGAATAATCTCCATGCCTCAATGAGGCATGAATGTGATCCTGGGTTTTTGATATCTGGAAGAGACTGTCTAAACAAGGGGAACAAGAACCGGGCCTACCTACCAGTGATCATTAGTAAGTTATCTAACAAGGTTTTTCTTTGGTTTGAGAAAACATAATAAACAACATAAAATATATCATGGCTCTCAGTTCTCAGTGATCCCCTTCCATTTCCAGTCATGGTGGTAGTAGAAATGGTAGATTGATATAGTCTGGTTTTCATGATCAGAAACTAGGATTTATATCCCTGCAAGAATTAAATCACATCAGTGTTAACAAACTGCCAAAGATGAGTCCAAAGGCAATAAGACACATCAGTTCATATGTGCACATGTATGTTTATGTGTTTCTGGTCATCTTACATTGTGGTGCTCATTTTTAATAAGAGAATAAAGATATTACCATGAAAACAATTTGCTTCTGTGCCAGTATATACTGCAAAGGATGAAATAGGAAAAAATTACCAATATTTCCCTAACCAAGTCAAAATATAAACAAGGATTTGATGACATCAGGAAGAAGTTAAGGATGTCAAAAACTGAAGGAAATATGGTTTAAAATTAAAAAATAAAAGAAAATGAACACTATCTCCCTAACCAAGTCAAAATATAAAAAAGCATTTGATGACTTCAGGAAGAAGGTAAGTTAAGGATGGCAAAAATTGAAGGAAATATGTTTTGAAATTAAAAAATAAGGTTAAAAGTTTGTATAGACAGACTATAAAAACAAAATGTTGTCTGTTCCAAAACTAGATTTTTATAATAGAAAAAATATTTTTCTTCAGTTTGTCCCTTGAAGGGGATAAAATCTGAAGTTCATTTGCCTCAGTAGTGATTAGAAAGGACTAATGAGTGAAGATGATGAAGACTCCCATCCCATAAACCCTATTATTTAACTCATTCTTCCAGAGTACTCAGACACAGCTTCTGTGATATTATACCTAGGCAAGCCAAAATATTGTAAATAGAACTACATTGCAGCTGAACCTTATTTCCCTCCTTACTATCCTCAATTGACACTTAAGTGTGATAGTGACTTTTGTTATAGGGTTAGATGAAAAATAAGGAAGTTTTAAAGAGTCCTAATGTAAAATGTCTTAAGTTTCAAACAACTAACTTATAAGCTGATATATTCTTATCAATAAAAAACATTTATTAATAGATTCCTAGCTCCAAGATACTGAGCTTGGAGGTAAGACTTAAAAAGACAAGAGTAAAAACTCTCTAGCCTCAAGAAGTTTATATTCCAATGGCAAAGGCAATATAAAACAGATGTATATACAGATTAACTCTAAGGTAAATGCAGTTTGTGAAATATAGGGTTTTTTCCCCCCTGGGAACAGGGTTGGATGGGGTAGGGGAGAGAGAACAGGATGAGGAAAGGCTTCATGAAGAAGATGACACTTGCACAGAGTGCTAAAACAAACCAAAGGTTCCAAAAGAAAGGGGTGAGGAAAAGGGCATCCGAGATGTGGAGGGGGGCTGTCAGTACAAAGATACAAAATGGGAATCCAAGCATGGTAAGTGGTTCAACCTGAATAGAAGGCAGGGTACACACAAAAAGGGGAGGGGAATAAAGTAAAATTAGACTGTGAAAGGAGAAAAGTTTGCATTAGTTAAGGAAGGTGAAATTACATAAGCAAGAAGGAACAAGGAAGTTTGTTGAGAAGGAAGGTGACATGATCAAGCTTTAACCTGAGGAAAATCACTTTCATAGTCACATGGAGCTGGACAGGGGGAAAGCTATATAAATAACAGTTTATATAAATATAAATAAGCACAGCTAGATAGGTAAAGAGGTAGTTCTTGAAGCTGAGAGGAGCTAGATTCAAGTCCCATAACGCACCCAAACTGTCTACAGTGTCCTGACTATATCCCTCAGCCTCACAGGGTTCTAAGAAAAGCGCTTAGACTCTGAATTTCAGAGAATACACCAGCCTTCATTGATATAAGAACTTTCTTCACTGGAGAATTCCTTATCCCTCTATCTTGGACTGTAAAGGAAGCTCTAAAGACATTCTTTACTTTATGATATCTTCAACCTCCCCCCATTAAATTTAATATATAATTTCATCAAAAATCATCTACTGAAAAATGTGACTAATCCCAAAAGTTTCATTCATGTGCTCAAATTAAATATAAGGTAAGGTTCAATTTACATAAATTTGATCAATGCAAATCTAGATTAATATGACATTATTAAATACTCATTACCAAAAAAGTTGTGGTTTAGTGAGCTAAAAAAAACCCAGCAACATTCTTCCCAAGATCTCTGATGTTCTTTCTCAGATTCTCTCATAAAAAAAGTTGAAAAACTTCAACTTTTAAATAAGGTAGATTTCTTAATCAATTTAGTTGAAATAAGATCTGTTTTCTGGACTAATGTTACATAGCAGATTTCATTAAGTAATTTTAAAATATTTATCCTATTTAAATAATATAAAAAATATAATATTTTGGATAATGGATAATATTGCATAATCAATTTTTTTATTTGTTCCATGCCCTTTAATGCACCAAATATCATGGGCTCATTAAGAATTGTCATTATGGGCCAGCTAGGTGGCACAGTGGATAGAGCACCAGCCCTGGAGTCAGGAGTACCTGAGTCAAATCCAGCCTCAGACACTTAATAATTACCTAGCTGTGTGGCCTTGGGCAAGCCACTTAACCCCATTGCCTTACAAAACTTTAAAAAAAGAGAGAGAATTGTCATTATGAATAAACTGAATGTAATCATGAATTACCATTTATCTTTTTATTCTAAAATGCCAATACAATACAGACTCTAGCACATATTCATTCCATAAGCCACAATGTGTTTAACTCATTACTCACTAGTATAATTTGTAGCTAATTGAGGAACAAGTTTTTTTTTTTTCCTACACATGAAAGAGTCAGGTAAAAATAACTTCTTGCAGTGAAACAGAATCAGCACAAAGCCCAAAATCACAGTTGTGGGAGGCTGAAGTCCTCCAACAATTCTGAGTGTGTAAGGAGTGCAGAGTGATCCAATCTCATCATTACTAGTATCTCTTCCATAATGCAGTCTCTAGCCATCATAAGAGACTCTCGATATGCTTAATATTCTTTCCCTCTTTCTAATGCTTTTAAATAAAGACAGATACCATTGGTATTAATTCCAAAAGCCAATTCTACTAATGCTTTATTTAAAAACAAGGAGCCTGCTTTCATACATTAGTGCATGAAAATTTATGAGAAAATTTAACATGTCTCTAACATAAAACAAATGACAAACTACAGGACCAAACCTGTGATTTCATTAGTTTGGGGAATTCTCTGGAGATTCAACTCTATTTGCCATTGCAGGGCAGTCCCTTTTCTACAATTTTAAGTTTTAGAGAGTTTCCAAGAGTGGTGGGAACCTATAGTCCAGAGACAGCCAGGAAGGAATGAAGGAACTAAGCATTCATTAGGCATCTACTACATATGCCAGATGCTGTGCTACATGTTTTATAATTGGATCTTCACAACAACCTTGGGAGGCAGATGCTATTATTTTTCTCATTTTTACAAATGAGGAAATTAAGACAAACAGGGGTTAAGTGATGTGCCCCGGGTCACACAGCTAGCAAGGATGTGAGGCTGAATTTGAACTCAGATCAGAGTTCAGAGAGGGCACACAACAGCATGGTGCAACCACTGCCATCAGAACATGTTGCCAGTAGATGTCAAGAGGCAGGGCTGAAATCAAGGTTTTCTTTAATTGAGAGAGGAGTTGTCTACCCCAGTGGGGTGCTTTATAAAATATTAGAAGTACTTTATTGATGCTAACTGTAAAAAACAATGGAATGTAATAATATTATTCAGTTTTATGCTGAAAACCATTCTTGGGAGCCTTCAGAATTTCAACAGCGGGGCTGTTGAAGGAGAAAGAGACACATATTGGAGATGGATTACTAAAAATAAATGTAATTATCAATTCTTTAAGCTAACAGGATAGTAACTAGTTATTTTCCATTTTTAAAAAGGAACAGAAAATTCACTAAATGCTAACAATAGTCTTACTTAAATATTCATTTTACTGCTACCAATTTTAATTTCCCTTCAAACAATAAATGTTATATAACTTGTATTGAGTTAAAATATGAATTTCTCTTTAAAAAACATTCCTAATTAAAAAGTCCATAAAATGCAAATGGTGACATTTTAAGATTCCTTTAAAAATTCACACCAAATAACTCAATTTCTGGTTAAAATTTAAAATATAACAAGATTTAAGTTTCTAGCCAATTGCTTTAAATACCCCCCCCCCGCCAATGTATAAAATCCTGACAGAACAAGTAAGGTTATAAAAATTAGCTGAGAACAGTGATTTATTTTTGTCATAAAAAATTATAAATTTTTCATACCTATTGTGTCAGCTTTGCTAAATCTTCGTGTTACAACATTGTTCATATTTCCATTTTCACACAGCTTTAATTCTGTTAGATATACTTCTACTTTGCAGTGCTTTACAAACATACCCTGTTCAACCACCTGAAAAATAACAATTCAATGTCAGCTATATAGTTAAATACAATTGAATCTCTTCAAAAATTATATCTAAATTTTAAGATAAGAAACAACTTGGAAATCTCCAGTGGAAGCAATATTTATTTTAGCTATTAACATTTTTAAAATATTATACTGGACACAAACAAAATCAAATCTGTTTAGAACTTGAATAAAATTTAACAGATGACATGAAATTATAATATTAAGTAAATGAAAGTTTCAAAAGTTATGCTACTGGTATATGAATACACTTTTACATAATCAGAAATAAATAATTTTAAGGAAATATGAGAAAAGGCACCTTATTATTATAATTTATAATTGTAACATAGTCATTTAATTATTTCTGGATTCTTGCCCATGTTCCCAAGCAAAAGCAAAATTATCTTAAAAATTCTATTTTTATAAATAAATTTGGCTAAGAGTTATTACAACAATATAATACTACATAATAGATAATTTTTACAAATGAACCATTAGCCAAAATATTTAGCCATATGCTCTCGTAACTGATATGTTAGTTTCTAAATGTAAGATGACTTTTAGCTTGACCTTATCCATATATTTAGTAACATAAAGCTCCAAATGATAAATGTGTTAAACAAATATGCAAGAAATCAAACGTAATAATAGAAATACACACACACAGAGGATCACCTTTAAATATATATATATATATATATATATATGTATATATATATAATTCCTTTCGATCTTCTAAAGGGTAACTGTGGGTCTTAGTCATGAAAACTGTTTCTGAAAATAGTCAGCTGCCTGACATATGATACAATCGACAAATATGGTATAAAAGGAGGCTCCAAATGACTGCTATGAGAACCAGTCTCTCTCTATTCTAACCTTGCCATCTTCACTAGAGAACAATGATGATTTTCAATATGGAGATAACTTTTCTCTAGATTTAAAAATTAAAATGTAGTTTCAAATAAAATTGCTACCTAAGGTCAAGACTAATGGATACTTTTAAAATTATGCTTAGTTAAATTTCTGATATACATAAATACATTCAGAATTGCTTGCTGTAACCTAGACAACTATAATGCTTAATATTTATGGCACAAAATTAATTATTCAAAATTTGCCTTACAAACTTAATGTATAAAATGTGTTAGTTAATGTATTAGAATGTTTAAAGTTTCATATCATAGAATTTTAGGTTGATATATAAAATGATGTGAATAGAACTTGACATTACAGGAAACTTAAAAAGAATACTTGAGAGTCAAATACTCTGTAATAATCAAATATTTCTAATATAGGGATAAATATGAGAATCCTAAAACAAATATATTCATATAACTTTAGAAAGGTAGATAAAGACCCAAATTTCTTTACAGGGAAAAAAGGAAAAAACTTGGCAACAAAAATCAGAAATAAGAAAAAAAGAATATAGTAAGCATTCCTTAATCTAAAGGAATTTGAATTTCACTAAATTTTAAAGACTGAAAAGATCAATGTTACAGGAAAAATAAGAGAGAATAAAAACTGAAAGAGACCAATGTTAAATGATTATTAAGAGAGAATAAGGAACAAGATTGGGGCTTTTTGTACTTTTTTTATTTGCCATATGACTTCTCAAAGACTGATGACTGATCTTACAACATCTATTTCTCAGATGAACACTAATGCATGTAGTTGCTGAGAGGCAGCGGAAGAAAGTGACAAGACCAGGAAACTGGCTAGAAGAAGGGAAACTGCTCTGATGCTGAATAGCAGAATCAAAGTTTCTCTGTTGCTATTTCTTTTCAACACGAACTTCTGCAGGTTCTAAAAAGTGCTTTATAAAATTATTAAAGACTAAGAGTGAAAGACAAGTTTTTATTGCTTATTTTCCTTATCTCTACCATAATAGATAACAAGATGTTCAAGAAGGGCTAGATAAATGCATGGACAACAGAGCTAAGAAAATATTAGTATAAGTTTTGGTGGTACATAAAGCTTTTTAAAGGAGAAACTACCATGTTCTTCTAGAAAATCTGCTATTCTTTTATGTCTCTCAAGAGTCAGCTTTTTTTTTCAAGTATTTTAATCACTTATTTATTGAGGAAGAATTTTTTATATAGCTTTTAATTATATAATTTGGATAACAAAATCTTTTGTGAGAAATTTCAAAGACTGGTTTCCCACATTCCTTTTCTTATCCTAGATGTAGTAATATTGTACAAAAACTTTTTCATTTGGTATAGTCAAAATTACTTTATCTTTTGTAATCGGCTGTACTCCTTTGTTTATCTTAAGAATCCATCTGCTACATCACCAAAAACCAACTAGATGATTTCGATTACATTAAATTAAAGAGCTTTTGCAAAGATAAAACCACTGTAACCAAGATCAGAAGAAAAGTAGTAAATTGGGGAACAATCTTTACAACTAATGATTCTGACAAAGGACTCATTTCTAAAATATACAGAGAACTAAATCATTTTTAAAACAAAAAGCCATTCCCCAATTGACAAATGGCCAAAGGATATGCAAAGGCAATTTACAGATGAGGAGATCAAAGCAATCCATAGCCATATGAAAAATTGCTCTAAATCATTACTTATTAGAGAAATGCAAATCAAAGCTTCTCTGAGGTACCACCTCACACCTCTTGGACTAGCCAAGATGACCAGAAAGGATAATGATCATTGTTGGAAGGGTTGTGGGAAATCTGGGACACTATTACACTGTTGGTGGAGCTGTGAACTCATCCAACCTTTCTGGGAGAGAAATTTGGAACTACGCCCAAAGGGCAACAAAAATGAGCATACTCTTTGACCCAGCAATACCACTACTGGGTCTATACCCTGAAGAGATGATGAAAAGGGGTAAAAACATCACTTGTACAAAAATATTTATAGCAGCCCTGTTTGTGGTGACAAAGAATTGGAAATCAAGTAAATGTCCTTCAATTGGGGAATGGCTTAGCAAACTGTGGTACATGTATGTCATGGAATACTATTGTTCTATTAGAAACCAGGAGGAACAGGATTTCAGGGAAGCCTGAAGGGATTTGCATGAACTGATGCTGAGTGAGATGAGCAGAACCAGAAAAACACTGTATACCCTAATAGCAACATGGGGATGATGATCAACCTTGAAAGACTTGCTCATTCCATCAGTGCAACAATCGGGAACAATTTTGGGCTGTCTGCAAAGGAGAGTGCCATCTGTATCCAGATAAAGAGCCATGGAGTTTGAACAAAGTTCAAGGACTATTCCCTTTAATTTAGAAAAAAAAAAGCAGCTATCTTATTGTCTGATCTTGTTACCTCTTAGACTTCTTGTCTCTTCCTTAAGGATATGATTTCTCTCTCATCATACTCAATTTGGATCAATGTACAACATGGAAACAAAGTATAGACTGACAGATTGCTTTCCATGGGGGGTGGGGGGGTGGGGGGAGGGAAGTAAGATTAGGGGGGAAATTGTAAAACTCAAATAAGATCTAAAATAAATAAAATAAAAAATCCATCCCCTATACATAGTGTAAAAGATTTGTGATCTGCTTGTCTTCTATTCTTTTTTTGTAGTATGAATTTTAATTTCCAGGTCACATATTCATTTAGAATTTATTATGCATATCCTTTGATCCAGCTATACCACTACTGGGTCTATACCCTGAAGAGATCACGAAAAAGGGTAAAAACATCACATGTACAAAAATATTCATAGCAGTTCTATTCGTGGTAGCAAAGAATTGGAAATTGAGAGAATGTCCATCAACTGGCGAATGGCTCAATAAACTGTGGTATGCGTATGTGATGGAATACTATTGTTCTATTAGAAACCAGGAGGGATGGGAATTCAGGGAAGCCTGAAAGGATTTGCATGAACTGATGCTGAGCGAGATGAACAGAACCAGAAGAACACTGTACACCGTATCAGCAATATGGGGGTGATGATCAATCTTAATGAACTTTGCTCATTCCATCAGTGCAATAATCAGACACAATTTTGGGGTATATGTGATGGAGAATACCATCTGTATCCAGAGAAAGAATTGAGTTTGAACAAAGACCAAATACCTTTAATTTTAAAAAAACTACTATTTTATTATATAATTTTGCTATCTCGTACTTTATTTTTCTTCCTTGAGGATAGGATTTCTTTCTCATCACATTCAATTTAGATCAATATATACTATGGAAACAATGTAAAGATTAACAGACTGCCTTCTGTGGGGGGTAGAGGGAGGAAACAAGATGGGGGGGGGAAATTGCAAAATTCAAAATAAATAAATAAATAAATGACAGAAAATGAATTTATTGTGAAAATGGTTTAGAATGTTAGTGGTCTAGGCCATTAAGTTGCTTTGTGGGACAGCAGATAAAGTGCTGGGCCTGGAGTTCAATTGTGATCTCAAAGCTTCTTAGCTGCATGTCCCTAGACAACAACTTGAACCTCTGTTTATCCCAGGTTCCTCAAATGTAAAATTGGGATAATAATAATAATAATAATAATGATGATGATGATGATGGTGATGTTTAGCACAGTGCCTGGAGGAGATAAAGCAATTTTGGTCATAACTGATATTCCATCAAGTGGGGTTCTTATTAAATAAAAGAGATGTGTTCTTAGTAATTTCTGTTTTCAGATTGTTGGAAGATTAAATTCCTGGGTTCCATTATTTCTGATTCTTCCCTGTCTATTCCACTGCTCTACTTCTCAATTTTTTTTGTCAATATCAAATGGTTTTTATTTCTGCTGGGGTTTTTTTAGATTTTTGCAAAGCAATGGGGTTAAGTGACTTGCCCAAGGCCACACAGCTAGGTAATTATTAAGTGTCTACAGGCCAGATTTGAACTCAAGTATTCTTGACTCCAGGGCCAGTGCTCTATCCACTGAGCCACCTAGGCGTCCCTCTGCTGTTTTTTTTAAAATTTATTTTATTTTTAATTCATGTAAGAAAACAAGTATTTCCATAACATAATAAAAAATGATTGCACACAAAACTGCAAATCTATTATGTACAATTTGATATTCCTTTTAAAAATAGTTATCATGTAAATTTTTTTTTCCCCTTTCCCTTACCTCAAGACAGCTATTCTACCTTTCTATCTTACCTTGCAGATGGTATTTCATGATACATTTTGAGGTCTGGAAATTTCTTTTTTTGCAAGGCAAAGGGGTCAAGTGACTTGCCCAAGGTCACACAGCTAGGTATTTATTAAGTGTCTGAGGCTGGTTCTCTTGACTCCAGTACTGGTGCATTATCCACTGTGCCACCTAGCTGACCCTGAGGTCTGGAAATTTTAGTCTTCCTTAGGTTTTACCTTTTTTCCTTATTTTTCTTGAAATTCTAGATGAAAATTAATTTCATTATTTTTATTAAGATCTGTAGTCTTTTGTGAAATGTAAAATAAGACAGCCAGTTCATATTGTCAGATTAATCTTCCTTTTGAAAAGTTTCAATCAAATTTCAATATCCATGCTGTGCAGTTTCTTGGTAGTCTGGTTGGCACAGCAATAAAATCATTAATTAACTTTGGTACTTTTGTCATTTTTATTATGTTGGCACAGCCCAGGAACAACAAGTGAATATTTCTCCAAATTCTTCTTTATTTCTTTAAGTAGTATTTTATGATAGAATCTATTGAAATACTGAATGTGCATTTTATATATAAATACCTATTTTATGCATTCTATAGTTTCAGAAATGCATTTGATCTTTATAGGTTTATTCTATAGCTTCTAAATTTGAGGATGCTATTGTTTAAATAGGTTTTTCATTCCTAAGGCTTTGTCTAACTAAACTATCCTGTTGTCAGTTAACAGGAAGAGTTAACTCCTTTTTGCCTATTTTTTATACCTTTAATTTCCTTCTCTTATCTTACTGATATTGCACACATTTCTAGAATTATGTTCAATAATAACAGGTAAATAGGCATCTATGATCCTAACATTAGTATTAAGCTCTATGGTACTGTCTGCTAGAGGTTCTAAGCCTTCACTATTTTAACCACCTTGATTTATCACAAAGTATGTATTAGCATATCTGTATTTATATAGATATATATTTAAATACAATAAAATTTAATGACAATAAAAATGTGTGCTGCTAAAAAGACAACATTAATATCCCCTTGGTACTGAGTCTTCCAAGGGCAACTGTTTGATGAACAATCCTTACTCTGCACTGATTGTTCATAATGATACAACATAAGCATTTAGTTAGGAAAAGTAATAGTACAAACAAAATCAATACTGACAGATCTGTTTATCTCTACTATGGACAATAGCTGAGCGTTTTGTACTTTATCATGATGTATTTGACAGTCTGATTCAACTAACATTTCTTATGCACCTCCTGTACCATTGTTTTGGCACTGTGCTGCAATGGGGGGTAAGGGAGATATGATATTTAGAGAAGACATAGGCCTTGTCCTCATGCAATTTACATTTTGGGAAGGGAAAGCTTCTATATGTAATAAATCTAGAACTGAAAGGGAAACTTAAAAGGCACCTGTTCAAAATCCCTCACTCAATGAAGAAGTTGATAATGATGACTCTTGTCCTTTGCTCTGGAAGGTCATGACATCAGCAAGATGATGCCATTACCTATACCTGAAATGGATTTAAATGAGGGGACAATTGAGGAAGCTACAAGCCAGAGAGAAGTGTCACAATCAGGATTTGATCTTTGGTACTACAACCCTGAGCTCACACTCTCCCAAGCACCACTGACCTTGTGATGTACACACAAGGGTATCTATCCCTACTTTCCATCCAGGAAATGGACATTACACTAGGATCACACAGTCACTGGTTCAGAGCCAGGACTTGAACTGTGGTCATCAGTCTCCTAGACTTTTCAATTTCCTGTGCTGCTGACTCAGGACACCAAATTGCTGATGACCTGATGGATACAGTACTGTTTTCTCTATACTTAGAGAGCAAAAAGGCAACAGGTTTGTAGTAAACATGGTTAAGTTATAAAATGACCAGCTTACTTTCTGATTTTAATTTGAAATTGGTTAATTAGTGTAAAAGGAAATCAGAGACTACGAAATAATCAAGTGATATTAAATCCATGAGACATTTAAACTATCTTTATAGAGCTGACAGTGTTAGACAACATCTTAAAAATTGAGGACAGATGACAGCCTTAAAAAAAATAGAGCAGGAATTCCCTAGAGCAGGGAAGATATAGAAAAAAGCCCTTTGCTGACTCCTTCTAGCTAGTTATTCTTTTGGTTCACAGCACTGTGATGAAACATACAATTAATAAGGCTATGAATATGTAAATATCCCAATTAACAACTGTATGAAATATGTGTTGTCCAATTTAAATCATGACAGCTGGATACCAAACGGAAAAAATGCACATAAAATAATCTCTATAGCCCAAACTGAGCTTTATTCACAAAAAATTTTGGCATTGGGCTTTTGCTTGATGAGTTCAAGTTAAAAACAGTAATAAAAATGTTAATATATGGCCCAGGAAAGGTTCCTTCTTATTATAAATCATATGATTAATTATCTTCTCATATTTATGTTTTTGTCAGGCTTTTGTGTCCTTTAAATTTTATTGTCTTTCTATTACCTAAGCATATTTTACCTACTTAAGGTTAAAAAAAAATTAAAGGATCAAACCTAACCATAAAATTTAGAATCTTAAAAAAGTTTGAATTTCATTATGATGACATGATGACTAAGCAGCTCTATCCAGGACATATATATCCAGAACATACATATGCTGAAGACAACCAAAATCTATGATTGGCAAGGGGCAACTGAGGAAGGCTTCTCTGCCAGACCCCAAATGGATTACAGCCTGGCAAGCAGATGCCTGGAGTATCAAGTCTGTACTTTGCAATACCACAAGTTAGAGTTAAAATGGTTACTCATGGAGATTAGCAACTGGGTGAAAAAGACTAAAAAAAAGAGATAAGGTTTTTACATATGCAATCAAATCAACCACCCCTGGTAACTAAAGGACTTTCTTTTATCTCTTCTGTTTACCTTTCCATCCTACTCTATTACTGTCACTGAAAAATCCTACTAAGGTTTGGCATGGAAGAAATGAACTTGGCTTATTTTCTAGAGATATTATGATACAGATCAGATGGGAATCTAGAGGATGATTTGGGGAAGGTGTAAGGGTCATGTTTCAGTAAGAACTGATTAATTGACATGATTTATTGTTAAATTTCCTCAGTGAAGAGGAAAAAATGTAAGACTGCTGATTTTAAATATCAGATTAATCTTCCCCTTTTATAGTCTTCTGAAAAACCTTCAATGACTTTTCATTAACTACAAGATAGAAATATGGTTCCAAATTTTAACTTCAAATTTACCCACATGAGCCACCTCCAGGTCCTCAAAGCTGCCAGCACCTTCTCCTCCAAGGTTACTTCATATAGGGTTCTCTATGTTTAAATCTAGCTCTGGCTATGCTTGTTTGTAGAATGAAAGTTTCTCTAGAGCAGCAACTATTTTTTTCTTTCTCTGTATTGCCAGTATCCAAGTACCAGTGTCTAGTAAATAATAGGTTTTTAATAAATGCTTGCTGGTAAATTAATAACTATTGTATTAGATATCCACCTACCCTCCCCCAAGACTTTTGCTTTCCTGTCTTCATGTCTTTGCTTAACACATGATTCTCAGTGGTAATGCACTTCCCTGTTGTCTCAGATTACCTAAATCCTCTGAAGGTATAACTTAAGTTGCACCCTTATGAAACAAAATCTCCTTTAACAACCCCTGCCATTATATTCATCTTCTTTAACACTAATATAGGCTCCTAATATAGTCACAACAGGCAGTCACAATTTCACAAAAAATGTACATAAAAACTAGGGTTTATTATAAGAGAAATGAGCATGCATGAAGAACTGAGAGATCACAATCATCATAGAAATTTGCATATTTATGACAGCAGGACAAAGAAGGAGGAAATACCAGTTAACTCTACATGAAAGGGTCATGGCATGAGAGAGGGGGAAAGGTACAGTAAAGAAAAGGACAAAATACTCCTGAAGGAGAAGCAAGGAGATGGCAAAAGTCATATTCTTTTCCCTTGGTAAATACTAGAGGTATGATGGCACTAGACTATGATACAAAGTACCATATGCCCTTACCTTTAAATATACAGAATTGTATTAGAAACCTGGTCTGATGAATACTTTAAATTCAAAAATAAATTTTGAATAACCACTCTCTTAACCAAAATCCTTTTCTATTTTTTTTTAAAAAGTCTATTTTCGACTTTTTTAGTTTTTCCCTGTTTTAGTGGGAGGGGGGGTGTAAGAGATTTTGTGAAATGTCTACCTCTACCTGTTTACAACTGAAAAACAACTATCAGAAACAATTGCGTGGAGTTTTTCTCTAGCTGACCCTAACAGTAGTCTTTTATAATGTATCCTTGAAAAAAAACTAATATACTTTGGAGTAATTTAAATTAAGAATCAGTTGAATAGTACAAAAATCTTAGGAGTACCATAAAACACAGGAAACAATATGATTGAACTCCAATTGGGTTCATCTTTTTTTCTTTTTATATACTCACTCAAAA
This sequence comes from Macrotis lagotis, assembly GCF_037893015.1. Taxonomy (NCBI): domain Eukaryota; kingdom Metazoa; phylum Chordata; class Mammalia; order Peramelemorphia; family Peramelidae; genus Macrotis; species Macrotis lagotis. The sequence goes on from NC_133659.1 coordinate 281,396,135, forward strand.
AGACAAATAACATATATTCCAAAAAATGACAAATGACAGTATTTGTGAAAATAGCCACAGGAAAAACTTTCACAATATAGGCAAAGTAATGCCTACCCAAAGTTGGCATAGTTTAGATAGAATTTTAAAAATCAAAAACCTGCTATCAGTTCAACTCCCAAACTGGACACTTAAAGTAGATGTCCTAAAGACATTTGAATTCAATATGTCAAGTGAGAAATTTCCTTTTCTTACATACCCTTTATTTTTCCAATTTAATTATTATTATAAAATTATTATTATTTCTAATCATTCAGATTAAAGTCTGGGTGTGATCCTACATTCTTTACTCTTCCTCTCCTTACAAATCTAAGCAGTTGCCTTTCTATACACACTACATTTTTTGCAAACACTGCCAACATCCTGATACAAACTCTTATAACCTTTAGCAGGGATCAGTGCAAAATCTCCCTAAGTGTCCCTTCTTCAAGTCTCCCTAATTCAATTCATTCTCTACAAAGCCACTAACATAACTTCCATAAAGGACAAGTTTGAACCATGTTAATTTTCAATCCCTCCCCCATTCAATAAGATCTAATGACTCCCTACTACCTCTAGAAGCAAATATAAATTCTCTCATTGACATTTTAAAACATTATAATCCTGTTCCTTCCTTTCTTTCCTATCCTTTTATCTATTGGACATATTGGTCTTGCTTTTCCTCACATGAGACTCTCCATTTCCTATTTCCAGGCCTTAGACCTGTTGTTCCTCATCACTGAAATGGACTAATCCTTCTTCAACTCCTGGAATCTTTGACTTCCTTTACGAATGAGATCAAGGGTCATGTAAAACATAAAACTTTTTCTCCTCAGTTGCTAGTCTGGTCTCTGTCCCCAACCCCCCCCCCCCCCACACACACATATGTAATGCATGTGATTCCTTCATTTTTTGTCTCTGTATCCTCAGATATAGAGAGGCTCAAATGACAGAATGGATACTAATAAATTTGTAAACCCTGAAACATTATATAAATGCTAATGATTATTAGCTCACAATCCACCAGGGTTTTAGTTAAGTGATGAATTCATTTCTTCAGTCTCTACTGCAATCTTGTTGAGTTCAAGCAATGTTTATAGAAAAATACAGTGGTGTATAGGTAAATATTTAATAACCAGGTTCTCCAGAAATATTTAAGTTTAATCTACATTTATTTTAGGCAATCAACAAACCACAAATCAAACCCTGATTTGAAGCAATTGTTAATTTCTTGGGTATAAATGCTCACCTTGAAAATTTAATAATCAGCTCTCAGTAAGCAGATTAGAGCTGGTATCAGCCCACCCTTGTTCTGGATTCCTAGTGTTTAGCACAGTGACTAACCTGGGGAAGGATACAAATTTGGACATGTCACTCCTCTGGAAGGAGGATGCAACATTGGCTCAGTGAGTTTTTGACTGCTATTTGTAGTAGGGTGGAACAGTCTCAGCATATGTACACAGGACTTTGGAAGGGCTGGTCAATCTTTCTTGTAAATGAGATGTATCAATTTAAGTGTTGTAACTTAAACTAGTTACCTATATAAAATGTTTAGCCACTATTCTCCCCTAAGACTGCATCAATTATGCTATGATTACAGTATTTTTCATAATTTTCTATTCAGTCTCAGCATATGTACATAGGACTTTGGAAGGGCTGGTCAATCTTTCTTGTAAATGAGATGTATACAATTTGAGTGTTATAACTTAAACTAGTTACCTATATAAAATGTTTAGCCATTGCATCAATTATGCTATGATCACAGTATTTTTCGCAATTTTCTATTATTCATTTTAAACCCATGCTACATTTCTACATATAACAAAAATAAAATTAATAAAATGAATTGTACAAAACTTTTTCTTCCCTCCTAAAATTATTTTTTCAAATAATTAAAATTTGATCTATGGCTTATCAAAAGAATAAAAGATAATAAACAGACTTAGCTAAAGTACTTGGTACATAACAGGATCAAAAGATGTAGAGTTGGGACATTACAGATGATCTCATTTTACAGCTGAGGAATGAAATGAAGTAACTTGTCCCAAATCACATAGAGCCTAACTGTAAGAATTCAAATTTTCTTTCTTATGCCAAATCCAGAAACCTTTCCATTGCCTTCTCTATTCCTTGTGAAACATCATGATCTTAAATTAAAAGACTAAAATCTTAATAAAAAGGGCTTAATTATAATGGAGAGCTAAAGTTTTTTTACTTGAGAAAGAGAAAAATGAGAAGTTATAGAAATAATTTCTGTTATCCATTCTTTCCACAGATACAGAGGAAACTACACTGCAGTCCTCTATCTCTATTTTTCCCTAAGGAGTACTGATGAAGAGGTAAGGCACCAGGAAGATCTGGAGAAAAACTACTGTTAAAAACAATGTTTTTTGCCACTCAGACAATAGCCTCGATTTTACTTCTTTTCCAAAGATTGTGTCAGTGTAAATCTTAAAATTCTAAATAAATGTGATTAATTACTAACATGAAACTGATAAAAATAAATGTGTAGCAGAGAAAAAGCAGTTAAATAGAGGGCAAGAGTGACAAAATGACATAACTTCTTCTGAATGAGCCTTTTCACCTTAATAAAAACCAAGAAAGAAATGGGGGAATACGGAGGGTCTTATATTTTTAAAAGTTTTAGTAAGGTGTTGAGTGCTCCCAATATTAAATTACAATAAAATTCCTTGAAAAGGATATATTAAACAAAAAAAAGCTATTAACTTATTAATTCCTAGCACTTTTTATAAATGCTGGTAGGAAACGGGAGCCTAGCAGAAAGCATTTGTAATAAATTCATATCTACTAAGTTCTCACCAAAATTAGTCAGTAGAATTTATGAGTATTTGAATATAAGACATTCTTGAATTAGGTAAAGTCAAACTATAATAAGAAATCTTGCTATTAAAAATCAATTAACTCAGTTGATTCTATCAACTAATCTTCTAAGTTTAGCTTTGTAAGGATGAAGAAGGTAACCTAGAGCCAGCAGCAGTAAGTTCAAAGTAATTATTCCTATGAATCACTCTCAACTTCTATTGTTATTTTCACCAAGAAACTTTCAACTACAGTCTCCAGAAATCCTGATCATTCTTTAAATTCCTCTACAAAGCTTTAGACTTTGAAGATTAATCTTGTGCTAGATCATTAAGCAAAAGCACCAATGATTTCAACATAAAAATCTGCCCTCCCATCAATATCCTTTGAGATTTGTTTTTCTACCTCTCAGAAAAAGAGGATTTGTAAAATTGAGTACAATATTATGTTTTAAATGTATTTAGGTTTTGTGTATTAACTCTTTTGTTTTTAACCACATCTTCAGGCTCCAAGAAGTTCATTATTGGGCTTACCTCATCATTCCTGTAAAAATCATCAATTTTAGTATCTTATCTACTCCCTACTCGTGGATTCTCTGATTGGCAAGTAGGACCATGAATTCCAAACTTTTATTTAAAGAGAGAGCCTAGCTCAGATATCGCCTTGTGTGGCTCACCTGGCTGTATTACTTTGGGACTTCTGAGGACAGCTAGGTGGTACTGGCCTTGGATTCAGGAGAATGAGAGCTCAAATTCAGCCTCAGACCCTTGACAATCAGGAGCTGTGTGGGCAAGTCACTTAACCTTGGCTGCCTCGCATCCAGAGCCATCCCCAGTTGTCCTGATTTATATCTGGCCATAGAGCCCAGATGGAGAAAGTGGGCCTGTTTAGTTAGTACAATCGCCCCTCACTCAAATCCAATTCATATGCTTGTCATGGCATCATCTTCCTGATGTCATGGTCCTCTTCAAGAATGAAGGACAAACATCATCAACATCACCCTTGAGGGCAGGAATTATCTTTCTCCTTTTGTATTTGTGTCTGTAGCTCTTAGCACAGTGCCAGATACATACTTTGCCCTCAAACTCTATTTGGATGTGATGTCTTTTGGGATTTTCTCAAGTTCATATTTCTTCATTGTGTTTGGCATTTCTGGTGCTTCCTCATACAAATTTCTTATAATGCCACATTTCAATTTTAAACTTTGAAAATAAATATTTATCTCAAAAATAAGAAGTCATCTTCAGTGGTTTAAGGGAAACAGTTCTATAACTCTAACTGAAAAATAACAAAAAAATAACTTAGGTGGGCATGGAATGAAATTGGAATGTGTTTATTGTGTTTATAATTATATAATAAAATTTTAGGATATATCCTCATAAGCTTGAGAAGGAATAACATATTAAACTTAATGGTCCATTATCAAGTTCATTCTGACACTATCTGGAAATAGAAACCACATTAAAAGTACCTGTCATATAATATATTGCAAATTCTCTTGTGCTGTTTTCTGTGTAGATAATAAAAAAGGACAGAGAAAAAACACCAAAGATGGCTATAGTTTAAAAACAAAACTAAATTTTATATACTTATTTACAAATTAAAAACCCACTAGTCACTCATATACCATTGAAGTGAAAGACACTGTGCTAACATAAGGTTTTTTTAAGTTTAAATTGAGGAGATAACATGCAAAAATGCATGACACACCTGTAAACAGTTCAAGGCAGTAGTGCAAAGTGCTAAAGAAGAGTCAATAAAAATCAGTTTTAGAACCAAGAACAGAATGTTAATTTAAAAGTTACCTATTCTCTTTGATACTTCATAGTGGAGAAGGTATGACTGTGGTGGCACTTTTCAAAATGATTCAAGAGACAAAGGACATGTAAAGGTATCTTTGAATGAATCAAAAAAATCTGTCCTTTTCTATCCTTTCTTTACAATCTCTTGGTGATCTTTTCAAATCCCATGGGTTTAACTGTTGCTTATATACAGATGATTCAGAGATGTATAATTATCTAGCCCTGGACTTTCTCCTTAGCTAGACACCTAATCCAGAATTAGGCATTAGCAGGGAAGGTATGAACATTAAGAAAATGGAAGTAAGACTGAATGACAATGCAGAGTAGAAATGGTTAACCAATAGACTGATATTGTTTATTCTGTTAAATATGAGATTAGGCAGAATAATACAAGAGAAAGAAAAGTGAATTTGGAGTCAGAAGACCTGGATTGTGACCTTGCCTGTCACTTCATTTATTGAGCTTATTCATTTATGAGTTCACTCATACGTAAAATGAGGTATGCTAGACCTGATGACCATTAATGTCACTTCTGGCTTTAAATTTATGATACTACATATGTTTATATTTTTAATCACTAATTATTTGAAAGCAATTTCCAATTAATTGTCCCCCTATTCTTCAAAATAGTAGCTTTTTATATTTCACAGAACTATACATTTTTAGGCCTGAAAAACATCTAATATATTATCTAGGCTAACACTTCAGGGACAGAAAAAACTGATTCTTAGAGAGATGAATTAAAACAGCTGCCATTGCTCAGGGATGTCTGAGGCTTTGAGTTAAGGTAAGATTTTATGTACCCCTCTATGACTGCTGTCAATGAAAGCCATCAGAGATAGCTTTAGTTTTGCATTTTTATGAAACTGTTTAAAATAGGTTAAACTTAACCAGAAATTCTCTAAACCAGAATATACCAACATTACCCAACAATTCCAGTTTCTAGATATTGTCAACACTTTTGAGTGCCAATTTTGAAATGGTCACAAAGTAATACTGAAGCAAAACACGAAGTCCTATTTATACTGTGAAAGCTGAAATAATCAAGAAAAACTGCATAGTCAACCCTGATTAAAGAAGAGGTATTCCAGAGTTGGCTATGAAAATTTAAATCTTCCCATATGTAAACAATGATTATTAACACTAGCTTCATATTACTATTTCAAAATAACCAAATCTACCTGGAATTATATAAACTTCTTACCTAAGCAGACCTACATTCAGACTGATCATTCATACTGGAAAATGTACATAACAGCATATTTTCAAGAGACTTCTGCTCCCAGTTAAAAAACTCACCAGTTGTATAAAGTTAGCAAATCTATTTGAAGATAATTTAGTGCCTGGTCCTCTGCTTTTAAGAATAATTTTATAGTTCAGAGAGAAAAAAAAATCCTGACTCTACCTAGAAAGTAATCACACAACTTTAAGAAGGAAAATATACAAAATTCCATATTAAGATTTACAGTACTATAATGCTGCAACTATAATAAATCTTGATTATTGTTCAACTTTGACACACTCCATTTTAATTAAAATTCAATTCTATGAAAGCTATTTTTATTGATAATTTCCAAGAACATTTTATTTAAATGAATTTAGTTCTACATTTTGAATAATTTCAAAACTATTCACTATTTATCATACTTCAATAATATATTTTTGTTTCTCAAATACTCAACTCACATACTATTTTGTGAGTTCACTTTTCTTTAAAAATTACCTTGCGAGCTATTGGTTCCTGACCATCCATCAATGTGTACCAGCTGACAAGTTTATTCCAGCCTTCAGTTGGCAACAGGATATAATCCAATTCATCAATAAGATGTTCCTTAAGGGACTGAGCATCACCATCTGTGAGAGAAAAGTTACTCTTAATAAAGAAAAGATGAGATAGTATTCATTTCAAAATGTTTAGGTCACATGTCTCCAAATATAAACACAATCTTATTCTCTGTTTATATTTTTGATATAGTACCTTTCAAATACAAGAGATTTCCAAATATGGATAAAAATCTGCACATTTGAAACAAGAAACTCTTAATTAAATCTAAAGGATGGGTTGGACTAGCATTTTAGGAATTGTTTAAAATATATAAAAATGTTCCAAACTACTAAAGGGAAAATTTATTACATATCTCTCTATATATTCAATAGACAAAAAAAGCATGATTTCAGTAAATAGATGAGTAGCCCATACTCAATCTTTATCATTTCTGACAGTTGGCAAATGGTCCATCCATGACCTAGATTCCTCCCCAAGGTCTATGATTGAGATGTGAATTTTAAAAATACTTTATATGTTATTAGCAGATGTTTAATCTGTGACCTGGTTGCAGGTCCAATTCTACTCTTAAAGGCAGAGTATTCCAGGTATAGAATTCTAAATTCAATAATATTATCCTATTGGAAATGCTTGTTTTACTCCTGGTTCAGAAAATAACAAAGTTGTCTAAATAAGAGTTTTTTAAAAAGTAGTTATGATAATACTAAATACTGACTATCCCAAGAGTTAAAAACAAAGAGTTCTTACTAAGAGGAATACTTTCAAGATAATCAGGTCACAACACAGGAAAACTTATATTTTTGTTTCGTTTCAATAAAATTTCTCTTAAAAAGATATTCTATTAAATAAATTTACAATTTTTGAAGGGCAAAAATACAGTGCTAATGTAATTATATTCTAGCCCTTTGCTGGAAATTGTCTGTATCTCTGTGTATAGAACTTTAAAGTTCTATATATCTCTGTATTTAAAGTTCCAAGTTCAAATAACACTCCAAATACAGTTACCTAGTATGGTGGAAACTCTGGGATCAGAATAGCCCCCCCCCAAAAAAGAAAGGACTCAATAGTTATTGTCTAAAAAGTTAACAATCTAAATCAGTGATGAAAATGCTTTAAATGGCAGGGTCAATTAGTAAGAATAAGGTAATAACAACAGCAGTAATGAAATTTGCTTTGCTATCATAATTAAAATGTGCTACTATGCAAATGAAAAAATAAAAGATCTTTCAGAATTTAAAAAAATATTGTATAGTAGCATTTAATTATTTTTGTTTTCCCTTACATTAATGTACATGCCAAGTTATTCCTGTGTTGTATTAAAGAACTTTGAATACATAAGCATTTCCTTTTTTGATAATACCACTGGGATAACTTTATAACTAGGTATGATTATTTTTATAAATCTTTATTTGTTGCCAGATTGCTTTCAAAAAAGTCTGCACTAGTTGGAAAATTCTACCAGCAATTAATGAGTATAACTGTTTTGCTCTTTCTCAGCACTTGTTTCACTGATCTTAATTATCTTTGTCAATCTTAGGGGTGTGAGGTGGAACTGCTTTATTTTGAATGTTTAGTCAGAGCATGTTCTTAAATGATTATTAATAATTTGTACTTTCTTCAATTGAAATTTTCTGCTTATATCCTTTTAACTGCTTATCCACTGGAAGACCAAAAGCTGCCTTTGTAACTTCTAAATATTTCCTTTTTTATTTATTAGTTTAGGTGTCCTTTTTAACTGTCAATGTGACTGCTAAACTGTTTAATGAAGAATTTACATAATGAATCAGTTTTTTAAAAGCTACATAATCCTTTTCTCCCTTAAAAAAAGTCATACAAGAGATAAACTCAGTTTCATGACATTTTCAATGTATCAAATGGCTAAGTAATACAATAAATAATGAAAACCAGTGGAAATCTTTCTATTTGAAATGTAATAGAATGTGTAGTATTGACATTAAGACCCCTGAAAAAAGATAATCAATTAAGTGTTCTCCTCATTTCTCAACAGGCTGTACTACACTTTTGAGGCTTCACAAAGGCACCATGCCCAAAGAAGTTCATCATTGGGGAAATCTCATCACCCTTCAAAATTCCAACAGTCTTATCACTCTACGTCATCATCATCATCCTAGGTCCTTCTATTTGGAGAGTAGAGCCCTGAAGTCTTTCATTAAGGAGGGCACTCGGCTCAGAACATTTCCTTATTTCTCACCTGACTGTGCTACTTTAAGACTTCTGGGACTTTTTCAACATGCCTCAGGTACCTTCCCTTCCCTCTTCCCTTTCATTTCCTTATGTGGATTGTCTTCCCTCATTAAATTATAAGTTTCTTGAGAGCAGGGACTGTGTTTTTTGTATTTATGTCTCCAGTAATTCAGAACAGTGCCAGGCACATGGTAAATAGAAATGGAAAAATCAGTGGACATTATGGGAAATGGCTCTCCTCCAATGTCAGCTGTCTAGAAGCAGCAAGGTTGAGCAGGAAGGTTACACTCATTCTAAACTGAAACAATATTTTTTAAGCTAAATTTCACTTAATATTCAAAAGACAAAACAACAGTTTAGTAAATAAGTTATTCCAAATTCATGAATAAGTTTGAAGGGAGAAAAATAAGGCAGGGTTAATTTTAGTGATTTAATTTAGTGATTGCTTTATAAATTACATATTCTTATGACATGTGAATTCTATATTGTAGGCTCTTGTGTTCTAAAAGTTTGTCAGTTTGGAACTTGGAATTCATTTCCCCATAGAAACAATGTGATAAATGGTAGTCAGATGGCTTATAAAATCCTATTAAGGCCCATTTTAAATCCTTAATGTATCTGAAGCACAATAATGTCTTTATGGCATGTTAAAGACCTCACCTCTAGTGAGGCCTCCTCACCAAAGGAGCTCTAGCCTAGCTAGAAAATGGGAAGAGGGGTGGCCCTCAAGCACTGTAGTAGCTACCACTGGGTTGAAGAAAAGGCTGAGAAAGGCAGGGAAAGCGTGAGTACAGAGAAGATCATAGGGAGGAAAGGCCTGAACCTTGTGTGCTATTATCCTCAGGACACTTTGGGGTTTTAGCTGATTCCCTGGTCATTTTTCCTCTTCTATCTTTTGCAGGTCTCAATATTGGCCTAAGACTTTCCTTTATACTATCTCCCACCTATTGAGAAGGGGAGGAATATGTAAATTATATACTCTGGATCATAAAAATAAGCACTTATTTATATTATGAATGCTAACTATTGTTATTATATAGCACCTACTCTGTACCAGGAACTATACTAAGTACTTTATTAATCTCATTTGATCCTCATTCCACAGTTAAGGAAACTGAGTCAGAGTAAGGTTACATGACTTCTTTAGGGTGACAACAGTGATAAGTATCTAAGCTATGAAGGGCATACAGGACTGCAGTTGGGGTCAGGAAGACTTAGGTTCAAATTCTGCTATGACATTGTGTGGCTATATATGATCAACAGGGGAAGTCACACCAACAAAGTCTCAGTTTCCACTTCTGTAAAAGGAGAATTATACCCATAGTCTCAAAGGTTCCTGCTACACAGGGTTTTGAGGTTCAAATGAGATAATGTTTTTAGTGCTTTATAAATTTTAATCAATCTTGTTTCAGACCGTGGCTGTTCCTTTTAAGTCCACTTAGAAACAAAACAGTTTCAAAGCCTTCCCCCAATCATTCCATCTAGCAGCCAGACATTTAAAAATGCCCCTGCTCAACTGGTCCTCGTCTGCCTTTTTCAGGGGAGAGAGGGTAGGGGTCCTCTAGGCAGGGGAAGCAAGGAGGCCCTTGAATCTCAGCTGAAGTCACTGGATGTCTGCTATGTTCACACATAGCTTACCTTCATACAAGCTGGCTCCCCTGTTGGAATGTAAGCTCACTGAGGGCAGAGACTATTTTTCTTTGATCTTTGTTTAGGACAGTGCCAGATACATAAAAAGCATTTAAAAAGTCTTTATTGATAAATAGTCAAGGCAAATTATTCAACCTCCCTGAACTTCAGGTCTCCTCATCTGCAAAATGAGGATAATAATGCTTATTATATTCTTCCTCTTGAAGATCTTATGAGGAAAGCATGTTTTAAACTTTAAAATGCTATATAAATGTGGCTTTTTAATTACACAAATGACTAAATGAAAATTCATCACATTTCAGGAAAAGTAAGCAGATTTAGGCTGTCCTAACCACTGCATCCAGAAGTTAGAATGGTGTAGGGAATAGGGGGGCAAGAATACTATACAGGGCTTGGGAGTAGGGAGAATGGCAAATAGAAGAGAGCAGGATGACATGATAGGGACAAGGAAGGAATAATAATAGAATTACATAGAATCACCCCCCCCCCCACCCCGTCTTTTTTCAACTCCTATCTAATCCTTTACTGGAACTGGCTCTAGGATGTGAAGAAAAGGTCACATTACAGCTGGAATTCTAGGTTAGGAGGAAAGGGAAGTAAGAAAAAAGCTAACCCCGCAAGCTGCAGCCCTAAAGGAATTAAGGAAAATTCTTGTGGCCACAGGGCTGAGATGGTGGGATTTTTATAAAAGAACACATATAAGTGAGGTAATTGGGATATCAAAGCAGACTCATATATATTTATTTCTATTATCTTTTCAAAATGTGTATTTTCAACATTTTCTCAATGTTAAAAGTTATGTAGTTATAGTCTTTCAAAATGAGAACAATCATAAATACGCAAAAATCCTTGTTACAAAAATATTTTGTCATTTCAGGTCCAATATATAAAATCTAAAATGCAAAGAAATGCCTAATTCATTAATCACATTAACAGCCTTACTTAAGGAAGACAATAATAAATAACCTTTAAGGAGTCCAGAATTATCAATGGGACCAGGGTACACATTTTGATCTCCCATCTGGTATTTGTCCCAACTGTCAAACCCAACATATTTTTTCCATTGTTTGAACCAACGACTATCCACTAAATACCTAGAAAAGAAAAGAAAAAAAAATTGTTAAAGAAAACCAGTTTAAAACAAAAAATCATTCTCCTGGCACCACAGGAACACTCAAAAAACATTCCCTCTTTTCCTTTATAAATTCTCAACTTCAAAGGATTATTGGAAATTATGGAGAAGTTCTTTAAAGTTATCAGAAGAAAAAAAAGAACTATCTTTATATAAAGAATTATTACTGAAAGACTTCAAATGACTACTTTTTAGAGGAGAGGGACTAAGTGATAATTCTTTTGTAACCCTCCCTAGAAGCATCTAGCAGTGTTAACAATATAGCAGATATTCCATAAAGAGCTGATGAAATGAACTGAATCTAATATAAGCAATAATTTAAACAAGGCTGGTGGTTATTTCATTGTTTTGGCAAACTCTGAATGGGTCAACTCCCCCTACCAAAACCAACTCTACAACTTAAAAAGTCTCAAAGTTGCTGGGGGCATTAAGAGGTTAGTGACTTGCCTAATGTTACAAGGGTCACACAGGCAGTATGAGGAAGAGGCAATACTTGAAACAAGATCTTTCTCCCTTTAAGATTGGAACCCTATTTCACTACCCCAACTAGTAATTGTGACATCCCATATTCAAAAGATTCTTTAAAGTACATGATCCATGATAAGAAAAGAAAAAAGATAATGCAGTAACAAAAAAATTTACTGATAACACATTTTGCAAATTATCTTAAACATAAGTGAAATTTGTGACATTTCATTCATACACTGTCCTAGCAGTAAGATAAGAAAATGTACCACAGTATCACAGGTCTATTTTCAGCTTTATAATAATGGAAGAGGGAGGAAATGACACATTTATCTGAAACAACCCCACCCCCTAACTTTTAATAGGCTTAAGCAGACTAGCATCCAGAAATTAAAACCATAGTAATCTGTTTAGAATAACTGTAAATGCTGTAAACTAACATTCAAAATAATAGCCTTCAGCTAAGACACTGAAATCTGAATATTCAGAGAGAACCTCAATTAATCTTAGTATTGTTTTGATGTTAATTCTAAAGCAATCTTTTTACTCTCTTGTTTTCATCTAAACATCTAATCAGTTCTTTAGTCCTGACTTCTCTCCACCAACATCTTTCATTCATGTCCTTTCCATTTCTACTCTCATTTCTTCTTATCTAAGCTATAATAAAAGCTACTTAAATTATGTATTCTTGCTCCAATCTGTACCCTCCTAAATACAGACCACTGCTAGAGTATTCTGCATAACTGACCATTCTGATGTCATCTAATCAAAAACTTGCAGTGAAGTCTACTGAATAAAGAATAAATTCCTAAGCACTCAAGACACACCCCACAAGATGGTTTCAACATATCTTTTCTAGTTCTATTTCATTCTATTCCCTTTTATGTAACTTATCTTCTAGCCAAAGAAGACTCATTCTTGTCTTGCCCTCCCCATTTCTTTCCCCACCAACATCCAAGTAGAATGGACTCTTCCTCCACATCCACCTCTGGCTATTACAACCCATCCCCCATTGAAATCTATTGAATAGAGAAGGGTGGTATGGTAGGATCTGATTTCAATTTGACAGCTGAATGGAGGATGGTCTGGAGTGGGGAAACTTGAGGCAGGAGAACTAAACAGCATTCTATTATATTAGACCAAGGGGAAAATGAGAGCTTGCCAGAGGATGAGAAAAGAAAAAGGCCTATATGAGTGATGTTACAAAAAAAAAAACAAGAACAAAAACTAGCAGGACTTTGCAACAGATTGGCTATGGTGAGCAAATATAAAAAAATTGAGGATGACAAGAGGGTTGTGTGCTTGGGTGACCAAGAGAGTTAAAGAGAAAACCTAATTATAACCTTTCTGAAAGGAAGTAGAAGTACTGATTAGATAGATACAGTCTTCTCTACTACTTTAGTCACAAAAGAAAACATAGGATAATCAGGTAAGGGTTCTAGGAGGATGGAGGAGATGGCATAGAAAGATTTGGAGGCAGAAGGGAAGTCATCGGACAAGGAGAGATTGAAGTAAAAGGGAAAGGATGATTGAGGGGGGCAATCTGCTAAAGGGGATAGCATGGAAGGAGATTTACTTGTATATGTGGAGGGGCTCTCATCAAATGGCCTTAATTTTTTTTCCAGTAAAATATGAAGTAAGGCTTTCAGTTGAGGCACTGGCAAATGTAGCCATGGGAGATTTGAAAAGGGATGAAAAGTTTTAGAAGAGTCACTATATTGAGTGAAATGTCAATTAATTAGGAGGATGTATAAGGACTTCCATGCCATCATAAAGCCCATTTGAGGTTATTAAATAAATCTGTACTTTTTTGTGATCTTCTGCTTGATTTAGCAGCATGTGGAGGAGGACCAATGAGAGCAGTTGGTGGGAGTGATCCAAGGCTGAAGCTTGGCAGGGCAGGTTCATTTTTCAGTAATTTTTCAGTTGTATTTGGCTCTTCATGATCCCATTTTAAGCTTTTTTGGGGGGGGAGGGGCAAAGACATCTTTATCTTTAATGTGTCTTTGCAGCTTGTCATTTTCTTCTCCAGTTCATTTTACTGACAGAGAAACTGAGGCAAGAGTGAAGTGACTTGACTCAGCTAGTGATTGTTCTCAGGCCAGATTTGAACTCATAAAGATGCCTTCCTGATTCCAAGTCTGGCACTCAATCCACTGTGCCACTGAGCTGCCCAGGGCAAGATTAGGGATGTGATAAAGGGTCAAGTAAGCAATATATGAAGGGGAATAGTGATAGATTAGGAAAGAGAGGTCAAGGAATTAAAGATAAGGGTAAAGATGTAGCTTTTTCAGCAGACAGAAATGACAATAAACTGTGATCAGATAAAAGGCATTTCAGAGTTCCAGAACATGGAAGTGGTACATTTGCAGGCAATGGTAAAATCAAGATTATTTTTCTATGTGCTTGAGGTTGAATGGAGGAGTGAGATATGTGAAATGAGAAACTTAGGGAACTGTGAGGGCAGGAGGGGTTGGGAGAGTTATCCATATGTATATTGAAGTTCCCTAATATAAGAACTTAAGTTGCAGAAAGAAGCACTGAACTCACATAAGAAAGGAAATGGCCTAAAGTCTGGAAATGCAAAATTAATGAGACTGGATTTTATTTAGTAAGGGAGAGCCCATAGAAGATTTCTGAAAATCTAGTCAGTGAACATCTAGAAAAAGGAAATGGTGATTACAAAGAGCCAGCAGGCTTTATAAAGAGCAGATTAGGGAAAACTAATCTGTTTTCCTTTTTTTTTTTAACAATTACTTAACAAGTAGATAATTTAGGAGAAAGGCTTGAATGGTTTTGCCAAAGTATCTGATAAACTACTTCATATTATTCTTGCAGAAAAGATGATGAGAGGTAGAATAGATAAAAACATAATCAGAGGGATCTGGATCTGGTTGAAACCATGGAGGCAAGTTGGCAGAAAGTCTTCAGTGGAACACTCTAGGGATTTTACACATGTCTCTATTATTTATTGCTATTATTATTATTGTCTAAAATTCTATTTTATTATTATGAACATTTCCTGATTTAACTATAATGAGGAAGTCCCAATGAGACCTGAGATTAATTTGAGTTTAAAAGACAAAAGACTTTCAAAGGCAAAGGAGAAAGCCTTCAGATAGAAAATGGAACTCTTCACCCTAAAAAAAGGTGAGAGACTTCAATACCTTAAGTGCATATGGAGATGCCTCAGCAAGACAATGAATTATATATATTCACACTTTTGTAGATAACCATTCATTTATGTATTCTCAAATATGAGGTGAAAATTACTGGAATGAAAGGAATAATCTTAAGACAGTCTTGGGTCCCTAAACCAATAAATAGATTTCAAAGGTTCCAATAAAGATGGATAGGGGAAAAATATATTTTACACTACCTTCAATTATGAATTTAAAAAACTAACAAATTCTGAATGGTCCATAGGCTTTATTAGACTGCTAAAGGGGATCCACGACATATAAAGGTTAAGATTCCTCAGTGGTTAAGAGGCTATTGTCTTCTCTCATCTCCTGCATAGACAAAACAATCTTTATTGCTCTAAAGCAATAAGAAGGAAGAAACTTCTGCCTATCATTAGCTAAGGGTCTTGGTCCAACTGAAAGAACCCTGGAGCAGCACTCTGGTTTAAAAAAAAAAAAAGTATGGTAACACTCTAATTAAAGTACAGTTCCACCCAACCTATATGATGAACATAGAGCCCAGGCTAGCAGTGCAGCATAAATGTTACATCTTGAGACCAGCAGACGAAGCAACCAGACCACCCCAAGCCTGACAAAAGCTGTCTAATGACAGAATGGACATTACTTAGCCCCATCTGGCAACCACTTGCCTGGGGAAATATCTGGTTCAGTCCAGCAGTAGTAGAGCCTGGTTGCATCTATAGCCATTTCTGGTACTATATAGTTGACTTTCCCCATAAGGTTAATTTAGATCTTTCTTCAGAACCTCCTTCATTCATTATCTCAACTCAATGCAGAATCCTCTCACTTTTTAGGAGAGTATTGGTAGTCAGGTCCCAAGTTGTTCTCAGTTAAGTTTCATACAACTAACACTGGAAAATCATTCAATAGTAAGTAAAATTAAGACTTTGCTTTGTCATATCAGGAAAAGGTTATTCAACAAGGCCAAATTTTTGAGATGACTTGGAGTTCCATCTGGTGGATCATGCAATGAGGAGGTAACATCAATATGCTACCAAAATACTCATCACAAATACTCGTTCTCATTGTTTGGACTAATGAAAACACCTCCTTTTCCCATATTAATCCAGCTCTTACCTCTTATACCACTGCCAAAATATCCCTAAATATGAACTGTACCATTTTGTCTTGTAATATGGTTTGTTTCCCATTCCCTTTAATTCATCTTCACCTACTAATTTCCTATCTGGCCAAAAGTTCATCTCAAGTGCCACATCCTCCTGGAAATCTTTGCTAAATTCCCTGGGTGGCAGTTGTCTGTCTACCAGACACTTTGTTTTATAACAGTGGGACCAAAGGGGCTAGAGATTTTCACAAAGAACCATATACTACTGTTCACTGCAGTTATTTGAGTTGGTGCCTCATTTCTTTACTCAACTAATTTCTTTACTCTTCCCTAATGTCCCTCAGTTCAGAACACAATTGGATACTTAAAGTTTTGTGAAAAGCAAACATAGTGAAAACAAAATATTAATGGTTGCAAAAGGATGTGTTTAAAGTTACTAAAAAATAAATGTTTAAAGTTCTTCATAAATTTCATTTATATAATATGAATGCAGACTAGGTTTTCTAAGGACCTCTATTAGGGGTCCACATAACCTAGACTAAATGATATGGACATAAAAATAATAAAATTTCACAAAACTGGATGGTACTTTAGACATACTCAAAACTAATCTCTCCTACATGATCTTCAACACTGTCTGCTTGAAGACCTGGAGAATAGGAGAATTCATTCCTGGCATTCTATTTTTCAAAGCTCCAGTAAAAAAAATTTCTTTATTCTACATTTTCTTCTTTGAAATTTTTATGCACTGCTCCTAGTTTTGGCCCCTTAAAGATAAGGAGAATGGACTAATCTCTTTTTTTATAGGATAACTTTCAAGCCCCAAATCTTTGAGCTAATGACACCCCTGAAGATCCTTCAACCACTCCTTGAATGGCATGATCTGTAGACCTTTTATCACTTTGGCTGCCTTTTTCTGGCTAAATTTCAGCTGTTTAGTTATCTTTCTTTTTCCATCTTTGGTTTCAAATTTATTATATTTTTAGTTCAAGTTGTTTCCATCCTCCCCCCCATTGAAAAGGCAAGAAAAATTAAGTTCAATAAAAATATTAACCATGTCCATATACATACAAATATGTATATTTACATGTATATACACATACATATATGAAAGAAAAAAGAGAAAAGGAAAGGAGAGTTATAAGCTTCAAATTGCAACAAATCTCTTTCTGAATATGGATACCATGTTTCATCCTGTGTCCTTTGGAATTGTGACTGATCATTGTGTTGATAAATTAAATTGTGATGTCTAGAAATGAACAAAGTCCTCCAGATATGGGAAGATCAGGACAAGGTAAAACAGAACTAGTATCTTCTTTATTCTGGATACTATGTCTTTCTTAATGTAGCCTTAGACCAGAAAGCTTGTATGAAGTGCTATGTAACAATATCAATTTATATTGAATTTACAGTACACAAAAGTTCCCAGATTTTTATGGTCTCTAAAATTCTATGGTTTATATTTTATGGTCTAAAAACTTCAGGATATTCCATTTCCTCTCCATTCTGATTTAGTAATATTTTCTTGAATAGCATACACACACACACACACACACACACACACTTAGTGCATGTAGACATACACATACACATATCTTTCTAAAGGAACTATTAAGATTTCAAGAGAATAAATGTTTTCTGTACTTAAAAAAAAGGAAGGACAATAGGAAATAGACTAAATCCTTTCATTTAAGGGGCTTATATACATACACATTTGTTAATAGATAGATGTAAAATACATAAAGCATAGATATATTTTGTTTTTAGTAAAGGGGAAGCTCTGGAATCTGGAGGGAAATCAAAAAACATTTCATGTAGAAGGTGCCATTTGAGAAGAATTTTGAAGGATCCTAAAAATGGAAAGGCAAAGATACATTCCAGGCATGAGGGAATAACACTACATCCATGGAAGTAGAAGGTGGAAATGTTGGTAAAAAGATTGCTTAGTTGGGCCAAGGTATGGGTGAAAGGTTGTGAAGAGCTTTGAATGCTTAAGAGAGGAGTTGAAATGTGTGATTCTAGAGAGGTAACAGGAAGAGACAGGAGAACAAATGCTTTGGGGAATAAAGCTGTGTAGAGAATTAAATGGAGTACAAAGAAACCTCACTAGTAGTACTGGTAAGAGATGATAAAGGTCTAGACTAAGGTGAAGCATGAATTAAGAGAAGAAAATGGGGTATAGATTTCTCCCCTAAAACCTTAGCATAGAATATTGTTTGAAGGAATTAGGGATATGTAAACCTGGGCAAGAGAAAATTTGCTCAGGAAGTAAAAGTAGGCAAATTCAGATCTAGTCTAGCCCCCTCATTTTAGGGATGTTGTAACAAAAGTTAAGTAACTCATTCAAGTTGACAACAACTAGAGGTGGATTTCAGAAATACCTGGAAAGATTTAAATGAATTGATGCTGAGTGAACCAGGACAGCATTGTATACAACTACATCAACACTGTGTGTTGATTAACTAAAACAGACTTAGTTCTTCTCAACCATACAGTGACCAAAAGATTTTTGATGGAAAATGTCATCCACATCCAAGAAAGAACTATGGAGTCTGAATGTAGACCAAAGAATGCTATTTTCACTTTAAATGTTTGTTTTTTTGTTTTTTCCATTTTATTCTTATTCTTAACATCATAATAAAGAAAAACATTTAACATAATTGTACATGTGTAGCCTTAATAGATTACTTGTTGTCTTGCAGAAGGGGGGGAGGGAAAGAATAATGTGAAACTCAAAAATCTTACATAAAATGATTGAAAACCATCTTTACATGTAATGGGGGAGGAGGGGGAAAGGTCAACACAGCTAAGTAGTAGTGGTAGTATTCTAGCCCAAGTTGTCTGAGCTGAACTTGAGGCCTTTTCACTATTACAAACTGTCTTTGGGCCTAGACTCGTTTCTGAAGCCCTCTTACCTTCAAGAAAGATACGGGGAAAATTACAATCTTTTGTGAGATCCAGTTTCTATGTAAAAGTGAAAGACTTCTTCCCCCCTTCCAGGTATATAGTGGGAGAAAAAAATCAATAATGCTTAACTATTAGAAAGCACTTATTTTGTAGATAAAGTTGGAAATGGTTCTGAGAATCAAAGCAAATTTATCAAGGTTGCCTAACCAGGTCTAAACTAATCTTTAATTGATATTTTAAAAACTAAAATCCTAGAGTCTCCATTTATCCCTCTTTAATTTCTAATGTTTCTTTTATTATAATATGTTAATTTGGAATTACGCCCAAAGGACAATAAAACTGTACATACCCTCTGAACCCAGCAATATCATCACTATTAGGTCTACATCCCAAAGAAACCATAAAAAAGGGGGAATAATGAACAAAAATGTTTATAGCAGTTCTTTTGGTAGTGGCAAAGAATTAGAAATTGAGGGGATGGGACAGCTAGGTGGCACAATAGATAGATCACTGGCCCTGTAGTCAGGAGAACCTGAATTCAAATCTGACCTGAGACACTTAATAATTATGTAGCTGTGTGACCT
This sequence comes from Macrotis lagotis, assembly GCF_037893015.1. Classification (NCBI taxonomy): domain Eukaryota; kingdom Metazoa; phylum Chordata; class Mammalia; order Peramelemorphia; family Peramelidae; genus Macrotis; species Macrotis lagotis. The sequence continues at coordinate 281,415,773 of NC_133659.1, forward strand.
TGGGTAAGTCTCTTAACCCCGACTACCTTTCAAAAACCAAAAATAAATAAATAAATAAATAGATAAAAAGAAATTGAGGGAATGCCCATCAATTAGGGAATGGTTGAACAAGTTATAGCGAATGTTATTGAGTACTATTGTTCTGTAAGAAATCATGAGTGATTAGACTTTAGAAAAGCCAGGAGAGATTTGCAGCAGCTGGTGTTGTATGATGATTAACTATGTAAGATTCAGGTCCTCTCAGCAGTTCAGTGATCAAGATCAATCCTGAAAGACCTGTGACCAAAAATTCCATCCACATCCAGAGAAAAAATTTTGGAGTCTGAATGCTGAACAAAACATACTATGCTCACTTTTTAAAACTTCTTTGTTTTTTTCTTTCTTTCGTGTTTTTCCCTTAGTTCTATTCCTCTTTCACAACATGACTCATATGGAAGTATGTTAAACATGATCATACAAACACCACCTCAGACTGTACACTGACACTGGGAGCTTACAAAAGGATGAACATTGAAAATTATCTCTGCGTTTAACTGGAAAAAATAAAAATTAAATTAAAAGAAAAAACCAAGTTGGCTAGCTTTTTCAAGATGTTTGATTTATTCCTTTTACTTTGGTCAACTTCCTGCTAGTAATAATACCTCACATTTGTATAGGAATTTTAAATTTTACTAGAGTGATAAATCTCTGGGAAAGGAGTAGTTAAGTCAACTAAGCAAAGAATAAGGATTAATCTTATTTTACATACTGGTATACTGAGGTTCAGAGGGGTGAAGTGACTTGCCTAATGTACAATGAGTAAACAAGTTGAACAGCTTGTTAGACACAATCAGTCAAGCTATCTGGTTTCTCCATATAGTTGATACCAGGTTAAAAAAAATACCATTCTCCCTTTGAACTAGTGTTTTCTCTCTGTTCTACAGTCTTTTCACTAGTACATCCTTCCTCAGGGGAAAATTTAGTTAGAATAACCAGGGAGAGAGAGACTTAGGTGGCCCAGTGGATGAAGTGTAAGAATAGAATCAGGAATACTCATCTTCCTGAGTTCAAATATAGCCTTTTCTGTGACCCCTAGTCAATCATTTAACTTTGCCTCTGTTCCTTCATCGGTAAAATGGGCTGGCAAAGAGCATTGTAGTATTCGTTGCTAAGAAAACCCTAAACATGTTTAAAAGAGTGGAACGTGACTGAAAACAATGTCTGTCTTCTAACAATGAAAGGAATTCTTGCTGCATCACCTCATTTTTTCCTCCACTTATGAAAAAGAACTCTGAATCTACACTACAGAACTGAAAGAATGAAGTTATATCTCCATTTTCTCATCTGCAAAATTAGGAGGTTAATCTAGATAACTTGTAGGTATCTCCTAGTTTTAAAACCATCAAATCTTGATTCAGTGACCTGTAAAATATAATAAACTGTGTGTGTGTGTGTGTGTGTGTGTGTGTGTGTGTGTGTTCTTTCAAAGAATTGGTAAGCAGAAAGGGAAGAGATAACAGACTTCCCTTTACCATAGCAAAAACATCAGTAAATACTATTTGGTATGATTGTTCAACAACCTTGAATTAATCCAATCAAACTATCCTCTTACCCAAATTCTAGCCATATTTGTTTGTTTCATTTTTTTTTAGGTTTTTGCAAGGCAATGGGGTTAAGTGACTTACTCAAGGTCACACAGTTGACCTATTAAGTGTCTGAGGCTGGATTTGAACTCAAGTCCTCCTGACTCCCAGGCCAGTGCTCTATCCACTCTGCCACCTAGCTGCCTTCATATTTGTTTCTTTTAATTAGAAATACTTGACAATCATCTACTCCACTGAAGATTCATTTTCTACAAGGTGGCCTTATACCTAGATTTGCTAGGGTATGCTACTCCTGGTGGTAGATCTGTATTTTTTGCCATATGATATTCCAAAGATCTCCTCTGATTTAAAGTAGAAGCTGCTAGGTCTTGTTTGACTTTGACTTAAGTTTCTCAGTACATAATTTTTTTTTTACTGGATATTTACAGCATTTTTCTTCTTTAATGTAGGAACTCTGAATTTAGATTATGACATTTCCAAAGTTTCTCCTTTAGAGTATCTTTTTAAAAGGTAGAACTTCTTGGGCTGAACCAAGATGGTAGAGAGAACTTAGAAAGCTCCAGGAACTTTCTAAACAAAAAAAGTTTCTAAACAAATCCTAAAGTGACAGAACTCAAAAAAAAGACAGTGAAACAAACTTTTCAGTTCAAGATATCTTGGAGGAACATCAGGAAAGGGCTGTCTCACATGAATAAAAAGGGAGTGCAGTAGCAGAGGAGGGAGAGTTGGGAAGTCAGCAGGAAGCTGTTAGTCTCAGTGCAGCACAGTGACTAAAATACCTGGTGCCAGCTCAGGAGGCCAGCAGTGAAGTTCCAAGCTCCAAAGGCAGACTTTGAACCCCAGAAAGTTAGTGCAACAAGCAGAACTGAGTCCAACTGTCTTAATGCAGGGATCAAACCATGAGCACCTGAGACACCTGCATGAAAAATCAAGGATCAGACCCCCCCACAGTCCCCAGCACAAAAAGCTTGGGACTTTTCATATGTACTTTTCATGTGCACATGTGCCCTGGACTTTTCATGTGACCCAGGAGTAGAGCTCAACTTTCAAAATGAGAGGGAAAAAAACCCTAAAGAGTGCTAACCACATAGAGCTACTATGGCGACAGGGAAGATCAAAATGCCATCTCTGAGGAGGAAAGCAGTGACAAAATGCCCACACTTGAAGCCTCAAAGAAGATAATGAACTCAAATCCAAAAAAATTCTGTTGGAAGAGTTCAAAATGGATTTTAAAAACCAAAGATGAAGGGGGGAAAGCAAAATTAATAAATGAGAAGCCACGCAGGAAAATTATGAAAAGTTGGAAAAGGAAACACAAAAAATGACTGAAGAAAACAAAAGTGGCCGAATAGAAAAAGCAAACAACTCCTTTAAAAGTAAAATTGACCAACTGAAGGAGAAAAACAACTCCCTTAGAAGTAAAATTACCCAAGTAGAAAGGAAACACAAAAGTTAACTGAAGAAAACAAATCCTTAAAAATTCTGGACAAGTATGACTCTATGAGACACATTAAGATTACATCAAAGAAAACCAAAAGACTGGAAAAATAGAAACTATCTCTTAGGAAAAATGATCAAACTGGAAAATAAATCCTAGAGAGATAATTGGTGAATTACTGGTGAGAAAGTCATGATCATAAAAAAGAGCCTGGATAATATCTTTCAAATTATCAAGGAAAAGTGCCCTAATATCCTAGACCATGAAAATAGTCATTGAAAGAATCTACTGATCATCTCCAGAAAGAGATCACAAGATAAAAACTTAAAGGCAAATTACAGTCAAATTACAGAATTATCAGTTTAAAAAAAGAAAATACTGCAAGCAATCAAAACTTCAAATACCAAGGAGCTCCAGTTCAGGATTATACAGGATTTATCAACATCAACAGTAAAGGATTGGAGGGCCTAGAATATGATATTCTAGAGGGCAAGAGTGGGATTATAACCAAGCATCAACTATCCTGAAAAATTCAGCATTTTCAGGGTAAAAGATGGGCTTTCACTGAAATAGAGAAGTTTCAAACATCTCATAATAAAAAAAACCGAAAAGAAATTTTGATCTTCAAATACAAACACTTAAGAGATGTGTAGAAAGGTAAATGGAAAGGAAAAGTGTTAGTCAATAAGAATAAATGGTTTACATCCCTAAACTGAAAGCATTTGAGAACTGTATTTCTCTTACAGCAGTCGAAAAGCGCATACTGAGGCACAAGGTATGGATAAAGTGATTATGATGTGATGATACCTTTAACTTATAGAACTGTATTTCTATTAGGACAGTTGAAAGGAATATACTCAAGACAGAGCATGTGGGTATGAAACAATTAAGAAATGAAAAAAGAATTATACTGAGAGAGAAGGCAAAAGACAGAAGAGGGTAAATAATAACACATGAAGAGGAACCAAGGACTTGTTGTAGGATTAGTAATAGAGGCAAAGAAGGAAGGGATAAGGATTGAGTGAATCAGTCTCTACAGATTTGGCTCAGAGGGAATAAACATACATTTCCAATTGGGTTTAGAAATTTATCCTACTCTACAGGCAAGTAGGAGAGGGAAGGGAGGGGCTAGTAGAAGGGAGGACAGATTAAGAGAGGTGGAGGTCAGAAACAAAACATTGGTGAGGTTAATGTGAAAAGAGAAAACATTACATACTGGAAGATAGGTTGGAGACAAACAGTTAATAATCATAACTGTGAATGTGAATGTGATTGGGATAAACTCTCCCATAAATTGGAAGTGGATAGATTAAAAACTAGAATCCTACAATATGCTGTTTATCAAAAAAAAAAGCAGAGAGATACACGCAGGTTAAAGTTAAAAAGCCAGAGGAGAATATATTATGTTTCAGCTGAAGTAAAAAAAAAAAAGCAATCTTGATCTTAGACAAAACAAAAGCAAAAAAGAGACCTAATTAAAAGGAATAAAGAAGGAAATTACTACATCTTTCTAAAAGGTACCATAGGCAATGAAGTAATATCAATATTAACATAATGCACCAAGTAGTATAACATCCAGATTCTTTGAGGAGAAGCTAAATGAGTTAAAGGAAAACAGAAGCAGCAAAACTCAGTGGGGCACCTTAACCTCCCTCTCTCAGAACTAGAAACATCTAACCAAAGAAGAAAGTTAAGAAGGTAAATAGAATTTAAGAAAAGCTAAAATACGATAGACTTCTAGAGAAAATTGAATGGAGAAAAGAATGTTTTTCTCTGCAAGACATGGCACTCACGCAAAAATTGACCTTGCATTAGCGCACCTCACACTCAAATGCAAAGAGGCAAAAATTAAATTAAATAAATAAATTAAATGCATTCTTTTCAGATCATGATGCAATAAAAATCAACTGTAATAAAGGATCATGGAAAGACTAAAAGTCAATTGATAACTAAATAACCTAATTAAAATTAGAATGAACACAACAAATCACAGAAATAATTAATAATTTTGCACAAGACAATGACAATAAAAAGACTAAATATCAATTAATAACCAAATAATCTAATTCTAAAGAATGACAGTATCAAACAACAAATAATAGAAAAATAATTAATAATTTTGTACAAGAAAATGATAATAATGAACACATTCCAAAAGTTATGGGATGCAGCCAAAGCAATCATTAGGGGATATTTATATCTCTGAATACTTACATGAATAAAATAGAGAATGAGATCAATGAATTGAGCATACATTTAGCAAAAAGCTAAAGAGCAAATTGAAAATCCCCAATACCCAATTTGAAATTCTGAAAATCAAAGGAGATTCTTAAAACTGAAAGAAAACAAAACTAAAAGTTGGTTTATGAAAAAACAATAAACAAATTTTTGGTTAATTTGATTAAAAGAAAATCAAATTACCAGCATCAAAATGGAAAAGGATGAGTTCACTACCAATGAAGAGGAAATTAAAGTAATAATTCGTTACTATTTTGCTCAGCTGTATGTCAATAAATCTGACAATCTACCAAAAATATATATATTATATATGTATATATAATATATATGTATGTATATGTCCCACATCAACAGGAATAATAAATGTATATATATATATATATATATATATATATATATATATATATATCTCCCACAACAACAGGAACACACACACACATTTATAAATAAATGTATAAATAAAAAATTATATATGTATACATATCCATCCCACATCAACAGGAATAAATAAATGAATGAATGAATGAATGAATGAATAACCTCATTTCAGGAAAAAAAAATGACAAACCATCAATGTACTTCCTAAGAAAAACAACTCCAAAGCCAGCAGGATTTATAAGTCAGATCTAAAGAACTGAAAAAAATGTCAACTGCTCATGGGTAGGCTGGGTTAATATGATAAAAATGACAATTCTAACTAAATTAAATTACTTATTCAGTGTCATGGCAATCCAACTACCAAAAAAATTTTACAGAAAAATAGTAACAAAATTCTTCTGGAGAAACAAAAGATCAAGAGTATACCAAATCTAAAAGTGGCAGTTATCAAGACTGATATTGGCTAAAAAAAACAAAAAAAGTTACGGTAGTTCAGTAGAATAGATTAGGTACAAAAGAAACAATGGTAAATGACTATAATTATCTACTGTTTAATAAACACAAACACCCCAGCTCCTGGGATACAAACTCATCATTTGACAAAAACTGCTGGAAAACTGGAAAGAATATGGCAGAAAATAGGCCAAAAGCAACATCTCACACCCTATACCAAATAAGGTGAAAATGAGTACAGGATTAAGACATTACAGTGACACTGTAGGCCAATTAGAAGAACAAGGAAGAGTTTATCAAAGAAGCAAAGAGTTTATGACTAAAGGAAAGAGAAAAATTGCAAAATGGATAATTTTGATTAAATTTAAAAATTTTTGCTCAAGATCTTTTTGTATGGGCAAAGAATTAGAGGGGATGCCCATCAATTGGGGAATGGCTGAACAAATAATAGCATATGAATAAGACATGAGCAGCTGAACTTTAAAAAAGAAGTCTGGAAAGACTTTACAAATTTACAACAACATTGCACACACTATGAGATGATGAACTATAATGGATGCAGGTCCTCAACAGTTCAGTGATCAAGGACAATCCTGAGAGACTCAACATGGAAAATGCCCTCCACAGCCACAAAAAAAAACTATGGTAGAGCCTGAATACAGAGCAAAGCATACTATGTTCACTTTTTTAAACTTTTATTTTTTCTTTATCATGCTTTTTCCCCTTAGCTCTTTCATAACACGACTACTATAGAAATGTCAAATACGATTGTACATGTACAACTTTTACCAGATTATTCGATGCCATCAGGAAAGGGGAGGGAAGGGAGGATGGTAGTAAAATGCAGAACTCATAAAATTGCAAGTGATTGAAATCTACCTTTGCATGTAACTGGGGAAAAAAAAAGAAAAAAGTTTTTGCACAAATAAAATTATGTTGGGGGCAGCTAAGTCGCACAGTGGATAGAACACCAGCCCTGAAGTAAGGAAGACCTGAGTTCAAATATAGCCTAGAAACTTAAAAAAAAATTTTTCTGATTGTGTGACCTTGGACAAATCACTTAACCCCATTGCCTTACAAAAACAAACAAAAAAAATCAAATAAAACTAATGCAACCAAGATAAAAAGGAATGCAGAAAGTTGGAAAACAATTTTCACAGCTAGTTTTTTTCCTGATAAAGGCCTCATTTCTAAAATGTATAGAGAATGAGTCAAATTTCTAAGAATACAAGTCATTCTCCAATTGATTGGTTCTTGTCCTTCATTATGAAAGACCAAAATGACATCACTATGTTCAAGTTATGTGTCCAACTGTGGCCAATCAGACCAATAAGAGCTTGGAATAGTTTGGCTGACCATGTGAATACCTGAGGTTGCTTACTGTAAACTTACATGTCACATTTCCTTTGAGCTGCTTCAATTCTGCCCTTCTCATAGAGCTCAACACCCTCTCTGATGAGGGCACATACATGATTCTGTGTCAGTGTCTCCCATGTTATACAGTCAATTCCAAAGTTCTTAAGGGAGACCTTCAGGATGTCTTGGTAAGGCTTCTTCCGCCCTCCTTGAGAATACTTACCCTGTGTGAGTTCTTCATAAAAGTCTTTTGAACAAATATACGTCTGGCATTCTATCAATCTGTCTAGTCCATCATAGTTGCATACTCTGTAGTAATTTTGGAATGCTAGGCAGTTTAATGCTAGAAAGGACCTCAGTGTCTGGTAGCTTCTCCTACCAGGTGATCTTCAGAATCTTCCTAGGACAATTTAAATGGAAACAATTCAGTTTCCTGACATGGCACTGGTAGACTGTCCAGGTTTCACAGGTATATAGCAATGAGGTCAATGGCTGGGTAGACTTCACTTTGGTAGTCAGTCTAATACCTCTTCTCTCCCACCTCTTCTTTCAGAGCCTCCTAAACACTGGGTAGGCTCTGGAAAGGCATGTGTCAGTGTATGCCTACTTGGAATGGACACTGCCAAGGTTAAGTGACCTTATCCACAGTACTCAAAACTTCCTTGGCTGTAATCAATGGTTCCTCATGTGGTGAAGGCTGAAGGAGGACATGCGTTTTCTTGGTGTTAATTATTACATAAAAATGAGCACAAGCAGCAGAGAATCAATCCATACTTTGTTGTATCTCAGCTTCAGGGGCTGTATTGAGGGCACAATCATTTACAAACAAAAGATCATGAGCCAACACTCGTTCCATTTTGGTCTTGACTTGTAATCTTTACAAGTTGAAGAATTTGCCCTCATGTTGTGTTCCTCCTCAGTGAAGGTGCTTGATAACATGGCTGAAAACATCATGGTATAAAAAGCATGGGAGCAAGGACACATCCTTGTTTCACTTCATTAGTGACTGGAAAATCTTGAGTGCATTGTCCACTATCCAGAATCTAGGCATGCATGCTGTCACAAAATGTACAATTAGTGATGAACCAACCGGCGCAAACAAATTTTGACATAGTTTTCCATAAACTCTCACAACTGACAGTATCAAAGACCTTGGTCAGATCTACAAACGTTGTATACAGAACTCTGTTCTGTTCCTGGTATTTTTCCTGGAGTTGTTGGGCAACAAATACTATATCGACTGTTCCTCTACCCTTTCTGAAGCCATACTTACTCTCAGGGAGGTGACCATCTTCCAGGTGAAGGATCAGCCTTTTGAAAAGGAAGGACTCTGACAAGAATATGACCAGCAATGACCAAAAAAATCTCAAAGGATATGAAGAGGCAAATTTCAGATGAAAAAAATTAAAACTATCTGTTAGTCATTGGAAAAAATGTTCTAAATCATTGATTAGAGAAATGCAAATTAAAACAACCTCACACTTTTCAGAGATTGGCTATAAATGCCAAAAATAGAAAATAAAATTGGAGAGAATGTGGAAATACAGGAACACTAATGCATGGTTGGTGGAACAGAGAACTGATCCAAGCACTCTGGAGAGCAATTTGGCCACATGCACAAAAATATTTATAGCAGCCCTTTTCTGTAATTTGCAAAGAACTGGAAATTGAGGGCATGTCCATCAATTGAGGAATGGTTGAATAAACTGTGGTATGTGAATGTGATGGAATACTAATGCTCTATTTTGTCCTTTGTTTTCAAAGAAGACCATGATATCAGAGGGGCTGATACCATGACATACACAAGAATTGGGATATGAGTGAGGGAGTATATTCTGTAAGAAATCATGACATCAGAAAAGACTACAAAGTCTTGAAAGAACTGATGCTGATCACATTCACCTTGGAAACAATATAAAGACTAAGAGACTGCCTTCTGTGGGGTTGTGGGGGGAGTGAGATTAGGGGGGAAAAATTGTAAAATTCAAAATAAATAAATTAATTAAAAGAACTGATGCTTGGGGCGGCTAGGTGGTGCAGTGGATAGAGCACCGGCCTTGGAGTCAGGAGTACCTGGGTTCGAATCCGACCTCAGACACTTAATAATTACCTAGCTATGTGGCCTTGGGAAAGCCACTTAACCCCATTGCCTTGAAAAATCTAAAAAAGAAAAAAGAACTGATGCTGAGTGAAGTGAGCATAATCAGGAGAACATTGCACATATTGCCACCAATATTATAAGATGATCAACTATGATGGACTCAGTTCCTCTCTGCAGTTCAGTTATCAAAGACAATCAAAGATTGCTGATGAAAAATGCTATCTCCATACAGAGGAAAAAAAGTGGCAAAGCATTCACTTTTTAAAACTTTTTTAATGTTCTTTTCATTCTTTCTTGTAATCCCTTTAGTTCTAATTCTTAACAACATGATTAATTTGGAAATATCTGAAACAATTGTACAGGTACAATCTACCTCAAATCACTCACTGCCACAGAGAAGGGGGAAGGAAGGGAGAGCAAAAGATAAATGTGGAACTCAAAAGCTTGCAAAATCAGGGGCATCTAGGTGGCGTACTGGATAAAGCACTGGCCTTGGAGTCAGGAGTACCTGGGTTCAAATCCAGTCTCAGACACTTAATAATTACCTAGCTGTGTGGCCGTAGGCAAGCCACTTAACCCCATTTGCCTTGCAAAAGCCTAAAAAACAAAAAGCTTACAAAAAGATGAATGTTGAAAACTATTTCTGCATATAACTGGAAAAAATAAAAATGGCAAAAAAGGAGTTAACAGGTGGATTTTTTTTCTATCTTTATTGTTTGTTTCTAACATAACTGGGCAATTTTAGTTTAAGATTTTCTTTAAATATCTATCCAGATTTTTCTTCTTTTAAAGAAATCATGGCTTTTAGAGAGTCTAATGATTATTAAAATTGTTTTCTGTGACCTACTTTCCAGGTAAGCTGTTTTAATATTTGATATTTGATATTTTCTTCTATAGGGGTCCCAAATCTATTAACTTAAAACTAAGTCTTTTGGAACACTACTTTTCAATCTTTTGTTTAAATATTTTTTGGTATTTCATGAAGTTATTCATTGTTGTTTCAACTTTTTATTTTTAGGGAGTCCATTTCTTAGGCAAAGTTTACTATTAGTTTCTTCTGTTTCTTATTCTTCCATTTTTTTCCTCCAGTTACTTTCATTTTTTAAATCTAAATCTCCTCTCTCTCTCTCTCTCTCTCTCTCTCTCTCTCTCTCTCTCTCTCTATATATATATATATATATATATATATATATATATAATGTTACTCTTTCATTGGGGAATATGTAAAATGGCAATAATTAATAGGGACTTTGTGCCAGAACTATGGGTTTTTCCTTAGGTTCCTCCTCTTGTATTTATTTTACCTTCTCTTGTCTTTGAAGTGTTGGATTTTTACAAGCTGGAATCCTGAATCTTCAAGGCCCTCCATGGCATCTCAAGAAATAGTGTTAGAAACCTCAGATCCTCTGAGCCTGGGCTATCCTGATCATTCAGACTTCTCAGCACTTTGGCCCACCATAGAGCCTTATCTGGGGACCCTTGCTACTTCAGAAAATAAGAGCTTCAGAGGCTACAGGGCTTTGGTTGTGCCAGAAGACTGCAATATTAGCACTAGTTTTGTTGATGGACTGCCTGTCTTACTTCCCACAACCTTCTGGAAGACTAAGAAATTTTGGGGTGGAAATTCCACTTTACTGTAGTTTTGCTTATTTCTTTTTCATTTCGCATGGTACAAACTTCAAGTTTTTGCTAGAGCAGATAGTCAAATGGGAGCTAAATGATGTTTCCTGTTCATACACTTATCTTCTCTTACTGATTTCTTTTTTTTTCTTACTGATTTCTTAAGATGTTCTCAAAAACCTCTTGTTCATTTTTCATAAATGTGGAGTTGGGACTTCATTTTGTTCTATCTTAAAACTCTCAAAAGCAATATTTCCTTTGAGAGTTTTAACTACAGGATCATGTCTGTTTCTTCTCCTTCTCCTTCCCATTCTAAAATGTGCTTTCCTCAAAGTATATGTCTATTTTAGCATTTTTTTTGGTTGCTATCAAAGATTCCAAAATCATCTGGTCACTTTTGAGAAATGAAATTGTCAACAAGGCAAGACAAGAATTTATCAGGTATTCTGCTTTGAAAAGAATGAGACATCAATTTGGTAATGGCTGAACAAGTTGTGATATATGAATGTAATGGAATACTATAAGAAATGATGAGCAGATTTCAGAAAAACCTGGGAAGACTTACAAGAACTGACGCAAAGTGAAGTGACCAGAATCAGGAGAACATTATACACAGTATCAGCGGCATTGTTGTGTGAAGCTTGTGTGATGATCATCTATGAAAGACTTAGTTCTTAGCAACACAGTGATTAGAGCAGCTAGGTGGTGAAGTGGCACTGGCCCTGGAGTCAGGACCCTGAGTTCAAATCCAGCCTCAGACAGTTAATTACTTAGCTGTGTGACCATGGGCAAGTCACTTAACCCCATTGCCTTGTTAAAAAAAACACATACTTCAAAAGACCAAAGACTACTACCTTCAAATTAAGGGAAAAAACCCGTTATTTTATTATGTAATTTTGCTATGCCATAATTTATTTTTCTTCCTTAAGGATATGATTTCTCTCTCATCACATTCAACTGAGATCAATGTATACCATGGAAACAATGTAAAGACTAACAGAATGCCTTCTGGGGGGATGCAGGGAGGGAAGCAAGAATGGAGGAAAAATTGTAAAACGCAAAATAAATAAAATCTTTCTAAAAAAAAACCACACAAACCAAAACAAAGCAATACAATGATTAAAGACAATTCAAAAATCACTTAGGATTGAAAACGCCATCCAAATTCAGAGAGAGAACTATGGAGTCTGAATGCAGATCAAAGGATACTTTTTTCACTTTTTAAAATTTGGTTTGTTTATTCTCCTAGTTTTCCCTTTTATTTTGATTCTTCTTTCACAATATGACTAACATGGAAATACTTTTTAACATGATTCTGCATATTTAACCCATATCAAATTGCTTGCTGTCTTGGGGAGGGAAGACACACAGGGAGAAAATTTTATAAAAATGAAAGTTGAAGGGGCAGCTAGGTGGCCCAGTGAATAGAACACTGGCTCTGGAGTCAGGAGGATCTGAGTTCAAATCTGACTTCAGACACTTAATAATTATCTACCTAGACAAGTCACTTAAGCCCGCTACCTAGCAAAAAACAAAAAAATGAATGGTGAAAACCAACTCTACATATCATTGGGAAAACAACACTATTAAGATAAAAATGAGGCATCCAATTAAATTCAATTATTCTGTTCAATCCAACAAACACCTATTAAGCACCTTCAAGACAATGTTAATTTATCAGTGATCTCATCAATGTAGATTTCTTCCAGCTACTCAAACCAAAGTCCATTGTGTCTTCTCATCTTGTGAGACTACTGCTCAAGGCTTCTTATATATCTTGTATAGAAGCTACACTCAGTATGTTGTAGATATATAACTCTAGATCCCCTAATATTATTTGGACATCAATGAAACAATCAATGACATTGAATGTTGGTTTTCTTTTATTCTAGCTATAGAACTGACCTACTTCCTTTTCTGGCCATGTACATCTCTAAAGATTTCTTTAATACCACTAGCCATTCTGTAATTCTTCTATTATATTATCATACACTCTACTCAGGCCCACTGTGTACCTCTCTGCTTGGGTGCCAGCAGTTTTTTTTTTTCTGAAACTCTGCTATTACATAAATGCCCAACTTCTAGATGAGAATATTTTGTTAAAAAGTTGAGCCTTATTCTAAGACTAGTTTACCTGTCAGATCTATGGAAAGTGGAGCAGTTTATGACTAAGGAAGAGATGGAGAACATCACCAAAAACAAACTAGATGATTTTGGTTACATTAAATTAAAAAGGTTTTGCACAGATAAAACCACTATAACCAAGATCAAAAGATATGTAATAAATTGGGAAACAATCTTTATAACTAATGATTCTGACAAAGGACTCATTTCTAAAATATACAGAGAACTGAGTCATATTTAAAAAAAAAAACCATTCCCCAATTGACAAATAGTCAAAGGATATGCAAAGGCAATTTACAGATGAGGAGATCAAAGCAATCCATAGCCATATGAAAAATTGCTCTAAATCATTAATTATTAGAGAAATGCAAATCAAAGCTTCTCTGAGGTACCACCTCACACCTCTTAGACTGGCCAATATGACCAGGAAGGATAATGATCATTGTTGGAAGGGTTGTGGGAAATCTGGGACACTATTACACTGTTGGTGGAGCTGTGAAGTCATCCAACCTTTCTGGAGAGAAATTTGGAACTACGCCCAAAGGGTAACAAAAATGAGCATACATACCCTTTGACCCAGCAATACCATTACTGGGTCTATACCCTGAAGAGATGAGGAAAAGGGGTAAAAACATCACTTGTACAAAAATATTTATAGCAGCCCTGTTTGTGGTGGTAAAGAATTGGAAATCAAGTAAATGCCCTTCAAATGGGGAATGGCTTAGCAAACTGTGGTATATGCATGTCATGGAACTCTATTGTTCTATTAGAAACAGGGAGAGAAGGGAATCCAGGGAAGCCTGGAGGGATTTGCATGAACTGATGCTGAGTGAGATGAGCAGAACCAGAAAAACACTGTATACCCTAACAGCAACATGGGGGTGATGTTCAACCATGATGGACTTGCTCGCTCCATCAGTGCAACAACCAGGGACAATTTGGGGTTGTCTGCAATGGAGAATACCATCTGTATCCAGATAAAGAGCTGTGGAGTTTGAACAAATTTCAAGGACTATTCTCTTAAATTTAGAAAAAAAACAGCAGATATCTTATTGTCTGATCTTGTTTTCTCTTATACTTTTTGTTTCTTCCTTAAGGATGGGATTTCTCTCTCATCACACTCAATTTGGATCAATGTACAACATGGAAACAAAGTATAGACTGAAAGATTGCTTTCCATGGAGGTGAGGGGGAGGGGGAGGGAAGCAAGATTGGGAGAAAAATTGTAAAACTCAAAACTCAAATAAAATCTTAAAAAAAAAAAGTTGGGCCTTTCCCCCCCGAACAACAACTTGGGCTTTTTTAAAAGTACTGAATAATTTTCCAAAGACAATACAGCTAAATCTCTTTTTTCCTAATTTAATCCAAGATTAAGTTTACAATGAAAAAGCAGTGCTGGTTCCAATTCTATATGCTATATTTATCAGACTTGAATAGCTTTGCCTTTCAAAATGTACTTCAAAGTTATCTTCATGGGGTAGATAAATCTTAAACCAAATAAGTTTTCTCTAGTCTTAACAATCTAGTTATTCCTTGGAAAGAAGTCTATCATTCTGGTGTTACAATCCATAGATTATATTTATTATAAAGCATACTTGCTTTTTTTTATAACTACCTTTACTTTCCATACCATTTGCCATCACTTGGAAGGGGAGATACTAAATGACATTTGGTCCTCCTCAATCAAGGACTCCAATTTCCTCCCTAAAATTTTAATGTTTAGAAGTTCACTATAGCTTTCTTTTAAGTATATCATTTAATTGTAGCAAGGCAGGCAGCAATTAATTTTGACAAGCCTTTGTGAGCTCTCCATCACAACTTCCACAAACATATCAAGACAATGCATTTGAAGATTGTCCGTGCTTTGCACCTGTTACCAGAGAGCCACCAACTAGCTTGATTAGCCTATTCTTTTCTTCCTAGGAATTATATAACAATTATTTTACTCTTTTCAGTATTTCAACAATCATGGAATTACCCTCTATACGAGGACTCTAATATTTGTGAAATAGTTGCTATAACAGTTTGTGCTAATTCTTGGTTGTGCCACAATCTTGCACTCAAGCAACTTGTGGACAGTAAACTCCTTCTTCCTAGCTTATTGCTCCTATGCTAAAACCTACTCTATTGTCTTTTTTCCTCATAAACTGTAGTTTAAAGAGCCATCCTTTTAGTTTTCATGTTGTTTGGGTTTTAGGAACCTGAAATAAATTTTCTCAGAGAAACATTTTTATATATACTTATCCACAAAAGCATATTTGAACTAGGGTTTTCCAGAAAGTAATATGTTATTGTTACTAAAGAACCTAATTGTAAGTACCCATGATTTACAGGAAAATGCATTGTTATAACTTGATAGTGTTCCAGAAATACATTTCTTCCCACTTTTGCAGTAAGAGAAGGCTACTGATGAGTTGGGAATACGAATAGATTAGGGAAAGTGATAGGCCAAGATGGACTGCACATAAAGAGTTGTGATTACCTAGGACCTCCTAATGTATGAAAATACCCCTGAATTCCTCTTAGCCCTGTCTAGTCACCCCCATCAATCCCTCTTTTTTTTTTTTTTTGCTTTCTAAAGATAAGATGAAATAGTCAACATATTTTCCTTTCTAAATCAGGAGGCATTTTTGTTTTTTGTATTTTATTTAAACTCTCAATAGAGAAAATTCTATATAGCAACTTACAGGCTCTAAGGGTCCATAAAAAGTAAAAGGTTTAAATATATTTGAAAGGAAATGATAATACTGGGCATTTATCAGATAGCACAGTGGAAAAGGTAGGGGTAGGATGTATATGAAATGGGCCAGGGACAGGAAGATGGGCAAGGATCTGATAAATATTGGAGATCCAGTTGTAGACCCCAGTATTTCTCTTTCATCTTCCGCTTTAGTTAGTCTAAGATTGTCATGAATTATGTTTTAAGTGGGGACAGGTTGGGGTAAAGGAGATATCTAAGGTGATGGCAAACATAAAGAAAAGAGGGATGGCAGAGAAAAATCCTGAGCCATTGTAACTGAGGAAAGAGCTCCTGTGGTCACAGGGTCAGTAGGAGAAAGTCAAATATTCTGAGGTGTTCAAATGAGAGTTGAGGTTTGCTTTAAAGTCATTTAATTGTAAATTCAAACAAATAGCAGTTCAACCAAAAGAAACAAGATATGATACATGCCAAAGAATATTTGTTTCTATCTTTTAAGGAAGTTATAGTTATTAGACCAGTAACTTTGAATAGTTCCACATTATTCTACATACTTAAATTCAGAAATCTACATTTTAAAGTATTTTACTTTGTCAAAATAATTATAAACTAAAGATAAAACCATTTTCTAGTATTTGAGTTCTGTTTAAGAAATGAAGTGTAGTGCTAGATGGATCACTGATCCTGGAGGACTTGAATTCAAATCCCGCCTCAGACACTTAAGACATCTAGCTGTGTGAGCTTGGGCAAGTCACTTTAACTCCATTACCTTGCCAAAAATAAAAAAAAATTAAAGTATTATAAAAGGGGAGGAAGGAATATTTCTCTACAACAGGTTTAAAGGAAAAGTTAACTGGTTAATGCTTTTTTTCAGAAAAGTACATCAATTACCTGCAATTTAAAAAAAAATTACCTTAGTGGGCAGCTAGGTGGCATAGTAGATAGAGCACCAGCCCTGGAGTCAGGAGGAGGAGAATTCAAATCCAGCCTCTAGCACTTAATAATTGCCTACCGTGTGACCCTGGACAAGTCACTTAACCCCAATGCCTTAAATATTTTTTTAATTACCTTCAATTTTTTTTAAAAGTGTCTCTTATGAGACACATAAAAAGGTAAAGGGGGGGGGGGCGGTAAAAGAAAAAAACTGCTATCCAATAAGTTGAAACTGGCTATATCCCAGCATGGGGAAAAAGATTCTCACAAATCTTGAGGATTTTAACTCTAACATAGAGAATATACCTAGCCAGAAATGATGGACATTAATGATCTATCCATGAGACTGTTCTCCAATGAGATGTAACTGGCTTTTAACCCCACTTGAGAGAAAGACTCTAATAACTATCAAGAATTTTAACTCTATTAGATAGAATATACTTAGCTAAAAGTGACAGATACTCAGAATTTTCTATGACTCAGATAGAATGATCTAAAAAACACTACTTCCTTAAAAAGGGGTGACAGGAAAAAGACGGGAGGAGGGAGAGGATTGAATGGGGGTAAATCTCATTACACTAAGAGATTCAAAATACCTATGGTAAATAGAGGGGAAGAAGGGAGGAGATAACAAACACCTGAATCTTCTTCTCATCATACTTGCCTTAAACCCAACCTACACATACTCAGTTACTTATAAAACATCTAACCTTTCAAGAATTAAAAGGGGAAAAGGGGAGGGGGGACAGAGAAAGGGAAGGGGAGTGGGGAAAAGGGGGGAACTAACAAAAGGAAGGGAAGGGAAAAGGGAAAAAAAGGAAAGGAGAAAGAAAGGGGAGGGGGTGATATAGGAGGGCAAACACATGGAATGTGGTGCTGTTCAGAAACAAAATACTGGGGAATATGGATAAAGGGGGGAGGGGAAAAATACAAACAGAGGGAAGACAGCATGGAGGGCAATAAAGAATTAGTAATCATAACTTTGAATGTGAATGGGATGAACTCTCCCTTAAAACGTAAGCAAATAGCAGAGTGAATTAAAAACCAGAATCCTACAATAGGTTGCTTACAAGAAACTCATTTGAAGCAGAGAGATACATATAGACTAATGGTAAAAGATTGGAGCAAAATATATTTTGCTTCAGCTGAAGTAAAAAACAGCAGATGTAGCAATCCTTATCTCAGACAAAGTAGCCGCAAAAATAGACAGCATTAAAAGAGATAAGGAAGGAAACTTTATCCTCCTAAAAGGTACCATAGACAATAAAGTTATTTCAATACTGAATATATACACCCAATGGGATAGCATCCAAAGTCTTAGAGGAGAAGCTGAAAGAACTACAGGAAGACACAGACAACAAAACTCTACTAGTGGGAGACCTCAACCTCCTGTTCTCAGATCCAGATAAACTGAATCATAAAATAAACAATAAAGAAGCTAAGAAGGTAAATAGATTGTTAGAAAAACTAGATATGGTAGACTTATGGAGGAAACTGAATAGGATAGAAAGGAATATACCTTTTTCTCTGCAGTACATGGAACTTATACAAAAATTGACCATGTACTAGGACATAAAAACATAATGATGAACTGCAGAAAGGAAGAAAAAGTGAATACATCTTTCTCAGATCACAATGCAATAAAAGGCATATACAATATTGGGCCAAGGAGATATAGACCCAGAACAAATTGGAAACTGAATAACCTCATTTTAAAAAATGAGTGGACCAAAAAACAAATTATAGAAAGAATTAACCATTTTATGCTAGATAATGACAATAATGAAACAACATACCAAAACCTATGGGATTCATTCAAAGCAACTCTCAGGGGATATATTATAGCTTTAAATGCTTACATGAATAAATTGGAGAAAGAGGAAATCAATAAACTAAACATGCAACTAAAAAAATTAGAGAAGGAACAAATCAAAAATCCCCAATTAAATACCAAATTACAAATTCTAAAAATTAAAGGAGAAATTAATAAAATCGAAAGCAAAAAACTATTGAATTAAATAAAAGCAAAAGTTGGTATTATAAAAAAACAAATAAAATTGATAAACCTCTGGTTAATTTGATTTTAAAAAAAAGAAAATCAATTGCTAGCATCATAAATGAAAAAGTGAACTCACCACAAATGAGGGGGAAATTAAAGTAATAATTTGAAATTATTTTGCCCAACTCTATGCCAATAAATTTGATAATCTAAATGAAATGGATGAATATTTACAAAAATATAAGTTTCCCAGGTTAAATGAAGAGGAGATTAAATACCTAAACAACCCTATCTCAGAAAACAGAAATTCAACAAGCCATTGTTGAACTCTCTAAAAAAAAATCTCCAGGGCCTGATGGATTCACAAGCAAATTCTACCAAACATTTAAGGAACAATTGGTTCCAATTCTATATAAACTCTTTGGAAAAATAGGGAAAGATGGAACTCTGCCTAACTCTTCCTATGAAACCAATATGGTGCTGTTACCTAAACCAGGAAGAGTTAAAACAGAGAAAGAAAATTATAGACCTATCTCCCTGATGAATACAGATGCAAGAATCTTAAATAAAATCTTAGTAAATGATTACACCAAGTTATCACTAGGATAATACATTATGATCAAGTAGGATTTATCCCAGGAATGCAGGGTTGGTTCAATATTAGGAGAACTGTTAGTATACTCAATTATATCAACAACAAACCTATCAGAAATTATATGATCATAGCAATAGATGCTGAAAAAGCTTTTGACAAAATACAGCATCCATTCCTACTGAAAACACTAGAGAGTGTAGGAATAAATGGCTTGTTCCTTAGAATAATTAGCAGTATCTATCTGAAATCATCAACAATTATTATATTCAATGGGGTGAGGCTAGAGGCATTCCCAATAAGATCAGGGATGAAACAAGGGTGCCCATCACCACTACTATTCATTATTGTATTAGAAATGTTAGCTTCAGCAATTAAAGAAGGAAAAAGAAATTGAAGGAATTAGAATGGGGAAGGAAGAGACAAAACTCTCACTCTATGCAGATGACATGATGGTCTACCGAGAGAATCCCAAGAAATCATCCAAAAAACTACTGGAAACAATTAGCAATTTTAGCAGAGTTGCAGGTTATAAAATAAACCCTCATAAATCCTCAACTTTTCTACATATGTCTAGCAAGATACAGCAGGAAGAGCTAGAAAGAAAAATCTCGTTCAAAGTAACATCAGATAATATAAAATACTTGGGAGTCTATTTGCCAAGACAGACTCAGAAACTTTTTGAAAACAATTATAAAACACTTCTCACACAAAGTAAATCAGATTTAAATAACTGGGCAAATATCAACTGCTCATGGATAGGTACAGCTAATATAATAAAAATGACAATTCTACCAAAACTAAACTACCTGTTTAGTGCCCTACCAATCAAAATTCCAAAAAATTACTTTAATGAGTTAGAAAAAATTGTAAGTAAATTCATATGGAGAAATAAAAAGTCAAGAATTTCTAGGAGCTTAATGAAAAACAGTGCAAAAGAAGGTGGCTTAGCCCTGCCTGATCTAAAATTACATTATAAAGCATCAGTCATCAAAACTGTTTGCTATTGGCTAAGAAATAGAGTGGTGGACCAGTGGAATAGACTAGGTGTAAAAACAGGAGATGATTATAGTAATCTGCTGTTTGATAAATCCAAAGAATCCAGCTATTGGAATAAAAACTCCCTCTTTGATAAAAACTGCTGGGATAATTGGAAGCTAGTATGGAAGAAATTTAGATTAGACCAACATCTAACACCCTTTTCCAAGGTAAGATCCAAATGGTTACAGGACTTAGACATAAAAAAAAATACTATAAGCAATTTAGAAGATCAAGGACTAGTTTACCTGTCAGATCTATGGAAAGGGGAGCAGTTTATGACAAAGGAAGAGTTGGAGAACATCACCAAAAACCAATTAGATGATTTTGATTACATTAAATTAAAAAGCTTTTGCACAGATAAAACCACTGTAACCAAGATCAAAAGAAATATAGTAAATTGGGAAACAATCTTTACAACTAATGATTCTGACAAAGGACTCATTTCTAAAATATATAGAGAACTGAGTCATATTTTTAAAACAAAAAGCCATTCCCCAGTTGACAAATGGTCAAAGGATATGCAAAGGCAATTTACAGATGAGATCAAAGTAATCCATAGCCATATGAAAAAATACTCTAAATCATTAATCATTAGAGAAATGCAAATTAAAGCTTCTCTGAGGTACCACCTCACACCTCTCAGTTTAGCCAGTATGACCAGGAAGGATAATGATCATTGTTGGAAGGGTTGTGGGAAATCTGGGACACTATTACACTGTTGGTGGAGCTGTGAACTCATCCAACCTTTCTGGAGAGAAATTTGGAACTATGCCCAAAGGGTAACAAAAATGAGCATACCCTTTGACCCAGCAATACCACCCTGAAGAGATGATGAAAAGGGGTAAAAACATCACTTGTACAAAAATATTTATAGCAGCCCTGTTTGTGGTGGCAAAGAATTGGAAATCAAGTAAATGTCCTTCAATTGGGGAATGGCTTAGCAAAATGTGGTACATGTATGTCATGGAATACTATTGTTCTGTTAGTAACCAGGAGGGACAGGATTTCAGGGAAGCCTAGAGGGATTTGCATGAACTGATGCTGAGTGAGATGAGCAGAACCAGAAAAACACTGTATACCCTAACAGCAACATGGGAGTGATGTTCAACCTTGAAAAGACTCGCTCATTCATCAGTGCAACAATCGGGAACAATTTTGGGCTGTCTGCAAAGGAGAGTGTCATCTGTATCCAGATAAAGAGCCATGGAGTTTGAACGAAGTTCAAGGAGTATTCCCTTTAATTTAGAAAAAATTATTGTCTGATCTTGTTACCTCTTAGACTTCTTGTCTCTTCCTTAAGGATATGATTTCTCTCTCATCACACTCAATTTGGATCAATGTACAACATGGAAACAAAGTATAGACTGACAGATTGGGGGGTGGGGGGAGGGAAGTAAGATTGGGGGGAAATTGTAAAACTCAAATAAGATCTTTAATAAAAATAAATAAAATAAAAACTCCATCTCCTATACATAGTGTAAAAGATTTGTGATCTGCTTGTCTTCTATTTTTTTTGTAGTATGAACTTTAATTTCCAGGTCACATATTCATTTAGAATTTATTATGCATACCCTTTGATCTAGCTATGCCACTACTGGGTTTATACCCTGAAGAGATCACAAAAAAGGGTAAAAACTTCACCTGTACAAAAATATTCATAGCAGTTCTATTCGTGGTAGGAAAGAATTGGAAATTGAGAGAATGTCCATCAATTGGGGAATGGCTCAATAAACTGTGGTATGCGTATGTGATGGAATACTATTGTTCTATTAGAAACCAGGAGCGAATGGGAATTCAGGGAAGCCTGAAAGGATTTGCATGAAGTGATGCTGAGTGAGATAAGTGGAACCAGAAAAACACTGTATACCATAACAGCAAATGGGGGTGATGTGCAACCTTAAAGTACTCACTCATTCCATCAGTGCAACAATCGTAAACAAATTTGGGCTGTCTGCAAAGGAGAGTGCCATCTGTATCCAGATAAAGAGCCATGGAGTTTGAACAAAGTTCAAGGACTATTCCCTTTAATTTAGGAAAAAATAAACCAGATATCTTATTGTCTGATCTTGTTACCTCTTAGACTTCTTGTCTCTTCCTTAAGCATATGATTTCTCTCTCATCACACTCAATTTGGATCAATGTACAACATGGAAACAATGTAAAGACTAACAGATTGGGCGGCTAGGTGGTGTAGTGGATAAAGCACCAGCCTTGGAGTCAGGAGTACCTGGGTTCAAATCCGGTCTCAGACACTTAATAATTACCTAGCTGTGTGGCCTTGGGCAAGCCACTTAACCCCATTTGCCTTGCAAAAAAAAAAAAAAAACCTAAAAAAAAGGCTAACAGATTGCTTTGGGGCAGGAAGTAAGATTGGGGGGAAAATCGTAAAACTCAAATAATATCTTTAATAAAAATAAATTTAAAAAATAAATAAATAAAAAAGATTAAAAAAAGTGTCACTTATGTACTACATAATTTTGCTATCTCATATTTTATTTTCTCCCCAAGGATATTTCTCTCTCAACACATTCAATTTTGATCAGTGTATATAGCATGGAAAAAATGTTTGTTTTTTGGGTTTACTTTAGGTTTTTTGCAAGGCAAATGGAGTTAAGTGGCTTGCCCAAGGCCACACAGCTAGTAATTTTTAAGTGTCTGAGGCTGGAGTTGATACTCCTGACTCCAGGGCTGGTGCTCTATCTACTGTGCCACCTAGCTGCCCCAGCATAGAAACAATGAAAAGATTATCAGACTGCCTTCTGGGGGGGGGGGGGAGATGGTGGGGGAAAAATTTATAAAATTCAAAACTTTACCAAAAATGATAGGTAAAAACCACTATTGTAGATAATTGGAAAACAAATAAAATATTAATTAAAAAAACAGATCAATATTCATGGCCTAACACAATGAGGACCCCCAGATAGGGCAGAATGAAATCACTGAACTTTTATTTTAACTAACATTAATTAATTTAACTAACATTAATTTAACATTAATTTATTTTTAACAGGTTAAAATAGATAAAATTATTAACAATAATACACACTCACCAAAGAAAAATCATATCTATAAATTACAAAACTTAGCTAATTCAACTGAACTGATATATGTGGACGAAATCTAAGTGCTATCCTCTCACTCCAAAAAACTATAATTAGAGCATAGTTTGAAGAAAAAACATAGAATTATAAATTTAGCTATCACTTGAGTCCAATCATCTCATTTTATAGATAAGGAGACAGTATCAGAGAGGTTAAATATTACATAAGGTCAGACAATGAATGGTAAATGGCAAAGGAGAGTCAATCCATTCCCTTTCCAAATCAAGGTCTTATCATTAATGGTAAGTACCAAACATATCAAGTTTTCAATCTTTTTGGTACCTTAGTTCCTTATGCAGGATTCTTCCATAAAGTGATTTTTAAAAGAAATTCACGGGGGCGGCTAGGTGGCGCAGTGGACAATGCACTGGCCCTCGAGTCAGGAGGACCTAAGGTCAAATCTGGCCTCAGACACAATAATTACTTAGCTGTGTGATCTTGGGCAAATCACTAACCCCACTGCCTTGCCCCCGCCCCAAAAGAGAGAGAGAGAAATTCAAACAGCATAGTAGGTCATCCACTCCAAAACCCTCATTTTTTTAGGTTTTTTTTTTTTTGTAAGGCAAACGGGGTTAAGTGGCTTGCCCAAGGCCACACAGCTGGGTAATTATTAAGTGTCTGAGACCGTATTTGAACCCAGGTACTCCTGACTCCAGGGCCGGTGCTTTATCCACTACGCCACCTAGCCGCCCCAAAAACCCTCATTTTATAGATGAGGAACCTGAGATAGGTTATTTGCCCCAAGTCACATGTTTTCAAAATAAATGGGAAAGCTTGAATTTGAAGTGCTGTTCTCACTGCATATTGCCTCCATAACCTCCTAAGATTTTTCAGGGGATGAGCGTGGTAAGAACACTATCACCAGGTGCTAGTCCCACAAAGACAACAGGGCATAAAAAAAAGAGACTTGGGTATTAAAAAAAAACAGTTCAGGCTTCTTTTGATCAGAAAGACTATCTGGAGCAAGAGAAGTAGGAAACCACACCCATATGAGTCAATGCTATTTTTTTTGGTTGAATATCCTGCATTACCTATTTCGGAGGGTAAGTGGATTTTATTTTCTCCTATTCATGACAGTCCAAGATGACTCCACCAGGAGGTAAGGCCTTGATACTGTTCATTTTTGAGGCATTTAATAAATGGTTTAGTTAAACAGAAATTACCACCAATCTTAAAGAATAACAAACCAAGAAATTACAGCCTTTAATATGGAAATGTTTTGCATGACTTTTCATGTATAATAAGTGTTCTCAATAGGTGGGCGATGGACTAAAAGGAGTAAGAGAATTTGAAATCAAAAAGTTTTTTAAAGGATGCTTAAAAATAAATTTTTAAAAATTACACCAAGGGGGCGGCTAGGTGGCGTAGTGGATAAAGCACCGGCCCTGGAGTCAGGAGTACCTGGGTTCAAATACGGTCTCAGACACTTAATAATTACCCAGCTGTGTGGCCTTGGGCAAGCCACTTAACCCCGTTTGCCTTACAAAAACCTGAAAAAAAAATTACACCCTTAATTCTAAAAAATCTGACTACCATTACTGATTTCACGTTTATTGTTTGAAGACAAATTAAATTATTGAATTGCAAATATCTCCAAGTCATTAAATTATATTTGCAAATACCTAACTAGCACAAGACAAAGTAGAACAAATATTTTGTATGGAACACATTATATAAATTGTTTAATTCTCTACATTACTGGATCAGAACAGTTTTATAAAAGAATTTATATTGCTGGACTCTAAGGAATCTTTTGATTTTATATCCTACAAGTTAGGGAAAAAGTCTATTAAAGGATGGAGGCACAATCATTTGTTTATGCTTTGGTTACCACCATTTTGCTCTATTTACTGGACTGGCAGTGGGCTATCTAATAATATTTGCTTATTGATTGATACCCAGACTATAAAATATGAATTTCATTTTAGAATGACAATTCACCGATCAGGTAAATGCACCACTTATTAAATGGCACCCTCTGAGAAGCAAAAAGGGCTGGAATTTCAATCAGGAAGATCTAGGTTTCTACTCTCTGGAACACCTATCTACAATGGGAGAGGGAATTTTCCCATGCAGATGAAATTACAAGTCTGGAGTCCTTGTTTCCCACCCTCCCTAATGTAAAAAGCCCTGAGGTTAGAGATACAAAGACAAAAATCAAAATTAAAATTGGCAAGAGAATGGAAGCAATGAATCGAAAATATTTTGTAATTCTACATTTCTTCCCCTTCTAATGTGACATTTCCACTCCCTTCCCTAATTAACTCTTCTCAAAGGCTCAGATAAAGGATAAGTGACTGGTAATGTCTACAGAATATAGCCACAGGTACAGGGAAAAATTATATTTGCAAATTAAGAAAAAATTTATCCAAGAAGAAACATGATTGTTTCAAAAACTGGAAAAGGGCCAAAGAGGAGAAGGACTAAGAAAAGAATTGAATTTAACTATTAATAAGTTGGTTTTAATTTTGGAAAGAGCAGACTCAGTGGGATGGTAGGATCAGAAACAAGCAGGATGAGAAAGAGTAGACTATCAAAACAGATAAATGTTTCTAGAAATTTAAAAATGAAAAGGAAGAAAAATTTAGAATGACAGCTTGAAAGGATGGTAGAACATGTAATTACTCAGAGGAAAAAAAATCACTGAGAATGGAAATATGGAGTGCTATTGGAAGAGACTGGTTCTACATTTCGTATTAGGTGATATTTTCAGGGATCACCATTAGATTTTTAAGCTCTGCTATTGGACTCTAAGCTCCTTGGAGGCAGAGATACTCTTTTGCCTTTTTTTAAATTTCAGAGCTTTGCACAATGCCTGGCACACAGTAGATGCTTAATAAATTTTTATTGATTAACTGCTGTTTATCTTCCCCAAGGAATCCTGATAAAACAGTTTGCAATTATTGAATATGGGGTTGTCAAGTAGAAAAAAACGGAAAACTAATGGGTAAAGACATGACTCAAAGAAAACAAAATGATGGCTTAAAGGACAAGTGCAAAGTATGTAACTTAAGAGGAAAAAAAAGTTACTCCTAAGCTAATCTGATACAAAATACAGAATGAATCAGTAAGGAGGTAGCGGGGTGGCCCAGTAGATGAGAACACTGGGTCCAGAGTCAGGAAGTCTGAGGTCAAATCCAGCCTCAGACACTTAGTAGCTATGCTGTCCTGGGCAAGTCATGGAACCTGTAATACCTATGTTTTATTTATAAAATAGTGATGAGAACAGCACCTCCCTCTCAGGGTTGCTGGGAGGATCAAATGACCTGGTACACAGTCACTGCTGTATAAATGTTAGCAATTATCATCATTTGAGTAAGATGACACTAAAGTGACATATAATAAATCACATAATTAACAATATTAACTATTGGCTAAACAAACAGAAGCCTGACCCTACACATCTAAAAGTGATACTTCTAATTATACTTTTTTCTTTAAAAAATTTTAAAATTATATCTTCTGCTTCAAAATATAAGAACCTTTCCCAAAATTTAAAAAATTCATATCCTAAAGAAGACAATGGGAAAGTATAATTATACAATACCAAGAAGACACTTCAGAGAAGAAGAGTAAAAGCTATCATGAAACACAGAGATGGACAGCGATGGTACAACTGCTAACACTATCTCACTGTCAAGAGACATAGGGAGAAACTTGTGTATTAACTTAATGGGAAGACATAAACATCAGACGCCCAGATGAGGGAGGTATAGATGGGTGATGATTGGTATCTTTGGAGGGAATTTCCAAATTAATGACATCACAATATCATCTTTATTTACAAACATATCCTTCCAAGAAATCTTGCTAAAGAGCCACTCCTTGTAACAAGGGACTTGGGAGGTAGGAAAAGAAGAGATTCGGTAAAAATAAATATATTTCCAGTTAAAACAATGTTCAGAAAGGCTGAAGAACTCAATCCCTTCACAAACTCCAACAAAGATCTAAAATGAGCAATGTATTGAATAATCAATAAAATTTTAAAAATAAATAGTAGGCTCCTCTAGCCAACACAGTACTATACAAAAAGACAATTAAAACCCTGTAAGCTCCAGAGAAAGAATTGTGGGCTTTGAACAAAGACCAAAGACTATTACCTTCAAATTAGAAAAAAAAAAACACGTTATATTATTATGTAATTTTACTATCTCATACTTTATTTTCCTTCCTTAAGGATATGATTTCTCTGTCATCACATTCAACTGAGATCAATGTATAATATGGAACCAATGTAAAGACTTACAGAATTGCCTTCTGTGGGAGGTGGGGGGAGGGAAGCAAGAATGGGGGGAAAAATTGTAAAACTCAAAATAAATAAAATCTTTTTTTAAAAAAATACCCTATAAGCCCTGAGCATGGAGACCCACCTGGGAAGCCAAGTCTAAGTTTAGGTGACCAGGTCTGAAAACTGCCAATGTTCTAACTGAGGGGTCAGGAACCTATGGATCAAGGAGCTAGATCCAATCAGCCTTCTGTTTTGGGTTTTTTTTTTTAGATTTTTAAATAAAATAGAACTTTATATAAAATGCAAAAAATCATTCTTCATTCAGAGGGTTCATTACACAAAATTAAGCTATAACTACCATAGAAGAGAAAAAATGTTGGAATGAGAGGGAAAAGAGAAAGACTTACAATCAAGCATAATTTACTCCTAAACATTAAGTATGAAAGGACAAAGAAAAAAAAACAAAAGAACCTTCCATAGAACAGAATTTTTGAGCATGCCCCATGAAAAAGATCAGAGGTGAAACAAATTTTGAAACAGAAGACCCGAAATAAGGAAGAAAGGGGGAAGAAGTTACTATCTCATAATTGGAATGTGCAAGAAAAAAAGACACAAGCAAAATATATTTCAAATATTGATGACAGATTATAAAGGGGAATTAAAAGGAAAGGGAAAAAAAACACAGGAACTGATAATAAAAACTAGATTTAAAGGAAAAGAGGATGAGGAACAACAACATCATTTGAATGATAGATTATTAGTGCTGATCACATTCTCTCTCTTACAAAAACATTAGAAACATAAAGATTACTATTAAAAACTACAACATAGAGAACTTATTATATCTTAAGCAAAATAATTAAGAACAGAATAGCAAGTATAATTTAACCTTTCCTTTCAAGTATCATGAAATGCATGAGAGGGACATAAGAGATTTCAGTGCCCCCATCACTCACACACAAATCTAACAAAAAGATAAATCAATTAATTGTAGACCTGAATAGAATTTCAGAAAAATTAGAACAGGCTAGAGGTGATTAATAAATAGGGATAAAATTGAACATATGCATTTCTAAGCTGTGTACGTTATTTAAACAAAAATTAGCTATGTGCTAGAGCATGAAACAATCAGCAACTGACATATGGAACACATATTTTTACTGACCAAAACAGAAATTAAAATTATAAATAAAATAATATAAAATATAATAAAGACTATTTCCAAATTTAAATGGAGACTCAACAATTTGGTGGTTAAAGAACAATAAAAAAAGTTAATTCATCAAAGGAAATGACAACAATGAGATAAGTTTTAGGAATGCTACCAAAGTAATCTTTCAGGCAAAATTTACATCTCAACACTTTTTGTCAAAAAAAGGGAAAAACCCAGATCAATCAATCTAATATGCAATTTAAAAAATTAGAAAAGTTACAAAAAGTTAAGAAAACAAAATTATAAAAATAAAAAGAAAATTTTAAAACAAAAGATATCAGAGATAATGAAAACTAAATGAAAATCCCACTGAATTTATAAATAAAACTAGAAGCTGTTTATTTTAGTTAACAAACTACTTATCTGATCAAAACAAACCAAAAAGTTATAAACCAAATTGCCAATATCAAAAAAGAGCCCGTAACAAATGAAGAGGAAATGAAAGAAATTATTAGAAATTATTAGAAATTAATTTGCCCAAATGCATCCTACTATAAATGAAGTAGATGAATATTTACCTAACATATAAACTCAGATAAACAGAGTAACAAATGAAAAAAATGAACAAATCCGGGGTGGCTAGGTGGCGCAGTGGATAGAGCACTGGTCAGGAATACCTGAGTTCAAATCTGACCTCAGACACTTAATAATTACCTAGATGTGTGGCCTTGGGCAAGCCACTTTAACCCTATTTGCCTTGCAAAAAACCTAAAAAAAAAAAAAAGAACAAATCCAATTAAAAAAAATAAATTGAACAAGACATAAATGTATCTTCTCAAAGTAAGGAAATAGACTAAGGGCCCAGCATCAAAGAGATTTACAAGTGAATTCTATCATACTTTCAAAGAATAATTAAATTCCAATATTATAGAAATTGCAAAAACAGAATAAAAAAGGATGGATCCTATCAAATTTCTTAGACTCAGATATGCTTTTGATACATAAACTAGAGAGAATCAAAATAAGATAATTAACCAATATTCCTGAAATAAAAATGTTGAAAAAAATATTAGCAAAGAGACTACAGAAACATATTAACAATATTAGGTGCTATGACCAGAATGGATAAATACCAAGAATAGTTGATTCACTATGAAGAAAACAATATAGTCAAAAACATAGACTGTATTAACAGCAGGAACAAAAACTCATTAAATGCATTTCTGGTTGTGAGATTAAACCTTTAAAGAAAAATTTTATTTGAGTTTTACAATTTTCCCCCTAGTCTTGCTCCCCCGCCACACACACATACACACACAGAAAGCAATCTGTTAGTCTTTACATTGTTTCCATTATACATTGATTTAAGTTGAATGTGATGAGAGAGAAATCATATCCTTAAATAAAATATGACATAGCAAAATTACATAATAAGATAACTTTTTTTAAATTAAAGGTAAGTCTTTGGCCTTTGTTCAAACTCCACAGTTCTTTCTCTGGATACAGATGGTATTCTCCATTGCAGACAGCCCCAAATTGTCCCTGATTGTTGCACTGATGGAATGAGCAAGTCCATCAAGGTTGATCACCACCCACATGGTTGCCGTTGGGGTGTACAATATTTTTCTGGTTTGGCTCATCTCTCTTAGCATCAGTTCGTGCAAATCCTTCCAGGCTTCCCTGAATTCCCAACCCTCCTGATTTCTAATAGAACAATAGTGTTCCATGACATACATATAACACAGTTTGTTAAGCCATTCCCCAAGTGAAGGGCATTCACTTAATTTCCAACTCTTGACCAGAACAAACAGGGATGCTATGAAAATCTTTGTACAAGTGATATTTTTACCCTTTTTCATCATCTCTTCAGGGTATAGACCCAGTAGTGGTATTGCTGGATTAAAGGGTATGTGCATTTTTGTTGCTCTTTGGGCATAATTCCAAATTGTTCTCCTGTGAGATTAATACTTTTTTTTTAGGTTTTTTTTTTTTTGTAAGGCAAATGGGGCTAAGTGGCTTGCCCAAGGCCACACAGCTAGGTAATTATTGAGTATCTGAGGCCAAATTTGAACTCAGGGACTCCTGACTCCAGGGCCGGTGCTCTATCCACTGCACCACCTAGCCAACCCCCAATATGTAATTTTTTAAAGAATTTTTTGTTCATAACCTTTGGAGAATAGTTCTTGGTTTTAATTAATACCTTTGTCCTAGCTCCATCTCAGATATTAGGTACTTAACAGATACCAGATGCAAAAAGATTTTCCTCCCTCAATTGACAGCTTCCTTTACTAGAACTGCATTAATTTCATTCATGCAAAATATTTTCAATTTAGTGTAGTCAGAACCATCATTTTTATTTTTCATGAACAGTCACATTTATGATTTGGTTAGTCTTGTACTAGCCAAAGTTGCTATGGGTACTTAGTGATTTCTATGGCAGTTGTATTTTTACAAACACCATATTACCTTCTAAAGTTCCAGCAAGTGGGTTTATTATAACAAAAAAAAAAGGAGACTCTCTTTAGGAACTAGTAAAACATGATGCTTCACAATTCATCAATGAAGAATTCATATATTATAAAAGGAAAGAAGAGATTGTTAGTACAAAGGATTTAGGCTTGTGTATAGGCTTTTAAGCTTGTCAATTAAATGATTATTAGTTAACTTTGGAGAAAGCAGTTTCAATTACATGATGAGATAGAAGTCAGATTTATTGTTTATATTGTTTGTCCTTTATTTTGAAGAGGACCAATGACATCAAGTGACATCTTGACTTGTATGTGAACTGTATTTAAGTAAGACAGAACTGCTCAAAGTGATCAACCACACTTTTTCTTCTAGTTATTAAAGTTCAGTGGTACGACAAAAGTCAAGACTACTAGCTTGGGTAGGATGACCTTGAATGGTGTCTGAAGTCTGATCAAGCTCTAGGTACCCCAATATACCTGCTTCTGCCAACCTCATGATCATTGGAATACATTGTTCTTATTCACCCATTCGTCCTGGAGGAGTCTTCAAATGCTTGGGTTAAAACATGCTAATTTACACAAAGGTTTAAGAGTGAATAGGCTATTTTGAGGGTTTGGGAATATGTGAAGTATTCAAGGAGGACTCACCTTTGGTATGAGGGTTTGGTATGAGGGTGTGAGTGCTTTTCAGGGGTGTGAATTCACCCTTGGTATCTATTTTTCACCCAACTGCCACCTGTGATTTCAAGAAGCTATAGCACTCAATGCAGCTACACCCTGTCAGCAAAACCCTCTCTTATAGGCAAACCAGATAAACCAGATTGAGAGTAACCATTAGAAAGTTAAGTAGAAGAAAAAGAAAGGAAGTAGACATCCTCTATAGATAGTTTTCCTATTGTTTCTAGAGCACTCATTTTTCAAAGGAGGCAATCCATTCCTATTTGGAGAATCTTAACTATTAGGAAGTTTTTTTTTTATTTTTAGCCAAATATTGCCATAAAACATTAAGTACCTACTATATGTGGAGTACTAAGGGCTGGGGAGAGATTAAATTAAGATAAGAGACTTCCAACCTCTTAAAGAGTTTTCAACCTAGAAGTGGAGTAGAGATACCATCACAGAGTTATAACAAATGTTATTATAATGTTAAGTACAAGTCCATGAACATTAGAAGTTAGCCATCACATATCCGCTAATTCTTCCATTTAACATGCTTCATATCCTCTATTGCTGTAATCCTCTCTGGACCTGTTTCAGCTTGTTAATATACCTCTTAAGATGTAGTTTTAATTAACATCCTCATTCATCCTGTCAGTAATGGTTGAAAGTTCAAAATTAAATTTAAGGAAATAAAACTTATGGCTGGACCATGACTATCATAATAAACCCTTCAATTTCTGAATTGAATAATCTGATTCAATTGGATTAGTTTCTTCTCATTCAACTACTTAAATTTGGCCTCTTAGGAGTAATAGATGGAGAGAAGGCTGGGCCTGGAGTCAGGAAAAACTGAGTTCAAATCTGGTCTCAAACCTTACTAGTTGTGTGGCTAGTCACCTGATCCCATTTGCCTCAATTTCCTCATCTATAAAATGAGCTAAAGGAAATGGTAAACCACTCCAATAGTTTTACTTAGAAGATACCAAAAGAGGTCACAAAAAGTAGGACACAACTAAAGTGAAATAATAAAACAAGAAAAGCTGTACTTAAACTGATCCACCCTAAGACAGACTGACCTTGGAGATAACACAGACTGGCTTGATATTTTTACTTCTTCAACATAAACCAGTATTCTGATAAACTTTTTTCTCCTTAGTATAAGGGAGTTATCTGCAAAGTGCAGAGCAGTACAGTATAAAAAATATGGAACTAGGAGTCAGGAAAGTTAAATTTTAATCCTGGCTCATTTACATATGTAAATGTACATATCAATTAACCTCTCTAATTCACATCTGTAATTTTCAACATTTCAACTCAGACAGGTATTTATTAAGTATTTATTGTACGCCAAGTCCAGTGGTAGGTTATGGAGTTACAAAGACAAAGTCTAGTCTTTGTCCTGGGGGATGGGGGTAACTCACATGTAAAATGAAGGTGCTACCACTTTAATATGTGAATTCTAGAGCATCTAACAAGTCGTCATCTTAGCCTGAGCCCAACTGAAAATCACCAATAACAGGGAACTCTCTACCCTATCCCTAAATCCATTCCATTTATGGAAAACTTTAGTTATTTATTAGTTTCCCAATGTACCCTCCAGCAATTTTGACCCATTGGCCTTAGTTCTATGTGGAGCCAAGAACAAATCTAAACTTAGAGAATGTCTTATATATTAATTTAATAGCTGTGTACCTCTTTTAACTTCCTCAAACTTCATAGCCTACCTCTTGTAGTCAGGGATCAAGAATTAATCTGTATCTCTCCCCAGTTCTCAAGGTGTATATGGCATCTCACTGAAGCAAAATATCTTTTAAATGATTCTCTAAACTCCTTTCCAACTTCACAGTTATACATAAATATGAACTTTTTTGTTGGAAAATTCAGAACTGGGGGTGGCTAGGTGGCGTAGTGGATAAAGCACCAGCTTGGAGTCAGGAGTACCTGGGTTCAAATCCGGTCTCAGACACTTAATAATTACCTAGCTGTGTGGCCTTGGGCAAGCCACTTAACCCCATTTGCCTTGCCAAAAAAAAAAAAAAACTAAAAAAAAAAGAAAATTCAGAACTGGAGCTTTCTGCTCAGGCAGTAAAAATGTTTCAATTTTCTTTCATGTAACAGAAGATGCTCTCTTCCCCAAAAACCTTCCTATATGAGTGTCCTGTTTCTAGAAGTAATAATACCCTATATGATACTTTAATGCTTTTCCCATCTCCCACTACAGCTGCACTTTTTTCTTTTCTGCATACAGTACTGGTGTTATTTACAATTATGGAAAGGGATACAGAAATGGAAAATAAAGAGAACAGTATCAAATGATATTCTGAAGGAAAAAAAGTTAAGATTTATTGGCAGTATGGATATAGAAGGGACAAAGAATTAACATGGGGTTTTGGGGAAAACACTGAATTAACATTAGATCTAGGCTCTAGTCTTAGATTCTACATCTCAACAGAGCTCAATGCTTCAATTTTTTTTTTTTTGTAGTTCTATCAGGTCTAATTTTGAACATTGACAAAGGTGATTTTACTATTATGCTATTACCCTGAAACTTAAACTCTCAGGATCTTAGGTTTATACTTGCCATTCCTATCAGAAAATAAACGAGTTGAAATCCTGTAGGTGCAGTTGACAATGGGGAGAACCAAGAACAGATGGCTTTTGTAGAGTGAAGTAAGGAAAGTGAAGGAAGTAAAAGAAATAAAAGTTGTGAGATGGAAATGAAAGGAAAGAAGCCACAAAAGCTGCAGTTTATGTTCTTCAAATATGAGAAAGTACCAAAAGATATTCTCCTCAATGGACGATTTCTCAGATTCCAAAAATTCACTAAGCAAACATGGAATAAAAATTGTTATATTACAAAACTACAATTTTTTTTTTATTTTGGGTTACCTGGCAGATTTATATCCCAAAGGCAGAATATTATGTTGTGTTTTACTATAATATATGAATAATTATCACATTATTTTTTTTTAGGTTTTTGCAAGGTAATGGGGTTAAATGGCTTGCCCAAGGCCACATAGCTAGGTAATTATTAAGTGTCTGAGGCTGGATTTTGAACTCAGGTACTCCAGACTCCAGGGCCGGTGCTTTATGCACTGGGCCACCTAGCCGCCCCTAATTATCACATTATTGATAAAGCATTAAGACTTTACAAAATATAGTATGAACACTTACTACCCTTCCTCAATATTTAATTGCTATACAACTATTTAAATAAGTAATGATCACTAAAAATAAGCAAAATTACTGATAAGTAAATTAAAATCTAACTAGCAAATATTCCTATTTCCTTTGTCATGATTGCAATTTTTATCAGTGAAATTCTCCCCACAACATTCAAACATCTAATTAGTAGATACACCATAGCACCATTGAACATTTTGATCACCAAAGGCAAAAAATGCAAATTAAGTGAACTTTTCCCTTACTGTAAGATATAAAAATTGAAGTCACAAATTACAAGTAGGAGAACAAAATTCTGTTGCTAAAGATTAAACAGGCTAGCTAAAATATCTAGATATCTAACATATTTAATCCAAATAGGAATCTTCCATTTAAAGAATGATTACTAGTCATACTTTAAGGTGTTAATCACATCATGGCACTGTCTTTTGCCTTTTTTATGTTTTTGGGTGGGGAGGTATTCCCAGTGCTTAGCACAGTGCCTGGCAAAGAGTAGATGCTTAATAAATGTTCACTGACTGACTGACATTGGGAGTTAAGAACTGCGGTTATTATAATTTTACAAATGAGGAAAAACCGAGGCTCAAAGAAGTTTGGGTGGCATAAATCGGGTTCACACAACTATTAAGTGGCTAAGACAGGACACTTTGAATTCAGGTTTCTTCTATTTCCAAGTTCAACATTCAATCAGACTTCACAGTTCTTAAAATACAAAATTTTCAAAAGAAGAATATTCAGATTAACTTTTTAAAAGTCATTTTTGATTCTATCAGAAATTTTCACAAAACCTGAGGCAAGAGAAACATTAACAAACTTTTTTTTAAAGGAAAAGAAATTGGGGAGTGGAGTGGGAGGTGAGGTATCCAGGACTTTGATTTCTTTCCTTTGGGAAGTTCTCTTCTATCACTGCAGATCAACACCTTCTGAACAACTTACAAGTCTTGGAGACGTCCCAGAAGCACTGGGAGGTTAAATGTCTTGCAAAGACACACGAAGCCAAGCAGGAATCGGAGGTGGGACTTAAAACCTCTTTCCTCTCCAATCCTTATTCACTATCTACCCAAAGCAATATTAGCTGCTTCTCTATGTAATGATTGTAAAAGGGGATAACGCTATAATTCAGAAAATTAAATCTCATGGGTTGAATATATCTTGTAACATAAATCCTCTATTACTACCAAATAAGATCTGTAATTTAAGAGACTTAAAGAAACTCTGGATCATTTTAATCAAATAAGGACATTAAATTTGGATTTTTACATGAGCTTTGTAATGACTAAAAATAATTTTGCTAAAAAGTTACTTGCATTTCTAATATTTCCTAGAACTTAATAAGTCAACATAACAACTTTTTTTTTAAGGTTTCTGCGAGACAATGGGGTTAAAGTGGCTTACCGAGGCCACACAGCTAGGTTATTATTAAATGTCTGAGGATTTAAACTCAGGTACTCTCAACTCCAGGGCCAGTGCTCTATCCACTATGCCACCTCAACATAACAACTTAATAGTACCATAAATGACTTTATTTTCCTGTTTATAGCACCTTTTAAAAAAGGCTTATTTTCTAATTTGGGTCCTAGTTTCACTTACTACTTAGAAAGAGTATATATATATGCATATACATATATATATATATATATATATGTCTTATGTTAGACTATTGGTACATACCCTACAGATATTTTGAATACTTTATAGAAACAATGATTATAATAATTGATAATATTAAACACCCATCTATCCAAGCTCACACACATATACATAAAATATAGATGCAGTATTTTAAATTAACAACTGTACTTATATGAAATCACAGGCAAGGATTTTAATGAAAAGATTTAAATTGAAACAACTGAAATCAATGTCTAATGGAGCAGAAGTACAGACTGCACTATACATTTTTAATTTCTCTTGTATCGAATATATAGAGAACTCTGTCGAATTTATAACAATATTAATGAATTGAACATAAAGTATTTTGATGAAGAAACCAAAGCTACGTAGTCATAAAAAATGTTTTAAGTGATTAATGATTAGAAAAGTGCAAATCAAAACAACTTTGAGATATCATTTCACTCCTATCAGATTGGCTAAGATGACAGTAGAGGAAAATGACAAATGTGGGACAGGATATGGAAAAATTAAAACGCTACAATACCCTGTTGGTAGAACTGTGAACTAATGAACCATATGAGAGAGAGCAATCTGGAATTAGGTCTGATTCTGTCCTTTGATCCATACTAGTAGTAGTACCACTTTCTCGAGGTGATCAAGGAAAAGAACCTTTAGGTTCTAAAATATTTATAGCAGCTCTTTTTTTGTTGGTAAACAACTGGAAACTGAGAGAATGCCCACAGTTATGATGTAAAAGGAAAGAACTAATAAATAACAGTATGCACAGTATGGTTAGACAGACAGGTCAAATGGCAGCCTTCTCTACTGTGGGGTGGGGAGGGACAGTTCAAAACTTAGAATGTAACAAAAAAAAATTTATTAATTTAAAAAAAAGAGAAATATATGTATTCTCCAGACATGGCCAATGTATTGGTTTATTTTACTTGAAAAGCAAAACTTCTATGAATCAATAAACATTTTATTAAACATGAACCACGTATATGTGTGTCAGGCACTGAACATAAATACAAAAATAGTTTTGAAACAATCCTTTCTCATGAGAAGCTTGCAATTTAAAAGGATTATACAGAATACATATAAAGATAATAAATACAAAGGAGAGAAATACAAGGCAGCCTGAGGGAATTAGGAAAGGCTTTAGGTTAAAAAACAGGGTTTCTTGGGGTTGATTATCAATCTTAATGGACTTGCTCATTTCATCAGTGCAACTATCAGGGACAATTTGGGGGTATCTGCGATGGAGAATACCATCTGTATCCAGAGAAAGAATTGTGGAGTTTGAACAAAGACCAAAGACTATTAACCTCTAATTTAAAAAAAAAATTATCTTCTTATGTAAATTTGCTATCTCATACTTTATTTTTTCCCTTAAGGATATGTTTTCTCTCTCAACACATTCAATTTTAATCAATGTATAGCATGAAAACAATGTAAAGACTATCAGACTGCCTTCTGTGGAGGATAGGGGAAGGGAAGAGAGATTAGGGGGAAAATTGTAAAATTAAAAAATAAATAAATTAAAAGTGTTAATTCAAAAAAAAAACCACCCAGGGTTTCTTAACCTTTTTGGAGTTATGGATACCTCTGGCAGGTAGTCTGATGAAACCAAGGAATTCCTTTTCAGAAGAATATGTATAAAGGCATAAAATAAAATGTTTAAGACTTCAAAGGAAATCAATTATATTACAATAAAGTTATCAAACATTTTTAAAAAGGAGTTCATGGAGGGATTTCAGGTTTAGTGGTGTTTAAGCTGATTCTCAAAGGAAGAGGAAATTCCATAAAGTGATGAGGAGGAGGGAGAGCATTCCAGGAATAGGGGGACAGTCAACATAAAAGCAGGGATGGGAAAGAATGGCCTGTGTAAGAAATAGAGGGAGATCAGTTTGGATGTATTAAAGAATGAGGAAAGGGAAGTAATGTACAACGAGGTAGGGGCCAGATGAAGGTCTTTAAAATCTAAACAGATGAGCATATATTTTATTCTAGAGCCAAAAAAGAAGTTGCCAGAGTAAACTGAGTAGGGAAATGACACAGATGGGGATTGAACAGCAGAGTCTGGAGGATGCACTGGAGTGAAGAAATCATTTTCTCCTTGGATGTGAGCTGGTAGGTAAAACCAAAAAAAGGTACGACTGACTATAGGGCAGCCAGGTGGCTCAGTGGATAGAGCAACAGTACTGGAGCCAGAAATTCCTGAGATCAAATCCAGTCTCATAACTAGAGACTTAACTAGCACTGTGACCCTGGGCAAGTCACTTAACAAGAATGGAAGGAGGAGAGGAAAGAAAGAACTAATGATGAATTTACCCTTGTAAAAAATATAGGATCATGGCTTTGGGATACTTCAGACTTTTTAGTTTTGCTGATTTCCCTCTTCCCCCTTTCTTCATATTATATTATGAGACAGAGGAATAGAGAAAGAAAGAAATATTTAAAGATGAAATAATAATAAAACTTTATTTCTAACATGTCCAGAAGAGAGTAGATAAGGGAATCAGGAGATGTACTATTTCTTACTTTTGTGAAACTTAAAATAGATTTTTTTTAAATTCTATATAATACAAGTTCAGAGTTTCATATACAATTCTCTTTTCTGATCTTTGTGCACAATGAAATGCTCATATTTACTGTCATTTAGGCTCCTAATAAAATACATATTTTAAAAACTTGATGCCATATGGATTTTCTTCTAGATTGAAAAATGTGATACTTTTCATCAATAGATTCTTAATTATGCCAAGCAAATTAAAACAATTTTTCCAAACTTAACTTTAAAATGAAACTTATTAGAGATAACACTAAAATTATTATTTATTTGGAAGTCTAGCTATATGCACACCAGTAAAAGAATTTAGTTATGCTTAAGAAATGTGGAAGAAATATAACAAAAAAAAGCAGAAAAAAATAGGCAGTAATCAAAAAGTTTTAAAAAGCAGAAAAGTCATTCTAAAATAATGAGTATTTCTATTTAAAGTAAAATCCCGCAGAAAGGGAATCTACAACATCCCTTGGCAATTAATTTAGGTAACTTACCATGGCCTACTGTCTTTCAATAAGTTCTTCATATTAAACAAAATATGAAACATTTTTCTCATGTAAGCAAAAATTAAAAACACTGTCAATATCATATACCTAAAAACTAAGTTAACTTTCATCTTTAAGCAAGTTAAATAATTCAAGATCCTTTTAAGTTTCTTCATAGAATCTATATTACAGCACTTTAATTATCTTATTGTTCTCTGAATTATCTTTCATATCTTTCCAAAGTTGCAAAGCATAGGATTCCTCATCTTAAGAAAGGAGTGCTTTATTATTACTTTTTAAAATTACTTTCAGTCTCACTCTTTCAATTATATAAGGGAGAAATGTTCTCAGTAACTTTGTTATAAATTCCAGTGCCACCCATTCCCCCTAACCTTTTCACCTTCTCCTCCCCCTTTTAAAAAAATAGAACTATTAGTTTCTAGGTCCATATTAAGCTTGAGTCCACCATATGGTAGTTTATCATACTTGTATAAAGTTAATGATCATTATTTTTAAAGTTAATTTCCCAATTCAAGTACTAGTTTTTCAAATATCTCTAACAAACAACATTCATTATTTTCCCTAACATTTATTTACTTACTTACACATATTATGTGCCTAATTCTTTGCTAGATATCATGGCACACAATGGGGTATAAAAGATCTGCCCATAAATTATAATTCGGCTACTGAAATATGGTATCCTTTAGCTTAATCACAGATTTATGTGCATTATACTTAGGTATATAGATATGTATTCCTTTTTTCTTCCTCCCTCCATTATTTGACCATAAGTTCCTTGGGAATGGCATTTTTTTCCACCTTCAGATTCCCAGTGGCAAGTAGTGTGTCCTGTACATATAAATTTAAAAATTTTTAAATGCCTCATGAATGGAATTTATATTTGTTGTTGTTTACTCATTTTGCAATCATTTTAGACATAACCCTTCATAACCCCATTTAGAGTTTTCTTGGTAGGTATACTGAAGTGGTTTTGTCCTGCCATTTCCTTCTCCAGCTCATTTTACAGATGAGGAAACAACATACAAAACAAACACAATAGCTCATGTTTGATAAATGCAAAGATCCCAGCTACTCAAGAAGTCACTATTTTTTTTTAAATGGTGGAAAAATTTGGAAGAAGTCTAGCAGAAATTAGGTCTAGAGCAATACCTCAAGATATACACCTATATAGATCTCTCTCTTGTTTCTCTAGCTTGGCAGCTATATCACCCATACACATACCAAGAGAAGGTAACAAATTAGAGAAGAAAGGCCACAATTACTGTTCAGATTTACATACAGAGGAAGAGTTCATGAACAAAGGATAGATAGATGGTCTCACTTAAGTTAAAAAGACCACTTTTTGTGGGGGGGGGCAAGGACCTGGAAATTAAGGGAGTTTCATCTATCATAGAATGGCCGAAAAAAATTATGGCATGTAAATTAATGGAAAACCATTGTGCTACAAGGAATAATGAAAGGAATGGATTCAGAGAAACCTTGGAAAGCTAATATGAACTGAGGAAGTAAAATGATAAGAACAGAAAAATAATTTATATAATAATAACACAATAAAGACAAACAACTTTAAAGATTAATGGACTCAGGATGTGATATGTTCTGGATATGGCTGGTGAGGGAATATTTTTCTTTAACTGTGCATATTAGTTACAAGGGTTTTCAATAGGGGTGGTGGTAAAGAAAATACTTTTGTTCATTAAAAAATGAAATAAATTTTAAGAACTAGACATGTATATCTTTAGTTGTAACAAGTGGTCTCAAAAGTTTCACTACCCTTTCCAAAGATGGTTAGTAGTTCCAGTGATGGCTCCTTCAAAAGTACTAGCCCATTTGCAAATGGGTTTTTGTTTATAAACTTCTTGACAATATTTCCCCTGTACAGCAAACCTTAATGAAGGTTAATAACAACAGCTACCATTTATATAGCACTTTAAAATT
This sequence comes from Macrotis lagotis, assembly GCF_037893015.1. Taxonomy (NCBI): domain Eukaryota; kingdom Metazoa; phylum Chordata; class Mammalia; order Peramelemorphia; family Peramelidae; genus Macrotis; species Macrotis lagotis. The sequence goes on from NC_133659.1 coordinate 281,457,744, forward strand.
TGCAAAGTGCTGTTACATGATTTGATCTACAAAATAACTGTTAGCCAGGTACTATCATTAGCCTCATTTTAACAGACAAGGAAATTAAGGCTGAAGGAGATTAATGTGACCCATTCAAGGTCAACGCTAGCTTCTGAATTAAGCTTAAAAATCACTTTAATTTAAAAGGAATGAACTAAGTAATATTTCAATTCAAAAACAAATAAGGGCGGCTAGGTGGCACAGTGGATAGAGCACCAGCCCTGGTGTCAGGAGTACCTTGAGTTCAAATGCGGCCTCAGACACTTAATGATTACCTAGCTGTGTGGCTTAGGCAAGCCACTTAACCCCACTGCCTTGCAAATGCCTAAAAAGAAACCAAAAAAACCCACACAAAAAACAAATCAATACTATTATAATAATCAAACTTTTTTCCTGTATTTGAGCATATTTCCTCTGTCAAACTACAGATAGAATATAGTCCATTGATTAATTGGTCAAGTATCCCAATATCTACCATAGACATCTTCAGCCCCCTTTTGCTTTTCTTTAAAGCGAAAAATGGAGCAATTCATTTATTGAATGATCAAATTTGTCACTAACACTATATCTTGGTCTCAAATTCCTCAATGACAAAATAAAAGGAGCTCGACTAAATGATCCCTAAAGTGCTTTCCTATTCTAATCTCTATAAAACTTTCAAATATATAAAGAGAAAATTCACTAACTACTACAAAGTAGAAACTTCAAACAATAACCTTTGAGTAAAAGTGGGCATGTCTGACAATAGGTATACTGTTTCCTTCTGTCATGGGGTTCTTATATAGTACTTAAAGCACCTGCAATTTCACAGATGTATATGTTCCCTCCACCAACCAAAGAGTAATTCCTTCAATAATTCCTTGGGCAGGTAAGTGACACAGTGGATAATCACAGCCCTGGAGTCAGGATGACCCAAATTCAAAATTTGGCCTCACACACTTGATATTTAGTACCTGGGTGACCTTGGGCAAATCACTTAATTTTAACTGTCTCACATCCAGAACCATTTCCTGATTTCCTATCTGGCCACTGGAGCCAGACAGCTCCCAATCTAGTGCTGCTCCCTTTCACTCAAATCCAATTCACTTCTTTGTCATGGCCATCACATCCTTGATGTCATGGTCTTCTTTGAGAAGAGGCAGCTAAGTGGTACAGTGTATAGAGTGCTGGCCCTGGAGTCAGGAGGTCATGAATTCAAATCCAGCCTCAGACTCTTAATAATTGCCTAGCTGCGTGATCTTGGGTAAGTCATTTAATCCTAATGCCTTAAATAAATAAAAAAATTTTTTAAAAAAAAAGAGAGAATGAGGGACAAAAGTCATTACCATCATCAATTCCTTTGAAAAATTCATTTTGGGGGGCTCTTTTGATTCTTGGTAAATCTGGTAATGAGCCTCTCTGAGTTCAGCTAGTCTGACCTTTGACCTGTACTATATTTTATCATTAAATGTCATTAAATGACATTACTAAAAAGGCTGAGGTAAGTTTTCAAACCTCAGTACACTAGTTCCTATTTTATAACCTAAATTTTGATTGTAACATAGTAAGTTCTCTTTTACACAATTACTAACCACATTCTGAAAGAACCATGTGCCAAGGTCAACGATATAATCCAGTTATGCTCAATTTCTCCAATGATTAACCAACCTCAGACCAGAATATGAACTATATAGAGTACTAAGAGGCATTCAAAGTTGTCTTTGTTATAATCCTACAATTTGCTGTATGTGTTGAAGACAGTTGCCTTATTAATGTATACAGTTGGTCAACCAATAAACACTTATTCGGCACCTAGACTGCAAATACTAAGTAGGGAAGAGCAGCTACTGAGCAGAAACTCAAAACAGTTGCACCAACTGATGAAAATAAATCATTCGTCCATAGCTTAGCCCTACCAAACAAATGACTTCACCAAGGCAGGCAACAAGTTAATGTGCGCTTTAAATACAAATCCAAGCCTAAGACGGACTTTGACTTTTTATGGTTTTTCTAAAAGTTTAAAAAAGTAAAAAAAATAAGTTTATGCCCTCTAATTCCAAGAATTTAAGGTCGTCTTTTTCCTGCATCTAGTGCTTTCTCGAGTCGGTTTTTAATATCTGATTAAGACTCCGGAGTTGTACATTTAACTTTTATCTCTCTGAGAAGATCAACTAAGATAATTGTAAAAGGGGCTTAGCAGAATGCCTTTGTGTATGTATATGTGTATATGTATGTATATATATATATGTATATATATAAATACATACAGCAAGCAGGTAGATAGGTGGTTTGTACCCTTATTCGGATGACTGAGTAAGTAGATGGAGGCTTCTTCACTTGAGCTTCCTTGGAATAGCAGGTAACGTTATTATTCCGTTTGTTCCAGCACTGAGTCCGGCCTGTGACACAGCAGGCGCCAAATAAATACTTATCGACTGATTGGCACCATTTCCCTCCTCGGGATGCCATCCCTACCCATAAGCACTAACTTCGGAGCCTCACCAATACCTCCAGCAACTTCGCCCGACTCCCGCGGACGTTATCTTTTTTTTTTGCAGGGCTCCTTATCCCCAGAGGCAGGGAGGGACGACTTGAACTTCAAAGTGACCCCCTCGGCCCTCCCGCATGACAGGCTCCCCGCGAAGCCGGAGCCCACGTGGGGCCGCCTCGGCCCGGCCCGGCCCGGAAGGATGCGAGGCGCCCCCAGCCCGGCAAACTTGGCGCTGGGTCCGAGGGGAGGACGCGGGCCGGATGGGACCTGTCCACCCACGCCCCTTCCCGGGCCTCCGCGGGGGCTCGCCGGATGAGGGCCCGAGGCTGGGAGCGGCCGGGGGGGGGGGGGGCGGCCTCTGACCGGCCCGCCCGCCCCGCACCTGTCACTCAGCGAAGACACCGGCCCCGGCGCTGCCCGTCCCGGTTCCCCCGCCCGTGTCCCCGGGCAGCCGCGGGCGCCTCGGTGCCCGCCCCGCCCCGTCCCCCTCACCAGGTGTCCCCTTTCCGGAGCGAGGTTTTCAGCAGCGTAGCAATGTCGGACTGCTGAGTGTCCAGATCCACCGCTCCTCCCTCCGCCATCTTTTCCCACTAGCGGTAGCGGAGGCGGCGGCGGCGGCGGCGGCGGTACCGGCGGCGGCGGCGGCGGCGGCGGCAGCGGCGGCGGCGGCAGCGGCGGCACCGCCCCGGAGCATTGTGGGAACACGGCGTCCCGCGGCCCCGCCCCGCCGCCGGGTCGGCAACCTAGAGAGACGTAATGGGGGAGGGGAGGGGAGGGGAGGGAGGAGCGCACTCCGGAGGGAGGGAGGCAGCCGAGGGGAGCTTGGCCGGGGAGCGCGTGGGCGTTCTCTGCTGCCCCCTAACGGCCGGCGCCGGGGGCGGCAGCCACCGCACCACCACCTTGAACTTCATTGGTTCCTCCCTATCCACAGCCCCACCCCCATTCTATTCGTAGTCCTGGTGTTATATAGTCGGGTCCTCCCGGGCCGGAGATGCGCGCGAAACCTTATTTTTGTGATAGTTCTAGCTTAATAGGGTGTGTGTATGTGTGTGTGTGTGTGTGTGTGTGTGTGTGTGTGTCCAGATGCTGCGTTGTCTGTATGCAAGTGTGACTTCATGGGGGTTGTGTGAAGCCAGACGGGTGGGAAATAGGACTAGTGAGTGTGTGTGTGTCCAGATTCTATGTTGTCTGTATGCAAGTATGACTTCATGGGGGTTGTGTGAAGCCAGACGGGTGGGAAATAGGACTAGTGAGTGTGTGTGTATCCAGATTCTATGTTGTCTGTATGCAAGTGTGACTTCATGGGGGTTGTGTGAAGCCAGATGGGTGGGAAATAGGACTAGTGAGTGTGTGTGTGTCCAGATTCTATGTTGTCTGTATGCAAGTGTGACTTCATGGGGGTTGTGTGAAGCCAGACGGGTGGGAAATAGGACTGGCTGAATAGTGAGTGTGTATGCGAGTGTGAGAGTGCACACAACAACTTAAGCTCATGAATTGTGTGCCTGTGTAGGTGCCTACACACCCCAGTGGCCAGATCATGCAAAACATGTCCGCTCTGGCTCCGTAGGAACTGTGGCTGTGATTGCAGGCGGGCCAGTGGCCAGAGAGCAGTGCAGTCCCCGCGCCCGTGACAGCTCTGCTTTCCTGTCTGTGCTGTGTGTCCTTTGGCCGCTCCTTTGGCTCTCCCACCGCTTACCCGAGCCGCTGTGACCCGGCTGGAGCCAGGGAGAATTGGAAATCCAACCCTTGCCCATCCTGTCCAGGGACTCTCCGCCTCTCTACCAGCACCAGCTCTGTAGGGGTTGCTTGAAATGGTATTCCCCTGGGGCGGCTAGGTGGCACAGTGTTGATAAAGCACCGGACCTGGGTTCAAATGCGACCTCAGACCCTTAATAATTCCCTAGCTGTGTGGCCTTGGGCAAGCCACTTAACCCCATTGCCTTGCAAAAAAACCTTAAAAGGTATTCCCCCTCCTCTCATTTCCCAAGCAGATCCCAAAGAGCTAACTCTTCTCTAGGAACCATTTGGCCGCCTCTCTGCAAATGATAAATTCTGTCGAAAAATGCCGACCCTGAACCCCCTTTTACCTTCATGTCAATGAAAAATATACTTCCTGACCCTATTGCCTAATACTTAGCAAAAATTTTAGAAATCGTTAGATCTGAGGATTTGACTAACTGAAACCCAACAAAATTCAACTATTTTAGCAAAAACTGTCCCTCATCAAAACATGAAAGAGTTCCCGGGTAGAAAGAGAAAGAAATGGTATGCTTGAAATAAAATCCAGGAACTTAACATGAAGGGAGATGATGTGTCCTCTTGACACATCAGCTTTATGATCCTGGATACCTCACTTATTTTTATTTATTTTTTTTTTTGCAAGGCAATGGGGTTAAGTGGCTTGCCCAAGGCCACACAGCTAGGTAATTATTATGTGTCTGAAGCCACATTTGAACTCAGGTACTCCTGACTCCAGGGCTGGTGCTCTATTCACTGTGCCACCTAACCACCTCCTCACTTATTTTTAAATGGGAATCTGAGGACTTCAGTTCAAATCCCAGTTTTGCCATATTTTTAAAATGAGAATCTGAAGACTTCAGTTCAAATCCCAATTTTGACATTTACTACTTTCATGTATTTGGGAAAACCTGTAACATAGTACAGATGTCTTGTGCTTTTGATTTAAAAAAATTCTAGCCTTGAGAATCCCCTTCATAGTAGGTGAACAAATCAGACCATCCAATAAGTTGACATTTTATTAGGAAATTTGTTAACATCAATAACAAAGCGATTACCTTAGTTTCACTGAAGTTAATAATGTATGTCTTACTATTTTTTCAGTGATGTGGCTAAGTAAGGTTAATAAAATAACTTTAATGAAACATTTGATTGTAGAAGATCCGGCACATTAGCTTTTTTTCCATTAAAAATTCTATGCTTACCATAAACTTTGGCAGTTTCAGACCAAGCCAGAAAAGCTTTTAAGTATGAATGGGTCAGATTGACTCCATGTCATCTACGGAACAGCCCAGCTAAGTTTGGAGAGAAGCTCATCAAAAAAAAAAAAGAATAGCACCAGGGGATTTTTTTTTTTTTTTGGTCAGCAACATATTGAACATTTTAAAAATATCTTAAACAGTTGGGATCTGTGTGACTAGAGATTAGAACCACACTACGGAAATATGTCCTTTTTATTTTGCTCAATGACCTCACTTCTTACCTAATAATGGTAATTTTTACCATTGTGCCACCTCTGATTTGAGAGCACTTGAAAACACATACTTTCCAGTCTTTAATTTAGAAACAAGAAAAGTAAGCAAGTTCTCAAGTGACTCAGTAGCAAAAATAAAATAAAATAAACCAATGGTTTTAGCTCAATCTTTTCAAAGAATGATATCCCCACTATTTTTCAGTTATAGGAAATATGTTGTTAAATGAAGTGATATTCTAGAATTTTGAGGGGCTTTTTGTTTTCTTTGGTCACCAATGACAACATTTGTTCATTCGATCAAAGTTAAACATCTACTAGATACAGAGATACAAAGTTTATATTTAAAAATGGTCTCTGATGGTCTGAAGTAATTTAATCTGGGATGATGTCCTCTCAGATACTTATAATTCATTTTATATTAAATACATTTGAAAGGTGTAAGATGGAATACTTTGTGAGATACTTGTAGAAAAGTTCTTTCAAAGCCTGGGATAGTTCAAATCCCATCTCTTGACATATCAGCTTTGTAACCATGGATAAGTCACTTAGCCATATTTTAAAATGGGAATCTGAGGACTCAAATCCCAGTTTTGACATTTACTTCTTTCATGATCTTGGACAAACCTGTAAAAGAAGGTGTTAAATAAACAAAGGTCTTTTCCAGCCTTAAATCTATGATGATATGATCTTCTTTCCTCATTCTACATAGAAATACCTATATAAGGTAAGTGGTATAAATCATGGCCAAAAAGTCTCTGTCTAGTTTTGGTTAGCCCATTTTGGGGCTATTTCCAGATGTGCCAACCCATTGCTGAAAGATGTTGTCATTTTTTGTTATAAGTGGTCCTTTGGTCTTCTCCCCCTCATCTTCAAAATAGCAAAGGATCTTATTTTTTTTTTTTTAGGTTTTTGCAAGGCAAATGGGGTTAAGTGGCTTGCCCAAGGCCACACAGCTAGGTAATTATTAAGTGTCTGAGACCGGATTTGAACCCGGGTACCCCTGACTCCAGGCCCGGTGCTTTATCCACTGTCACCTAGCCGCCCCAGCAAAGGATCAAAGTGCAATATCTGGAAAAAGAAATAGCTTCTAGTTTGTTCCTCATTAATTATAATAGGCCCAGGTATGACTCCAGTGAGAGGTGGGGAAAGGACAAGGTTCTTTACACAATGTAACATGGTGATCTTCCTTGTGTTTCCTTCTTGGAGTAGGTGGCTTTGTGAGATCAAGATGAGATGGTGGCATCTCAATTGTCCACTCTGTTGTGTGAGGAAGACCACTGCATGCCTCAGTATAAACACCAAGCCCTTTCAGCAATGGGTTATTTAAGGCTAGAAGTAACTACAAAGTAGCATTAGAGTCAACTGAAGGTATGTGGAAAATACTTCATTCTATATAATCCATGTTACATTTGTATTATCTACCTCCTAAGGTTGTTATCAGGATCAAATGGGACAATGTATATAAAATACTCATGTAAATGATAGACATTTTCCATCCACATATCCTTGCATATGTTAGGCCCTTAATACATGTTTATAAAATTGAACTGAATCAAATAATATTACCGAGGAATTTGATATTGGATACTGAAGAAAAAGAAGAAACATTTATATTTTTCTTCTGTTTTCTCTACCAAGGAAAATTATCTATAGATAGGAAAGAATAGAACAAAAAATTATTGGTAGGGAGCCCAGACCCAAGATGGATAAGATCACACTTGGCAGACCTCATTGAGTTCAGATCACCTGGATTAGATAGATGAACTTTCACATAAGGGATATTTGATGCAGTGGAAAAGGGCACTGACCTTAGAATCACAAGACCTGATTTTGGATGCTAGCTCTTAATTCTAACTACCCAAATGACCCTTGCATAAATCACTTTTTCTTTCTGGGACTCAAATTTCCTCATCTGTAAAATGTGAGAGTTGAACTCAGTTCTAATGATCCTATAGAAAGGAAGTGGCTTGGGGGAAAAGTAGAAGCAGGAACAGTATGGGGGAGAGGGAAAGAGAGGAGAGTAATTCAATCTAGCCTAAATTTAGACTAGAGACACATATATATATAAATCTGAAGACTTGCCCACAGATTCAAATGTAATTGGAGGGGCGACTAGGTGGCGCAGTAGATAGATACCGGCCCTGGAGTCAGGGGTACCCGAGTTCAAATCTGGCCTCAGACACTTAATAATTACCTAGCTATGTGGCCTTGAGCAAGCCATTGAACCCCATTGCCTTGCAAAAAAATTTAAAAAAACAACTAAAGAAATGTAATTGGGAAATATTTAACAAAATAAATGAAAATGCAGTAGAACATAGCTAATGTTAATGTGTGATTTTCTATCTAAATTTGCAGCCTTCAGAAATCCTGGTTTAGTGAGTTTGACATACCTGGTTTATGGTATAAAAGTTGGAAGGGCAGAATGATTATCAAATTGGAAAGGAATTTGAATGAAAAGATTTTGAACTTAAACCTGTAGGATTAGGGAGCCACCGAAGATTTTTTGATCAGTGAAGTTATATAACTAGTTGTACTCCTAAGAAAAATTATTCATGGAACAACATTCATTCATACATTCATTTAATCAACAGTCATTTAACTGGAATAAATGAGATTATCATATATAAAGTGCTATGCAAATCCCAAGAGTGCTATATAAATTCTGGCTACTGGTATTATTACTGGAATGGTTTGCCATTTCCTCCTTCAGCTCATTTTATAGATGAGGAAACTGAGGCAAACAAGATTAACTAACTTGCCCAGGGTCACACAGTTAAGTGTCTGAGACAAGATTTGAACTCAGGTCCTCCTGACTCCAGACCAGGTACTTTATCCACTATGTCACCTGCCAGTCCACTATGCCAGTTAGCCACCCCACCAAGTTCAGAAACTAGAGGCAATTCTTATGTGATGAAAGATAAGATATTGAGAAGATATTGAAATGTTTTGAGGAAAAGAGGAAAGGAGCTGAACAAGTTCATGTTGGATGAATTCAGTCTTCTCAATGAAATCGACTGGATCATTTGTTACATGTATAGAAAGTTTGGTTTTGGTTGGCAAGGAAAAGGAAAAAAAATTTCAAGTCATGTTGAAGGAGAAAGGAAGTTGAATGAACCCTTCTGAGGGCCTGTTTATTACATGGTAAATTTATAATGGAGAGGAATAATTTGTTTTTATAATAAAAGTATTAGCAACCCAAGAGCAAGAATAGAAAACTGAAATAGTGGGTCTTAGTACAAAATAATTATTTCTAGAACAAAATTTTGACTTGCTGTTTGATATCAGGGTATACCATATTATTCTTTGCTTCACAAAAATGGCATCACCATCCTGAAGTCATACATTTTTTACTTATTTATCTGAAGTCTTCAAAGTTTAAAAGGAGATGCGAAAAAATTATAAGAAGCTTTTCCAAGAAAAAATTAGCATTTCTTAGACCAAGAGTTAGTTAGTTGGTTGGTTGGTTCTTGTCCTTCCTTACTGAAGAAGATCAAAATGACATCATTATGCTTGAGACAAATTAGAGTCTACCCAGCTGATCAGACCAATATGAGCATGGAATGCTCCAAGTTGGGCACAAACAGTTCATGTGAACAATCAAGTTTATGTATGTCACATTTCCTTTGAGCTGCTTCAATTCTGCTTTCCTCATAGCATACAGCACCATCACTGATGAGGGCACATCATGCTGGGCTATGCTGTACCAGTGTCTCCCATATTGTACGGTCAATTGTAAAGTCAAACCTTCAGGGTCTCTCGGTTTCACTTTTTCTGACCCCCTTGTGAGTGCTTGCCCTATCTGAGTTTTTCCATAAAATGGTTTTTTTGGCAAGTGAATGTCTGGCATTCTAATATCATGCCCAGACCATCATAGTTGCACACTCTGTAGTAATATTGAATGCTAGGCAGTTTAGCTTGAGAAGGGACCTCAATGTCTGGTATCTTTTCCTGCTAGGTGAACTTCAGAATCATCCTAAGACAATTTAAATGGAAGCAATTTAGTTTCCTGACATGGCGCTGGTAGACTGTCCAATGAGATCAGCACAACAGTTCTATAGACTTCAGTTTGGTAGTTAGTCTAATGTCTCTTCTTTCCCACACTTTCTTTTGGAGTCTCCCCAGTACTGAGCTAGATCTGACAATGCATGTGTCAATCTCATTATCAGTGTATACTCTAATAAAGAATGACAGTGAGAAAAACCTGATCCATTTTGACAAATACTTTGCCTATTATCTTAAATTCATTGATAGATTTAAAGACTGACTGTAGACTACAAATATAAAAATAATATCAAAGGCTTAATCTTTGGACACTTCCCTGATTCTTATAAAAATTAACTCAGAAAAGTTATATCACTTTAAACTCTCTATCCAGCATTCTAAACAGATCTTCCAAACATCCATATAATAGGATCATGTGTGAATTTTGTCTGCTTGATTACCACCCCCCTCAAAGTGTAGTTTTGATTTTATCATTCCCATAATCGATACACCCCACTGGCCTCTAGGGTACTTACCTCTAGGAACAAATAAAATTTCTTATTTGGCTTTTAAATAACTTCACAAACTTTAAAGACTCCTCTTACCTCTGCCCCTCCCTTCAAGATTTAGCACAAATAACCTCTATCTGCCCTGTAGATATATCCTATGTACCCATTTGCCTTTCTTTGTATTCCCAGTGCTTAGCATAATATCTAACAGTAAATTCACAGTAAAAGTTTGTTAATTGATTGATCATATAAAATCTACTAAAATTTATGTGATTGCCTTCCAAAGATGTCTGATTTTCTATTATCACCATTACCACCGGCACCACTATCACCGCTACAACTATTACTGCTATTGCCATTGCCATTGCCACTGCCACTGCTACTACTGCTACTACTACTACTACCACCACCACTACTACTACTACCACTACTACTATTATTACCACCTCTGCTTCTACTTCTACTGTTTCTTACTATTACTACTACTACAGTTGCTACTATTGCTACTACTATACTACTTCTTGTACTGCTATTGCTGATACTGCTATTACTACTGCTATTACTGCTACTATCACTATTGCTACTACTCCTGCTCCTGCTGCTTGGGCTAGCTACTGCTGTCCTGCTACTACTACTATGTTAGCATCTATATTGTTTTTTAAGGTTTGCAAAATGTTTTATAGATATCCTCACAATAATTCTCCCCCTTTTTACATTTGGGGAAACTGAAGCACAGACATATTAAGTTACTTGTCTAGGATCAATAGGTAGCAAGTGCGTTGATACCTAATTTGAACTCAGATTTTCCTGAGTCTGATCTAGTTCTCCATGTACTGAGATGCAGGAGCATAGACTTAGAATTTGAAGGAACCTTCAATGTCATCTAATTCACCCTCCCCTGCCCCTCCTCATCTTACAAATTAGGACATTGAGCTTCAGAATTGTTCAATAACAACTCAAGGTCATACAGATAACAAGTGACACAGCTGGGATTTGAATTCCTAATGTTAATTGGTAAGGAATAGTTGAAGGTGGAGAGAGGAAGAGGGAGGTTGCCTCTCTTAGTGTCTCCTCTAAGGTTGGTTGTACCCACTAGCCCCTTCCCCTTTTTTTGCATTAGGTGATAGAGCTATAGCATAGCTAAAAAGATCTAACACTATAGGAGACCTTGCAGAATGGATCTAAACTTATAGTCTAATATGAATAGTAATTGGGCATCTTTTTATGAATCTGTCTTCTATGTAGACCTAACATGAAAATACAGACAATTTAGGTGACCCAGTGGATAGAGTGCCAGGTCTAGAATCAGAAAGATTCATCTTCCTGAATTCAAATCTGGACTCAGTCACTTATTAGCTGTGTGACCCTAGGAAAATCACTTAAGTTGTTTGCCTCAGTTTCCTTCTTTGCAAAGTGAGGTGATTGGACTGATATCCAAAGGATAGGGTATACCACTTTTATAGCATGGTAGATTCAAGAAATATAGAACAAGGATAAGACATTTAAATTATTTTATGACAAAGTTGACCTAGATTGGCATACTTACTAAGTTTGGATATCTAAAGAGGATAATTAGGAGCAAAACAATTTTTAATTACATAACTTGATAACTCAGTCCCTCTGCCAAGTTATTTCTCATCATAGAATTAAAAAGCAGTGTGTAAGAGTGTTACCATTTTATTTCTTGTATTGCTGCCATTCTTGGGGAAGCAACAAGAAACTTCGAATAAGTGTTAGAATATTTTCCTGTCTCTTGATACTCTTCTGGATCAACAGTTTAAAAAAAAATTCCCAAAGTCTTTGAGAATGACCATCTGCAGACATTTATGTGCTGATACTAATCTTCTGTAAGTGCACGCAGAAGCAGGTATGTAAGAGATCATAGGCTATTTTGCAGAATCAGCACAACTGTGGACTGAACGAAATCAGTTTGTGGGCCACTTGTACTTTAAAAAAAACTTTCCTGAAAAACCTGATATGGATATTTAGGCCTAAATTCATCACAAAACTCTTAGGACAGAATTTGGGATCTGAAAATTAGAGGACCTAATCCTATTCTGCTGCAGTTTCCTGATAGGTATAATAATACCTGTGGTATTTATCTCAGGGGTAATTGTGATGATCACATGAGATAATAAGGGTAAAGCATTTTACAAGTATTAAAGGACCTCAAAAATTTGAGCTTTAATAGCAATAATAATGTGTATAATAATAAACTCTATAATTATAGCATATATATAACAATAATTATAATAATTATTATTACTGATAATGATTATTATCAGTCAAATTAATTTCTCTTTACCTTAGTGTCCTCATCTGTAAAATAAAAGGTTTCAACCAAATGACTTCTAAGGTTGCTTCCAGTTCCAAATCAGCCTCCTCACCTTGGAACTGCTGACCATTTTTCTGAACCTGAAATATCCTATATATGACTTGCTCCTTTGTTTTCTTTGTGAGTTCTTTCTGGGTCCCCATTGTATGGAATGGCCTAGGCTGGCCTTCATTCTCCTCCTGGCTGTATTTTTAGGTTCTGAACTTCATAATCATACCCCCCACAATGGGTAATTTCTTCCCTCCCCTTTACTTCCTCCTGCTTTTCAATTCCCTTTTATGTGTTTTCTTCATTAGAATGTAAGCTCTTTGATGGGAAGCAGTATCTTTCATAAAATTTGAATTCCTACCATTTAGTACATTTGGATCTTCCATAAAGATCAGTATTCTGATCAATCAAGGTACTAATGACACCTGTACCTCACTTTTCATGTCAAATGACGAGAAAGAATAATCAAGAATGAGGTTCTGGAACCCAGCCAGTTCATCAGTATCTAAATTATGTTGACTATATCTCATCTTCATTTGACTGGACATGGGCCAAGGAGAGATGGCTGTAAGAAAATTAAATAGCTTCTGTAGCTGTTGAAATTATACAAACTCTCCATTGTCTTTAGAATAAAAATATAAGTTCTTTGACATTCAAAACCTTTCACAATTTGATTCCAGCCTCTTTTTCAGATTGGTAATAGAGCATTCTGCCATAAGGATGATATTCTTTAGCTAGGGTACACAGTGGATATAGAACTGGCCCTGGAGTCAGGAGAACCTCAGTTCAAATCCTGACTCATACACTTGACACTTGGGCAAGTAACTAAACCATGATTGCCTCGCATCCAGGGTCATCTCCAGTCATCCTGATTCATATCTGGCCACTAGACCCAGATGACTGGAGGAGAAAGTAAATCTGGTGACTTAGCACAGTAACTCCCTCCTCCTTCAATCTAATTCACTTGTATGTCATGGCATTACCTCTGTAATGTCATGGTTTTCTCTAAAAATAAAGGATAAATAACAGCAACAATATGCTCTAGCCATATTTGACAATTTTCTCTTTCCTGTCAATGATATTCCTACTACCTTTATGATTCTGCAGAGGTAGTTCTTCATTTCTGCCTCTCTTTCCCTCTACTTCTTGAAATTCTTAGTTCTTTTCAACATTTAGCTCAAATGTTGTCTTTTTTTTTAAGATGCCTTTTTTTCTGATTACCCCAGTGGTTTGTATTCTACCCCAAATCAATCTTTGTGAATGTATTGTTGTATATGTCCTCTATTTACACATGTGAATGTGTTGTTTCCCTAATAGAACATAAGGTCTATGACTACAAGGGCTCTCACTTTTCTATCTATATCTCCAGTCCCTGGCTCATAGTAACTGCTCAATAAATGTCTGTTGATTTATTGATGATAACAGGAGTCACAGGGACCTGGGGCAGCAAGTATTGCAGGAATATATTTAGATAGGTAAGATCTAGAATACCCCATTCCAAATCTCCAAGGAAATAGTTTCCATCTTTGGGAGAAGCAGAAGGGCTTGGCTGTTCATTCTCCCACTATCCTACCTATAAAAGGTATATGAGGATAAATTTTTATCTATCTACTACACATTGGTGTTGGGGTACAATATTCTTTTACAGGTGTAGGATAAAGGGAATATGCTGGCTTTTGTAATGATTTTTATACAAAAGGAGAAAATTATCCTGAATGGCCTGTTGATTATGGAAGTGAAAATTTAGCCATAGGATTGAACTCTTATGTAAAAGACCCCTTGACCCACTAAAGGTTCCTCCTGGGCTCCCTCACATGGATCATGGTTAGTTCTGAGGGATCTTAACCTTTAAAAAGAGAGGTCAAATTTCTTTTTTCCTCATGTTCCTGATGCCTAAGTTTGGAACCCTAGGAAAAATCTTTTAAATATGAGATATGGCTTATGTCTAGAGTTCCCCCAAAAGGGATTATTAAGGGTTCCTTCTAGAAACCTAATCAGTGAATGGAGTGGAAAACATTTATTAAGCTCTTACTATGGGAATAGAACTAGAAAAACTAGTCAACCCCTACTCTCAAGCAGCTCTCCCATTCTAATTAGACAAGGTAACACTTATGCAAGGGTTCAACTGAAGGACAGATGAAAAAGTCAGTGATTAAAGGAGATCAAGTATCTCAGCATTGTAAGTCACACATTTAGAAGAGTGGAAGAGTAGAGCCTGGCTCTCCCTTTAAAGCCTGCTGAATGGGTGGTTTTTCTTGTTCTATTGACCAGGCTCTACCATCATAAAGTCAAAGGAATTTGCTTAGTCCATAGTACTTCAGTACTAGGCACAAGTCTTCAAAAGGAACCCAGCTCAGTTCCATACATGGTCCATGGAATGTGCTACAACAAAAGAGGAAAAAAAGGTGACTCCCAAGACCTAGCTTCAAATCCTGTCTGTGGTGTTGATTACCTGTGTGATTTTGGGCTGTGGATTTGGGTCTCCCTATGTCTCATCTACCTCATCTCTCAAATGGTCTCTGTAGAGTCTGCCAGCTCTAAATTTAGAATCCTCTGATTGTCTTAGTGTTTCCAGAGAGGAATTAAAAAATTCTAATCTACTAATGATTTCTACTATAACAAATTTCAATTCTCTTTGTCCCTCTTTGGTCAAAATAATTTGTTCACTTAATAACTGACAAGGTGATTTCATGATCTATTTAATTTCTTTAAATATTATTACTACTGAGTCATTTTTCAGTCATATTTGATTCTTCATGACCCCACTTTTGGGTTTACTTGACAAAGATACTAGAATGAGGGGGGCAGCTAGGTGGCACAGTGGACAGAGTACTGGCCCTGGAGTCAGGAGGGCTTCAGGTCAAATCTGACCTCAGACAGCAGAAAATTACCTAGCTCTGTGAGCTTCGGTAAGTCACTTAATCCCATTGCCTTAAATAAATAAAAAAAATTAAAATTAAAAAAATAAAGATACTAGAGTGGCTTACCAATTCCTTTTACCTATTAGGAAACTGAGGCAAAAAGGGTTAAGCTACTTGCCCAGGATTATACAGCTAATAAATATCCGAATTTAGGAAGATGAATCTTCCTGACTCCAGACCCAAAATTCTATCCCCTGTACCACCTACCTGCATTAAGATATCTTTGATCATATAAAATATGGACATATTCATATTCACATACATACACACATGTAACACAGTATTCGGGAAGTCTTTGATTTAAGTAAATTTGATTTGCATTTAAACAACCATAATGTAATGACTTACATTAAATCAACTGCTCTTTCCAAGCGGCCATGGGACTACAACTTTTTCTTTCCCTGTTGCCTACTTGGAATTTCCCTGTCTTAATTTTACTTTTCTCTCCCACCAAACATTCTACTTCTTCCACTGCATGTCTTATCAATCACAAGACTTCAGATAACAAAACTGACAGTTAAACCTGAGATTGATTCTTCCTGCAAATTTTCTTGATAATTCAAATTCCTCCAAACCCTACCCTTACAATTTGGCTTCTAGCATTATCATCCCACAGAAACTACTGTCACCAAAGTCATCCATGATTTCTTTCTTAATGAACAAATCTAGTGACCTTTTCTCAATCCTCATTTTCATCAACCTCTATAATCATTGACACTGTGGTTCACTCTCTCCTCTTTGTTATTCTCTTCTCTCTAGGTTTTTGGGACTCCAGTTCATACCCTCTAATTGTAAGTGCCTCACAGAATTCTGACCTGTGTCCTTCTTCCCCCTCTGTGTGGCTTCATTTAGGGAGCTCATCAGTTCCCTTGGATATAATGACCATTTCTGTGCCAATGACTTTCAACTCTTCCTTTCCCAACCCAATCTTTCTTTTGATCTCCACTTTTGGATCTCCATCTGCCTTTCAGATTTCTCAAACTGGATGCCATAATAACTATTCAAAAGTTATTTGATTGATTGATGTACTAAAGTTCATACAGTCAATATATGTTGGAGGAGATCTGACTCCAAGACACATTGTTTATCAAGTAGGGAATAAACCTTTAAAGTATATGTATTACTAGATTATTCTTCTATGTCACCAAAGCATAAAATGTTGAATGACTACTTATTGAAGCTCTACAAGCAATTTTTATTAGCTTACCAGTCGGTAGAATCATAGCCTTTGTTACTGTATTTAAGAAAGTTGGTCACACTATAAAACCTGATGATGAAAGAATTGCTTTGGTTTTAAAATATTGACACTTGAGTAAACTTCAAACTAAATTACATTGAAAATAGCAGCAATAGTTATTTTGGTTGTGGGTTTGGACTCACATTATGCAGTGTGGACATACTCAGAAAAAGAAGAGCAAGAATTCTTATATTTTATATTTCCTTCATGAGGGAGTGCTTCTTAAAGAAAAGAAAAGCAGATGAAGAATTGAGAGAAATCACAATTTGGCCTCCTTAAAAAGTTGTAATACAATAATTCACATTTATATAATTCAGGTTTACATAACATGTACTTCACAACCTTATGAGGTGAGTAGTGTAAGGATTAATATCTACATTTTCAGATGAACAAACTGAATCTCAGATTAGGTGACACTCTCAGGATCACATATCTACCAAGTTTTATAGTCAGGATTCATTTATATTCATTTTTCCTAAGTCCATGTGTGACTTTCTTTCCACAATGACAAGCTATATTGAGTGTCCTGGGGCACATGGTTGTAGTCACTAGTAAGTCATTCAGAGCTTGGAACTGTGGACAAATATGCCCAGCTATAGATGGTTGATTTGCTGAAGTTAGTAAACCTATTTAACTTGGAGTAGAAAATGTAAGGAAGTGGTTCTTCATTGGTCTGATCACAGTAAAGAAGCCGAAAGGCATCTCAAGAGATCCCTTTATGAGGTTTAGATTGGTCACTTCAATGAGTCAAAAAAAGGGAGCAAATAAAAAACAAGATATAAGATACTGCAAAATAGAAGAGAACAGATCAATGAATTGGCCATGAAACCAAAAGAAACAAAACCAAACAAACCAAAAACATCTACAAAAGCAACAAATCAATAAATAAAGAGTAAAGTATAAATTCTGAAAATCAAGAAGTAAACAAAATTGAAAACAGAAACAAAAAAAATCTACATTTTTAAGGGAAACTATCAAAATAAATAAGCACTTAACTAATCTGATAGAAATGAAAAAACCAGGGGCAGCTAGGTGGCACAGTGGATAGAGCACCGGCAAAAAAAAAAAGTAATGAAAAACCAAATTATCAAAATTTTAAAAAAAGGAAGCAATAAAAATTCAAATAAATAATAAGGTAAATTATTAGAAACCATTTTATCTCATGTCTGAAAAATTTATAATTTAAATGAAATGGATGAATAATTTTTAAAAATAAAAAATGGGGGTGGCTAGGTGGTGCAGTGGATAGAGCACTGGTCCTGGAGTCAGGAGTACCTGAGTTCAAATCCAGTCTCAGACACTTAATAGTTACCTAGCTGTGTGTCCTTGAGCAAGCCACTTAACCCCATTGCCTTGCAAAAAAAAATAATAAAATAAAAAAATAAAAAATAAAATAAAAATAAAAAATGTCATTAATACATCATGAAATTTTTTTTCCTCTTGCTTTTGCATCATAGTCATTTCTGGTAGCAATTCCCTCTCTACAGAATGAAACTCTGTCTTGCAATAAAAAGAAAAACAGGGAAAAACAAGATAATGAATTATTAGAGTTGGCATGTAGGGAAGTAGTCTGCTCTAGTTCTCACAGACCATCATTGGTTTGTCACTCAGTTTTAGTTTCTTGTTATTTACATTGTTACAGCTTTTCTTTATCACCATTGTGTGTATTATACACAATATACTGCTTATTTCACTCTTGTTTCTCCCCACAGGATTGTAGCTCTAAAGCTAAAAGGGATCTTGGGGCAATCTTGGTCAATCCTATCATTTACAGATGAGGAAACTGAATTGAAGGAGGTTAAGAAGGTCAGAGAGGTGGTAAACATTAGGAGGATTTGAATCTAGACTCTCAAGAGTACACAACTAGCACTTTTCTTACTGTATAGATCATAAGTGCTGGGAATACAAAAACAAGCAGAAAGTTCCTGCCTTCAGGAACTTAAATTTATAATGGAGGAAGTTTGGCTAACTCCTCAACAAGATTTTGGGTAGATAGAAGCTATCAACTGGAAGAGGAGGTTCTCTGACATATTTCCATCATAGTGTCACAAACTTTTTTTGCTGACCTACTAAATTTTCTGACCTACTAAATTTTTGCTGTTTTATTACCTTTTATTGGCTCTGCTGTCCCAAAATTTGATTTGAATCATCATTTTAAAATGGTATTATTTTAAAGTAGAATGTTGAGAGAATTCAAACTGGATTATTGTCTCTGATATGCCATCTTCAGTCTGATTATTAAATTATTTTTTTCTCCTCTGTTTTATAGGGCAGTTTTTTTTAAATTTAGATGTTTTACATTTTCTTCTTGTTTTCAATCCTTTGACCTTGTTCTCATAGTTCTTTTGTCTCCTGGAGTCATTGTGTCTATTTGATCTGTTCTGTTTTTTAGAGATCTTACTATTTGGTAAATTTTTCCACATCCTATAGTAAATAATCAATTCTGGGACAGCTAGGTGGAGTCAGGAAGACTTGAGTCAGACCTCAGACACTTAATAATTACCTAGCTGTGTGACCTTGGGCAAGTCAACCCTTGCAAAAACCAAAAAAATAAATTAGTAATTTATTCTCTACCTAATTTCTTTCTCTAGAATCTCATTTAATTTCTAATTGCATATTTATCTCTTATCTCATTTCTTCTGAGCAATCTAGTAATTTTTTTCAGTCAAGCCAATTCCTTCCCTGGTTCCCCTACTCCCATCCTCTAATCTTTGTTTCTTGTTGAAAGTTATTGCTATTTTCTGGGTTTATCACTTAGACTTCTCTTACTCTATAGTATTTATTCCTTGTATTTGGTATCTTTTTCTGTTTGGTATATTTTCAATTTCAATTCTTGAATTGAGACTTTGTACTCAGTGCTCTTGGATGGATTAAGGAGTCCTTATTTCATCTTGTCCTCTCTATAGTTTTGATAACATCATTCTGGATAACTTGGCTTGTACTAAAACCTTTCTCAAATCTTGGCTTCCATCAATCTCCTAATTGTCTACTGTACACTTCAAACTTGCCGGGTCTATTTTTCCTTCTGGTTGCATAATTGTAAATAGAGAGTTGGTTCTATTTCTTATTAAGGCTCTGAAATATCTGATTACTAATCTCTGGTCTCTTGCATAGATAATATCCCTGTGCTGACATGATGTTGGCTTTGTCTCTTTCTGTGGGTAATACCTCCAGGAATGACTGACTGGGTACTGTTTTTCTATGCAATGACCTTTAAGGATTGATTCTATCATCTGCTGCTCTTTTGACAGTCTAGAGTTGGGATATGACTCCAGATAACTGATTATTGGGGCTGGTGATAGCTTGCAATTTCACCATTCAGAACTGATTAACTAAAACTCCATTTGTGGATGTTTGTGCTGCTCTAGTTCTCTTTCTGCCCTCGTTGACTTGAAACCAGTTGCTAAATTTCGTAAACTTCTCAGGAGAAACTCCTCTGTTTCTGCTCTCTCTGACCCTCTTCTTGTTTAATTCTGGTCTTGGTAAGGAAATTCTTATTTGTACTCTTTTCAGGTTATTTGTTAGAGTTTCTTTGTGAGAATTGTACTACTCCAAGATCTTTCATGTTGCCATCTTAACCCTAAGTCTGATTCATACATTTGCAATATCAACTATCAACAAACAAGCAAGGAACCATGAGAAAATTTTATTCCTGCAGAATTTCCTATTCATGATTTCTTCAATTGTTCGTTCTTCCTTTCCATCCTCCTTTGCTTTAAGCCTGGATTTTGCCCCCACTCCTTTATTGAACCTATTCTTTTGAATGTTACCAGTGGCCAGATCATTTCTAAATCCAGGGTTTTTTCCTAAATCTTGTATTTCTTGACTTATCTGAATTTTTTTTTTGCATCATTGATTACTTAGTTCCCCTGGATATTCTCTCCTCTCTGGTTTTCAGGGACATCATGCATCATAGAAGCAGTATCTTAACTCTTTCCCCATATAAGTTAAACTGGTTTTTCCTTAAAGAATATTGAGATTCTCTTGCTGACAATATCAATTGTTCTGGTTTGGGTCTGACTCAGTATAGTTCTCAAGTAGAATAGGCCTAATATTGGGGAGAAAAAATGACTCTCATTAGTATGTCATTCAACAAAAGTAGATTTACTTAAACAAAATAGGAGTCTATTCCATTTGGATAATACAACAAAGACACCCAGAACTGATTCATCTGAGGAAAGTTCCTATGCTTGAGCTACCTCTTGTGATCCACCAAGCAACAGAATGACTGACTCCTAGTGACCGCTTTGTCCTCAGGTGACTAAAAAATGGGAGGGGGTATAAACATTTTTATGGTGCCTACTTAGGCCCAGGCACTGTGATGAGTGCTTTTTGGAAATAATATCTCATTTGATCCTCGCAACCCTTTGAGATAGGTGCCATTATTATTCCCATTTTACAATAGGGGAAACTCAGGCAAAGATTAAGTGACTTGCTCAATGTCATTCTGATAGTAAATGTCTGAGGCTGGATTTGAATTCAAGTCTTCCTGACCCCAGACTCCATACTCGAAGCACTTTAACAACAGCTGCTTCCAATAATGATGGAAACAAATCAATGAGGCTTTAATCTCCTGTGCTAAGTTTCAAGGATGGTCTAAGTGTCTTTTAAAACTTGCATGGGCAATAAAGATTATGATCACACCTATCGTTGTTCTTTAGTCTTCTGTCTCCTTCACTGACTCCTCCTCCTCTTCCATGGCTACTTAATATAGATGATCCCCAGAGGAGTCTCTTTGGCCCTCTTTTTTCTTCTTCTTTGCACTATCTTTCTTGGGAAATTTGTTCTCTTTCACAATTTCAACAAAAACTTTTACATAAATAAATCACTGATTTATTCACTGATATTTTTTCCTGAGTAGGTCTTCTAAGACCGACATCTCAAGTTGCTTAAATTACATTTTCTAGGTGGTTCCACTATCTTCTTGAGTAGGAACCAGAATTTCTCTTTTGAAAAAGAATGTTTCCCACCTGCTTATTCCTGTGGTTATGAGGTGAAATTGTTGCTGCATGGTAATTGTCAAATGGGACTCTTACCTGAAGTCAAACAGAGCCAAGGATGTTTGATCCTGCTATATATGTATTGTCATCCAGGACTATTTTGATGTTGTTGTAATCATATCCTAGTCTTTTCTCTTATAGCACATTTTTACAATCACAGCAAGTAGTCAATAAAAGACTTGGATTCACTGCCTGGTATCATGCATGCTGAAAAGACTGGTACTATTGGTTTGGGGAATTACCACAAGCTATATGCTGGATATTGTGATTCAATCACCAACTGACTTCAATTTTTGCCAGGATCATGGAGTGCTATTCCATTTATATTCCTCTGTATTGCTGTTCTTCCCTTTTTCTAATACTATATGTATATTAACAATCCCTAATAGGTTGAATTCTGAACTGAGTGCATCATGGAAAAGATTGCCTGGATGTCAAGGTCCATGAGAAACATATCTCCCCAGGATCTTTTCCCAGGTGGGGCTCCTTTTCTCCTTACTGTTCCCTATACTTACCCAACACCTAATCATTTTTATCTTGATCGTTTTGGGTCCCTGATTGTTTAACCTTCTTATGAGATTTGTCTTGTAGCCATCCATTCATCCATCCATCCATCCATTCCTAACTAATAGCTGGACTTAGATATGATTCTTTCCATAGTTCTGGAAGTCAACACTCCCTAAATGCTGCCTCAGCCAATTTTGTGATGTATCTCAACTCCTCCTTAAATGGAACCTGCTAGGCAGGGACAACTCTATGTCCCCCCTTCCAGCAGGATGCAGTTATAGAAGATGAGACTCTGGTCCCACCCCAAATGAATTTGGGTCTGAACTATTTTTGCCAGAAAAGAGAAAATACTGAGCAGAAAGCAAATCATTAAACTTGAACTTTTCCATGATGACTTTCTCCCTGCCAAGTGCATCTTGTGTAATGTTATATTTTTGTCACATCTCTTCTTGTTTTGTTCCTCTCCTTGATCTGATACAGCTTATTTCTCATACTCTGTATCCGATCAGAAACTTCCCCATATCATGTACCCTTTTCTTGTACATTATGTCAAAGCTATCATGCCCCAGACAAGGATCAGATCCATTTGACCCTTGGAAGAGATCTAACAAAATGATAACAACAATGAGCTAACAAAAAAAATAACGAGCAGACTATCCTTGATGTTTCTGATGTGATTCCTTAAACTGTACTTGTGCAGAGGGTAGTTCCTCCCTAAGCCTTCCTCAAACCCTCACAGTTTCCTCCCTGCCTCACCCCCTTAATTCCCCTTGCTTGGCTTTCCCTGTAAAAATCTTTACTTATCTCCCACTCTCCTTGATAATTCTGGGAACAGCCTGCTTAGAGAAGTGTAGATAAACTTATTTAACTTTCAAAACATTGGGTCATTGAGTCTGTGAATTCACCTCTGCTCTAATCTTAAACCAAATTCCAACACTACTGCTCTCAGATGGCATAAACTAGTTCCTCCTTGCCCATAGCTGCAGCCCAGTACCACTGTCTGGTTAGCAGGACTGGACCTGGCATCTGAGACAGTGGACAGTTCTTTGATTTTCTCCTACTCAACTGTCTAATCCCCATACTATTCCTAAAGTGAAAGTTCCTGATTTGGTGGGGAGGAAAATACCGGTGAATCTGCCTCCAGGGCTTATTGTTTGTTGATTCAGTGGAGTTCAGTCTGGAGATGTTTGCACTTCAATCAGGTCAAACTTCCAAGGAAGAAGATGGAGTTATTTCTAGAGTCCTTTCAAGTTGTTTCAGTGGAACAATTGCTTTACCTGGACTTTTAATTATCTCTGCCAATCAAAGTTCATTTTGAAGTGATGTTTTGTCTGCTTCTAGAGAAATTTGGAGAGACTGGTGTTTCCTGTCTTATTCCACTGCCTTCCAGAATCCTCTCAGATATTCACTTTCTGTTTCTTTGTGTCTTTTTATGTGCTAGTCCCTAGTATTAAATCAATAGATCAACAAGTATTTATTAAGTATTCATATTGAAATATTCCCTATGCAAGTAGCTTTTATTCTTTCCAGGAGCAATTCACATTCATTGACTTCTTTCCTTCAAGGGTAAGTTCTAGTTTCCATAACCATTTAATAATTATATTTATATGTTTACATGTCTCATATAAAATTCTTAAGATTAGAAATATTTTTACTTTTGTATTTATATTACTGAAGCTGAGAACATTATTTGTTACTTACTTAATAAATGCCTGTTGATTATCTTATTTAACATTTATTCATCATTTAAAGTCTTTAAAACCAAGAGTGAACCTGTACACTTTCATATTAGTCCCCCCCCATCCTAACTTTGTCCCAAGGCTTTCAATTGTTTCTTTTAAATATCTTCAAGGAGAAAGTGGAAGGAATCCTGACTTCCTCCCTAGAAGAACTGAATCTCTGTTTTGCCTCTAAAATCTAGATGACCTTGGTCAAGTAATTTTTCTCTTTGGACCTTGATTTCCTTGTCTGTTGATGAGAGATTTGGATTAGATGACCTCCCAGTCTGAACTCTGTTATTATCTATCTTTTTGAGGTGTGATACTACAATACCTGCTAATCTCTTGGTTTTCTCTAGTTCCAAGATTCTATGATAAAACTCCTGTAAAGGATTTTCCCTTTACTTCATTCCTGACACCGTAGACACATGGGCCTTTGAAAGAACAGTCAGAGATGGTTAAAAAAAAAAGACGGCTGTTTAGAATAGAAAAATAGAATTAAAACAATTTTTAATAAATGTTGAAAGGTAAATAATTTGCATAGGAGGAAGTTCAAAGAACTTGTTGAAATACTACATGGTATAACTGAAAAGATAACTGTAGAGGGAAAGAAAAACTCTATGAAAGTCAAATTGCAAAGTCCTTAAAGCTGCCTTTAATTGACTCAGAGGTAGCTTGTGATAGCTAATAGTTCTATAACTACCTCTGTAGTAACATTCTCCATTGATGAAAAGTATGCACAGAAGATATAAGTTATAAAACAAATTCAACTCTTAACAAATCAAAATCTGGGGGCGGCTAGGTGGCGTAGTGGATAAAGCACCGGCCCTGGAGTCAGTAGTACCTGGGTTCAAATCTGGTCTCAGACACTTAATAATTACCTAGCTGTGTGGCCTTGGGCAAGCCACTTAACCCCATTTGCCTTGCAAAAACCTAAAAAAAAAAAAAAACGAATCAAAATCTGGATCACATTCTCAGATTGACTTTTAATTGCAGACTTAATTGACTGGTGGCAATTTGTTATCCTGGTTATCTCTTCCTTCTCCTTGCTTTTCCTTCCAACTGTCTAGTTACTTTTTACTTGATGATTCCTCAAGCCACTTTTTTGTCAGTGGCTTAAGGAACTGAGTACCATAAATTTAAAAATCATTATCTTTTCTGATTAAGGTAAGCACTGGATGAAAAGAAAGGGGCAATGGTACAACTGAACCCTCGGTTATTCTCTATTCAACCCAAAATGAAGATGTTCTTAATGGTTCTTTAAGGGGTCAGGAAAGAGAATTTTTTTTAGGCTTTTGTTTTCATCTTCAATAATCACTATCATCTTTTTTTTCATATGTTCAGTATTACTAGAAAGAGAACAGAGATTCAGAGGATATCAGTTTAATGCTCCAAACATTAAATAGGGGCAGCAGATGTAGGGCACTATGGTTATTATTAGAAATCCTTCCTGTTCTTCCAATCTGAGAAAAAATATTAAAACAGAAATGATAGAAACTTTTCTCTCTAATATTACTAATGCTCTCTTTTAATTTTATTTTAAAATTAAATACAAAAGAAAAAAAGAAAAATATTATGCACAGCAGAACTTAAGAAAGGATTCAATATAAAACAATAGATTTCCATTTCAAGAAAACCTGTATAGTAAATTCTATTTATTTTATTCTAAGCTGTCCAATTTTTCTTTGTTTCCATGTAGGTTTTCTTTTGTTATCTGTTGCATACTTTTTACTTTATTTTCCCCTGTATCTCCCCCTCCAAAGAAGGCTACAATTAAAAATGGATATGCATATATATGCATACATACGCACATATGGCACACACACATACTCAAAGAAATGTTATATAAATTTTTGATCATACACATATATGTAATTTATCTCCACTTGTCATTTGTTTCTTTTTCTTTTTTTTTTTTTTTAGTTTTTGCAAGGCAATGAGGTTAAGTGACTTGTCCAAGATCACACAGCTAGGTAATAAGTGTCTGAGATCACATTTGAACTCAGGTCCTCCTGACTCCAGGACAGGTGCTCTATCCACCGCACCACCTAGCTGTTCCCTATCATTTGTTTCTCTGAAGATAGCATACTTCATAAATTCAAGTCTTTCTGTGCTGTTTAAAAATCAACCATCTCATCATTTTCTGCACCACAACAATATTCCAACCCAAGCACATTTTATCTAAGAGATTGTCCAGCCTCTTCCCATTTTTTTTTTTGCAAGTCAAATGGGGTTAAGTGGCTTGCCCAAGGCCACACAGCTAGGTAATTATTAAGTGTCTGAGACCAGATTTGAACCCAGGTACTCCTAACTCCAAGGCCGGTGCTCTATCCACTACACCACCTAGCTGCTCTCAGGAGGATAATTTTTTAGTAATTTTTAATTGAGATGGTAACTAATGCTCTCTTAACCTCTTTTCCCCCGTCTAATCAGTTGCCAAATCTTATCCATTTTTGCCTCCATGATATTTTTGGCATCTTTCCTTTCACACAGCCACTTCTCAAGTTCAGTCTTATATTACTCTCACTTGTTTCTTTAAAACAAGGTGTTTGACAGACTGGTTTTATAACCCAAGTTTAGATTAGAAAAAAAAGTGATGCTTAAAGTAGATCTAGGACCACATACCTACTATAACTACATAATTAGCAAAGGGAGGTTTAGTTAGCTGTCTCAAGAAAAGGACATATGGAACAAGGAAGGGATATTCAGTCTTGGCTTAACTAATTGTGCTAGTCTTTGGTCAGAGTCCTGAGAGAGGAAATTGCTGTGTACTCAGACATCCAGGAATCTCAGTTGACAACTGCAGAAATCTTAGTCTGATGAATCAATTAAATCTCAAAAGATTATTTCAGTTCCTGACTGGGCATGGGGTTTTAAAATACAGATCGCAGTACTACCTCTCAATCTTTCCTCTTCCCAATTCACCCTTAATAGAGGTGACATATTACAATGGTGTTCAAAATATTTGAGATGAACAATATTTTTTTTTAATTTAAGGCAATAGGGTTAAGTGACTCACCCAAGGTCACACAGCCAGGCAATTATTAGGTGTCTGAGGCTGGACTTGAACTCAGGTCCTCCTGACTCCAGGGCCAGTGCTCTATCCACTGCACCACCTGGCTGCCCTTGAACAATACTTTTGATGTGGTTTCACTTTCTGATAGTGATGGGCATTCATACATTGCTAGTATTCTGACATAAAACATCCAACTATGATGAGATGAAATTGGATTGAACTGGTTTCTCCATCTTTAGTTTTGGGGCTTTTTTTTTTTAAATCAGAAGAGTGAGTACTGGATTTTCTGTCAAACATTTTTTTCTCTTTTAGGAAAACTCTATTTCCCACTTAAACAATTTGGTTTCAACACAACAGTATTTTGCACAAATGTATTATTTTAAAATTTAACATTTAGAGGGTCTCTGAATTTTTCTCTCTGAGTAATATTTTTTTTTTTTAGGTTTTTGCAAGGCAAATGGGGTTAAGTGGCTTGCCCAAGGCCACTCAGCTAGGGAATTATTAAATGTCTGAGGCTGGATTTGAACTCAGGTACTCCTGACTCCAGGGCCAGTGCTCTATCCACTGTGCCACCTAGCCACCCCACTGAGAAATATTTTTAAAAAACTGGGAATTGTACATAGCACACAACTCCTACAACATGAGTGAGGTTTTAATTCTGCATATATTCAATTCTTGTCAGTATTACTGGATCCCAATTATTAAGATTGAAAACTTCTGACTTTCCTTCAGTCTGAAATCAATAATCAGAACCAGGAATATAATTTTTAAATGAAAGGGGGCTCAACAGCCATGTGGTCCAAGCCCCAATTTGCTAGATCACAACATGACATCTGTAAGTTATATTATGATACATCTTTCAGTTGCTTCACAGGATGATCAGAGATTTTTTTTTTCTCTGAAGGTCATACGGTTTTAATTTTCACAATGGGCCCTGTTTCTGGTTGTTTAACCTTTTTTTTCTCTTAAGAACATGAAATGATTGATTGTAAATGAAAGGTACTATAGTACAAGTTTAGATATGCAAAAGGAGGACCTTGCACAGAGTATGTGCTTAATAATAGCTTCAAACTTTTATTGCTTTTTTTTGTTATTTTTAATTCTGCAGTTTTAAAGAATTGGTATTACCCTAAAGAAAAGTGCTAAAATTATCTCTCATAAAGAGCACACTTTAGCAAACATTAGAGATATTGGAGTAACTATTGGTGTGAGAAAGTCAAATATTTAAAGGGTCATCCAATTCCACAATGAAATTAATGACTAATTATATAAAAGCAAATATATACAGAAAAATGAATGAATGACAAAAATAGCATTTAGTGTTTAGTGTATGTAAAGCATTGTTCTAAGTGAGAATGCAATAGAAATATGTAAGTCCTTACTCTCAGTAAACTCACATTTTAATAAAGGAAATTAACAGATAAAAGAGGTTTCATAGGCAAATCAAATAGAAAGACCCAATGGTCTTTTTTAATATCAGTTTCATTGATTTAAAAAAAAATCTATATTTCTAATATTGGACCATTTGACAGTAAGCTACAAATTTGGTGGTAAGAACTTTCCTTTTTGGATCTTCAGTAGCTGTGGATGCTGAGGATGCAGGGACTACAGCACCTTTAGAGGACGTTCCCCTCAATGATGGCTGCTGGGATGAGGCTGGTAACATTGGTAGACTGGGAGGCCTGGTATTCCTGGGACTTACCTACTCAATGGAAGCAGTTGGTTTCTATTGATGTTGGTGGTAGCAGGTGGTTTCTCTTGGGCTTACTGTCCTCATTGATGACTGTGAGGACCTGACTGGGAACTTGTCTAGGGTACACTGCAATTCATGAAGATTTTCACTTTAGTTCTGAGCTGTCTCCACTATAGTTCAAGGGAATATGGTTTGACCTGCCCAGGTTATGTTCTGTTTTCCTCTGGGTTCCTTCCTTAATGCTTCAGTTTGGGCTGATTTAGTTCTATGGTCATTGGCAGTTGGTCAGCAGTTGGTGGTAGTGGTGGTGGAGAGTTGGGGTTCTCTACAATGTTTGTTTCCCAGGCTATGGCAAGCCAAATTGGTCTATTTGCTGTTTTCCAAACTCAACATACCAGCTTTCACACAGCTGTTGCCATGCTTGGAATACATTTTCTTTTCATTCTCTTATCATGTAGTATCTTTAGGTTTCTTTGAAGCTTAATTCAAGTGCCACATTTTCCTTTAAGTTCTTCTTGCTTGACACAGTTGCCAGGTTTTTCTTCCTCCTAAAATTATTTTGTATTGGTTTTCTGTATATCTGTTATATCCTCCAGTAGAATGTAAATTCCTTGATAAGAGACTTTTTGCATTCCCTACCTCCCCCCCAGTTTCTACAATCCATCACAGATAGTAGGTGATTAATAATTATTATTTTTTTAGTTCAAATAACAGGAGGGACCATGTGATGGAAAGGATAGAGATCTGGTCTTGGAATCACACAAACTTGATTTCAAGTCCCACTTCCTATATATACTGGCTGTGTGATCCTGAGAAAATTATTTAACATATCAGTGCATCAGACAACTCTTTTGATATTGTAGTTTCAGAGAAGATGTCAATCTGATTTGCTAAAGAATTTCCTCATTTGGAAGTTCCCTCTTTGGATAATATTGCACGTCAAGTCCCTATCTTAAATTGGCTGAATTCCTGCCATGAAGAAAATTTGATTCTCTTCAGAAGGATAAGACAAATAAACCACTATGATTTTCTGCAACCTGAAATCTGAAGACTAGTTTTTTAAATATGAAATGAATTGAGATAATTTATCTATATGATTCAGCCAAACTGCTCCCTTCAGAAAAAGATGTATACTTGCCCTTAAATTATTGAGGCTATAGTATATTTGTTAAATTCACATTTTTTTCTGATACCTTTTTATGTAGGCTCCATCCAGGTTTTCTGGAGATTGTCACATAAGATCTATAATTCAAATCCCTGTTTCTATGAGGAGACTTTCTTAGTGCCCATTTACATTTCAGTGGCTACAGCCATGCTCTAGGAAAGAATGGCCCAATTATAGGTTAATTTTTTAGGGCTCACAAGTTCAGAATAGTTTGAAGAACTGATCAGTTGCTAGGTTGAACCAAATGATAGCTCCAAAGTTCTTTGAACAACTTGGGAAAAGGAAACTAGACAAAAAGAATTTCATCTTATTGGACACATGATTTGTGAATGCATTTTCTTTCATAGTAACTAAATGCAAAGAGAGTGGTTTCTTCTATGTTTTGTGTTGTGAAAAGAATGGCACTGGTATATGATAAATGTTAAATTATTGTCATCCTGAATCAAAAAGATTGCTTGGAGCCAGAATTCTCTCAGCTTTCTGTGCAGTTAGCTTCTACTAGATCAAGTCCTAAGCACTTAAGCACACAATAAACCAGAAAATTAGTCCATAAATGGTACCCTTTACAAATAATCATGAGTATAGAGTATTGCTAGGTTTAATCAACTGTGTAATGTTTTTTAAAAATTGCCTCTTATAGTTGATAAACTGAAATGGCTGTGGGGCTTCATTCCAACCTACAGGATACACAATATGCATTTATAAATATGTAATTAAGTGGTTCTTAAAGTCAAATTTGCTACAGCCACAGTCAAAGCACAGGCAGCATCATAAACTCTTTTGTTTGTTTTGTCTTTCTTTCTTGGTGATGTTATTAAGTCTGAGAGTCACTATTCAAACTCTGAAGATGGGTAACCCTAGCAGAGAACTTTGGGTTTCAGATAATTGTTTTCATTAAGTAATATTTTCCCAGAATAATCTGGGAAGATATTATTTAGCAGCTAATTTGCACATATTTGCTTATATGACAGGCATCTATGATTTTGTCAGCATAAGGAATTCTTTATTAATACAGAGGGCAACCAATTTATAATTTAGTAGATGAGATCATAGATTTAGAATTGGAAGGGAACCTTAAGGCTATTTAAAGTCCCAGTACTTTTCAGATAATAAAGCTAGGACCTACAAGGGTTAAGTTAAGTGATTAAGGGTCACACAGGTAGTAAGATCAGAGTTAGGATCTCTGATTCCAAATTCAGCACTCTTTCCCATGCTGAAGACCCAAGCAGTCAGGAACAGGATTTCAACCCTGGTCACTTTGATTCCGGGTCATCATTGTATCCACTCTACCACTCTCCCTCTAACATAATACACAAGAGAAAAAAAAGTTTAAAGCAACTTAAAATCTATTCTGACATTACTAAATTCTTGTGACTTGTGTTAAGCAAATTTCAGAACAAGGAAGTCAGTAGCATTAATAAGAATTTTCAAATTTCAAAGAGATGCTTATTAACTCAGTTTAGTTTTATGTTCAGCAAATCCTAATATTTATAGCCTGGGAGCAGAGCTGTTCTATGACACAATCAGTCAATCCATCAGCAAGGAGTTATTAAGAGGTTATCATATACTGGACATTGTGCTAAATGATATGTTTACAAAGAAAGGCAAACACACAATCTCTGCCCTAAAGGAACTTACATCCTATTATAAGAGACAACATACAAATAGCAACTATGTACAGGATCAATATAGTGTAAGTGTGAGGTAATCTCAGAAGGGAAAGCACTAGTGGTGGTTACAGGCCCCTGAAAGACCTTTTGCAGATACAAACAGAGACTTTTCAGACTATGGAACAGTCAGAAGAAAGGTTTTGACCGAAAGGTCCCTTGGAAGCCCAAGGTTGGTTGCACAAAGCACATGATGTGCTAGACATTTATGCTGAGACCTAGGAAAGGCACTAGAGATTAGGACAGAGATACAAATCAGAGATACAGGGTTGCTGAAAATGTGGCCAGAGAAAGACTTAGCAGAATGACTTAGCAGAATGAGCCAATGCTGAAGGAACATGTCCAAAAACAGGGTAAAGAGTTGTGAACTGGTGGAAGAGCTTAAATTGATTTAAAAAATTTATTCAAGACAATTTGGGACTCTTCCTTCCCCACTCTCCCCAAAATTCAAGAGAACCAAGGATTATATTGCTGGGGCAGCCTCGTGGCACAGTGGATAATACACTGGCACTGGAGTTAGGAGGACCTGAGTTCAAATTTGACTGCAGACACTAAATAATTACCTAGCTATATGACCTTTGGCAAGTCACTTAACTCCATTGTCTTGCTGAAGGAAAAAAAAGAAGTAGAAGTATTGCTGTTTCTAAGTTATTAGAGACAGTCTGCTGGTGTAGTGGTTAGAACACCAGATCTGATCTAGATTCAAATTCATCCTCAGACATTTACTAGTTGTGTGACCTGGACAAATCACTCAACCACTCCTAACCTTGATTTTCTTAACTATAAAATGAGGGGAATAATGGCATCTACTGTGATCAAAGGAGATAATATTTGTAACAGCTTTCAATGCTTAATATTGTGACTAATACAAAGTGGTACTTAACAAAAGCTTTCTTCCTCCCAAGCCATAGCAAGCACAGTTTATTAAGTACCTGCTGTATATTGATTGATTGATTGATTGAGAAAGCATTTATTAGAGACCAGTTACTGTGCTAAGCAGTGGAGATGTAATTATAAACAAACAAGATAGTCCCTTCAGTCAAAGAACTTATATTCTGATGGAAACAACAGTATGTAAAGAAAGGTTCAACATTTATGCTGAAACCAAGGAAAGGCACTAGAGAATAAGTTGGAAATACAAAGTTTAGAAAAGATACAGTCTCTGAGCACCCTATGGAGCATGAAGAAATATACAACAATATTACACTTAAAAGAATGCATATTTTGTAAGAGAATAATAGAAAAAGTACAATGGGATGTCTGAGGGAGAAAGGTCATTAACAACTAGGGAGTTAAAAAGAAGGCTTCCAGGCATGGGGTGACATTTAAATTATACTCTTGGGAAGATGGCAGAATAAGGCAGAAAATTGTTTTTTTTTTTCAAATTTCCCCACAAATAATTTAAAAATAATGTCTCAAAGTGAACTTTAATGCAGCAGAAATAAATTTTTTTTTGAAATAAAACAGTTGTCCATCAAAGACAACTTGGGAACACAAGAGGAAAGATCTGACCTCCCAGGGTGGTGGTCTGGCTTGATTGAAGTGCAGATAACTCAGAGCAGATGCCACCAAATCAACAAACAGCAAACCCCGGGGGCAGCTTTGTCAAAGGCAGCCTGAGCTTCAGGAACTTTTGAATCACAGACTGTGCATGGAGATGGATGGTTAATCACTGGAAGATTGCAGTGCCTTTTGCTGGCACTGAGTTCAGAGTGAGGTACCAGGTTGTGGCTGTGGATGAGGAATGAGCACATTTTTGTGAGTGTGGTTGCAGGGCAGAGGGGTGAGCTGAAACCCATCTGAGAGAGGGATTGTGAAAGGATTTGAGTGGAAAGGAGTATCAGATGTCAGAATAGAAAACAGCAGCATGAAAAAACCTAAAGCTTGAGACATTATCCCCCACACTTTGGGACTAGAGGTCAATTTTAACACAAAGTTAGCAGCCAAGAAATAAGCTGCTAAAAATAAGTAAGCAAAAGAGACAGAATCCAATCATAGAGAGCTACTATAGGAATAGAGAAGATCTAGATTCAAACTCAGAAGACAGTGAAGTTAAAACAATTATTTCTATTTCGAAGAAAAAAATGTAAAAATGGTCACAAGTCCAAAAAGAGTTCTTGGAAAAAACTTAAAAAGGATTTAGAAAATCAAATAAAAGATGTTGAGGAAAAATTAGGAAAAAATTAAGAGTAATGAAAGAAAATCAAAAAATTTATGCAAAGAAAGCCAATCAATTGGAGATCCAAAAGCTTAAGAAAGAAAATCATTCCTTAAAAATTAGAATTGCTCAAGGGGAAGTTGAGAGGTTAACAGGGAGTAATAACTAATCAGGAAGACCTAGATTCAAACTTCCATGTAGCTCTTGTGGACTATAAATACTAGAGCCATTATAAACCTTCTAGGGAAGAGGGAGATTCCTCTGAGTTCCCTGTATCAGTGAAATCATAGATCCAATTAATACTCAAAAAAAAGCCTTGTCCTTATACATTGCAAATAAGCAATGATTCATATTTTCCTGTAAATCAAATAATGCAACTTTTTTTTTAGTTTTTGCAAGGCAAATGGGGTTAAGTGACTTGCCCAAGGCCACACAGCTAGATAATTATTATTAAGTGTCTAAGGCCGGATTTGAACTCAGGTACTCCTGACTTCAGGGCTGGTGCTCTATCCACTGCGCCACCTAGCTGCCCCTTCATGCAACTTTTAATGAAGTACTTCTATATTAGAGTTGTAAATGATATTAAGTAATGATTGAATCCATCCAGTGAACTATTTAGTGGCAGAGACAAATACTTTATTGACTGTTCCTAGAGTTTTTGTGTTTGTAATCCTCAAAATTCTCTAATAGTGGTCCCAGAGAAAAGATGATGAAATACAATTTCTCTACTCAGTAGGGAGCAGTGAGGAAGTAATGCTGAAGTTGTACAAATAGTCAGACTTAGTCAATTGGGTACTGATAAATGTTTAACAATCAACTGTCTCTCAAGAGGGAAATATATTCACAACATAAATTTAAGTTTAATGCTCATCAGTACATTTTTTCCCATTATTTTCTTATGTCTAGACAATAAACCAAGCCTTTGCTGATTTTCAAGGTATAAATGTTCACACCAAAAATTTAACAATCACTTCCTTCATGGAACTCAAACTGACTCATATCCCTGGTCATAGCCAAGGTGTTGGTATCACAAAGGGCAAGTCAATAGGAGGCTATATTGGGGAATGAATGATGTAAGAAATGAAAGGCAACAATAAAACTTTTCAAAAACAAAGGGAGTGAATCAGAGGAAAGAGTGATGTTTTGTCTGTCGATTGACTCATCATTACCTTTATTTATTTTTTTTTTTTTTAGATTTTTTTTAGATTTTCATGTAGCTCTTGTGGACTATAAATACTAGAGCCATTATAAACCTTCTAGGGAAGAGGGAGATTCCTCTGAATTCCCTGTATCAGTGAAATCATAGATCCAATTAATACTCAAAAAAAGTCTTGTCCTTATACATTGCTAATAAGCAATGATTCATATTTTCCTGTAAATCAAATAATGCAACTTTTTTTTTAGTTTTTGCAAGGCAAATGGGGTTAAGTGACTTGCCCAAGGCCACACGGCTAGGCAATTAATAAGTGTCTGAGGTCAGATTTGAACCCAGGTACTCCTGACTCCAAGGCTGGTGCTCTATCCAGTGCACCACCTAGCTGCCCCTCATCATTACCTTTAAAGAAATTTTAGGATTATGTGACTGTTTTTCTTGTGATGACTCTAGGATGATATTGAAACAAAAGTCCATTTTACATTTTTTTTCTATTAAGAAATCTTCAAATTTTGTTTTCGGTATAAATCTAATAAAATCAGTTTTTCCTCCAAATGTTTTGGGTGTTTTTACATTTGCTCACCAAAGAGACGTAGTATATAGTCTAGTAGGTGGACAGTGGGTGTTCCAAAGAACAAGGGAGTCCCATCTCTGCTCAATACTTAGTATGTGATCCTAGCAAATCATTTAAACTTTGTGCTCTCTATCAGTGGTCTCAAACTCAAATAGGATTAGTGAGCCATTAATCCCCATACATAAGGAATCCCACAAATGGCATATTGGCTTAGTTTTAAATTTTAATATCTCCATGTTTTATTGTATTTCTGTTTATTTTGTTAAACACTTAATTTGCTTTATACAGTACTTGGGTATACTGAAGGTCCCATGCAACCTGCTGGCAGAGTGATGATGCCAGTTTCCTATACCGATGAGGCCCCAAAGTAACTCTGACAAGTAATCATTTAGCTTCATCTTAAATCACTCTAGTGAGATGTTGACTTCATCTCCTGAGTCAGTCCATTCAACTTTTTCATTGTTCTCAAGGGTAGGAAGTGTATTCTTTCTTCCCATTTAAATCTGACCTTCTGTTACTTCTCCTTATCATTCCAAATATTGTCCACTGGGACCAAACAGAACAAATCTCATACCTCTTCTTCAAAAATACCTTTAAGTACTCAAACACAGGTAGTCCAATATTGGCTGTGTTATCCCAGGCAAGTCACAATCTAATTGTTTTCTCTTCTGAAAACTGGAGATAATAATTCAACTATATTCCAAGATTGTTATGAGAGTAAAATGAAATATGTATGAAGGACTTTGCAAACCTTAAAGCATTATTTAAATGTTAGCTCCTTTCTTCCTTCTCCTCTTCAACCTCATTTTTTCTCTTCCTACTCCTCTTCCTTTTCTTCTTCCTCTGTCTATACCATGGTCTCTTAACTATCCCCCCCTTGGGGATGATCCATCTTGTCAATGATATTCCTAAATAAAGACTTTTAAAAGTAAACATTTATATGATCCTTTTAAGGCACCACCACCACCACCACCACTACTACCACTCACCACTACTAATCACCATCACCACCACCCACTGGCATTATCAACACAACTAGCACTACTACCATTATCACCAATACTCCAACTATGATCTGACCAAGGCAGAGTACAGAAGATCTATTACATCTCTTGTTCTGAATACCATACTTTTATCAATGTAGCCTATGATTACAGCACACTATTGATCAATACTGACCTAATTAATATCTTATTAATACTCCCAAGTTTTTCCATATAAAATTTTTTGTGGCTATATCTCCTTCATTTTGTATCCTAGAAACATTTTTTTTCTGAGTATAGGATCCTTATTCTGATAAAACAGCATATTACTTGATTCAATTAAATTAATTTCAACAATATACATTAAACCTCTGCCATGTATAAAGTACTGTGTTGGGCAGTGAAGATATAAAAAACAATTTTTAAAAAATCCCTGGCCTCAAAAATCAAGAATATCAAGGAAACTGATGGGAAAAAAAATGCAAAGGAAGTTGACCTAGCTGTACCAGATCTAAAACTATATTATAAAGCAACAGTCATCAAAATTGCCTGGTATTGGTGAAATAGAATAATGGACCAGTAAAAATTTATATAGTATTCTATTGTTTGACAAATGCAAAGACACTAGCTTCTGAGATCAGAACTCACTGTTGGACAAAAACTACTGGGAAACTAGTATGGCAAAACTAGATATAGAACCACATCTCATACCCTATACCAAACTAAGGTCAAAATGGGTATAGGATTTAGACATAAAGGATGATGCTATAGACCAATTAAAAGAGCAAAAAATATTCTTATCCGTTAGATCTATGGAGAGGGGAAAAATTTATGACTAAACAGAAATAGAGAACATTATAAATTATAAAAGTTTTTGTGCTAATAAAAGCAATGCAGCAAGATTAGAAGGAAGGAAGAAATCTGGGAAACAATTTTCACAGCTAGTGTTTCTGATAAAGGACTCATTCCTAACATATATAACTGATCTTATTTTATAAAATTACAAGTCATTCTACAAACTGATAAATGATCAAAGGATATGAACAGGTAGTTTTTAGATGAAAAATGAAAACTACAGTCATGTGAAAAATTCTCCAAATCATTATTGATCAGAGAACTGCAAATTAAAACAAATATGAGGTACCACCTCACACTAATCAGATTGCAAATATGATAAAGAAAATGACTAATGTTGAAAAGGATGTGGAAAAATTGGGACATTAATACACTGTTGGTGAAGTTGTGAACTGATCCAGCCATTCTGGAGAGCAATCTGGAACTGTGGCCCAAAGAGCAATAAAACTGTTCATACCATTTGATCTGGCAATACCAATACTAAGGTCTATATTGCAAAGAAATCATAAAAAAGGGAAAAGTCTCATATGTTCAAAAATATTTATAGCAACTCTTTTTGTAGTGGCAAAGATTTGGAAGTTAATAGTATAGTCTTCAATTGGGGAATGGCTGAACAAGTTATGGTATATCAATGTTAAGAATAACTTCTGCACTGTTGGTGGAGCTGTGAACTCATCCAACCCTTCTGGAGAGCTATTTGGAACTATGCCCAAAGGGCAACAAAAATATGCATACCCTTTGACCCAGCAATACCACTACTGGGTCTATACCCTGAAGAGATGAGGAAAAAGGGTAAAAACATTACTTGTACAAAAATATTTATAGCAGCCCTGTTTGTGGTGGCAAAGAATTGGAAATCCAGTAAATGTCCTTCAATTGGGGAATGGCTTAGCAAACTGTGGTATATGTATGTCATGGAACACTATTGTTCTATTAGAAACCAGGAGGGACAGGATTTCAGGGAAACCTGGAGGGATTTGCATGAACTGATGCTGAGTGAGATGAGCAGAACCAGAAAAACACTGTACACCCTAACAGCAACATGGGAGTGATGTTCAACCTTGAAGGACTTGCTCATTCCATCACTGCAACAATTGGGAACAATTTTGGGCTGTCTGCAGAGTACCATCTGTATCCAGATAAGGAGCTGTGGAGTTTGAACAAAGTACAAGGATTATTCCCTTTAATTTAGAAAAAAACAAATAGCTTATTGTCTGATCTTGTTACCTCTTAGACTTCTCTTCTCTTTAAGGATATGATTTCTCTCTTATCACACCCAATTTGGATCAAGGTACAACATGGAAATAAAGTAAAGACTGACAGAGTGCTTTCTGGGGGGGGGGGGAGGGGGGGAAGCAAGATTGGGGGAAAATTGTAAAACTCAAATAATATCTTTAATAAAAATAAAATTTTAAAAATAATAAAAAAAATAAAGTAAAAAAAAAGAGTAACTTCTGGGGGTGGCTAGGTGGTACAGTGGATAGAGCACTGGCCCTGGAGTCAGGAATACCTGACTTCAAACCTGACCTCAGACACTTAATAATTACCTAGCTGTGTGGCCTTGGGCAAGCCACTTAACATCATTTTCCTTGCAAAAACCTTAAAAAAAAAAGAAAAGAGTAACTTCTGTAAGAAGACATGAGTGGTCAGATTTTAGAGAAGTCTGAAAAGACTTGCATGAACTGATGCTGAGTGAATTGAGAAGAGCCAAGAGAACATCGTACACATTATCAACAACATTGTAAGATGATCATCTATGAGCTTGAACTCTTTCATAGGAGTTTGCAGCTGCAAAAGAAAAAGAAAAGCCTAGAGTCCTATAGTCATTCATTAGAGTGTCTCTCCCCTAGGATATAAAGATCTAAAAATCAGAGTAGATGAAGAATTCTAGGTTATCTGTGGCATGCGTAGAAATAAGAGTGCAGTGTCTACCAGGAAGGGAAAAAGTTAAGGACGGATTGACTAAAAGTGGGCTCTGGGGCATAGAAGGGTACTATGGGTGCTAATTCTATCAAGGGCTCTCTGGACATAATTTATAGAGTTTCTGGTAGTTTTTTGGCCCTTTTTGTTAGCTGGTGTTCTCTCCTTTATGTCATTTACAAATTTGCTAAGCTTGATATTTATGCTTTCATCCAAGTCATTGATAAAACTGTTTGAACAGTAAATAGCCAAAAAGAGTTCCCTAGGTCACTTCATTAGACACATCCTTTCCCTGCTGACATTAGTCTTTGAGTCTAATCATTAAACTAGTTCTCAATCCACATAGCTGAATCTAACACACACATCTTTTTATATCATTCACAATGATAATATGACAGGGTTTGTCAAAGGTTTGACCTTTGGTGCAGCTTGGTAATGTAGTGGATAGACCCAGCATTGAATCAAGAAGACCTGACTTCAAACCGAGCTTCAGATACTTTTACTGTGTGTTGCCTTCATTTCTTCTTCTGCAAATGAGCTGGAGAAGGAAATGTCAAACCATTCTACTATCTTTACCCCAAAAGAAGTCAGGAAGAATTGGATTCAACTGAACAACAAAATAGGTTTTTTAATACTTGAATACTTTTTTAGCCTTACAACAACCCTGTGGGCAAGCAAAGCAAAAATTATTCCTATTTTTAAATAAACCAGAACTCAATGATATTAAGTGACTTTTATTTGGGCCACTGTGTAGCTCTTTCAGTGGTTTAAAGTTGTCTCCAGACTCAAAACAATTCATCAATTTATTTAGAGTGGATCATGAATCCCGTACATTTCAAAATCTAACAAAAATGGAAGATGTTTAAAATCTAGTGCTATTGCTTTACACTCATGATCTAGAAAAGACTGACTCATAAATCCAACAAGCAAAACCCCACCAAGGGGCAGAGGTTTTTATTAATTTTTTTTTTCATTTTTGCAAGGCAATGGGGTTAAGTGGCTTGCCTAAGGTCACGCAACTAGGTAATTATTAAGTGTCTGAGGCCGGGTTTGAACTCAGGTACTCCTGACTCCAGGGCCAGTGCTCTATTTCCTGTGCCACCTAGCCACCCGGGTAGAGGTTTTTAAAAAACAGTTGTCCCTTTCTTTTTGTGGCCTCTTGCATTTCAACTAGAAGGAGAAACCATGCAACCTAGAGACTAGTATCAGACTAAATTTCGGTATGCAAAAGTATTCAAAGATTCTCTCATGTGTCTAGATTTGTGACCATTTGCAAAGCTAACACCTCCCTATGTAATTAAAAAAACCCTATAATTATATTTTGTACTATCTTCCATGAAAGACGTTGAGATGAATGCAGTCCATTCAAATATGATCATATATAGAGACTAATTATAGAAAAACCACCAGAGGACACAGAATAGAAAGCAATATATTTCCTACTGGGAAAGAATGGAGGAAGGAAGGGAAATATGGATTGATATTGTTCTTCCTTCATAATTTCCTGCAAGACCCAGAAGGTATAGACTTAATTCTATTAATAAACTTGATTATTCATCAAGATTTTTAAAAAAACTTTTAAAAAGGTAATGAAAGAGTTTAGTGTTTAAGTTAAATAAAAGTTTGCATCAAAGATAATGAGACATGTAATAGTGAGCATAATTGTTATTGTGCTATCTGGAAATTATTATAAGTCGTGCACATTAACGAAAAGAATTGAAATAGTGCTTTACGTGGTGAAGTCAGGCACTCTGAATACCAGATCAGGAAAGGTGGGAAGGTAGCAAATTTGTAGCATAGAAGAATCAATTCCCACTGAAGACTTTAGTGGCATCTGCTTCCCTTACCCTCTCAGATGAGGGCAGGTAATATACATAATAGCAAATCTTTGTATTTTTAGTATTTATTAAGTAAATATGATGATTAATTAATTATTAATTGCATGAAATCAACTTTAAATTCATTGTTACTTCCCAAAGTGTCAAAAGAAAAAGCCTTTTCAAGGAATCTTAGAATTGAAACTTGGCTCCCTCCAAGAAACTGAGGGTCAGAGAAGTTATATGATACATTCAAGATCTCAAAACTAGTTAGTGGCAGAATCTCTAAACTTTCAGAGAAATCTCAGTTCTTTCTTTTGACCAAATGCCTCAGAAGTTTGAATTTTATAACTTCAACTTTGTAGACAAAAAAAACTTAGATTTTTTCATGTTTGAAAGTTTGTCATCAGCTCATTAGAACTCTACACCCTACCCACATTTACTCAATGTTCCCAGATCCCTCCTACCCACATCGGTTCCCTCTTACTGATCCTATATCAGGAGTCCAAATGAACAGAAGTCCAAGGCTGCCATCAGTCCAATCAGTTCCCTTCCAGACCTTCAAAATGCTGAGTTTCCTTTAGAGCCAGAGCTGACAGTTATGGGTTGATTTCTAGATGTTAAAAAAAATGAAAAAGAACTATACATACATATATTTATATATTTGTCTTAAAATACAAATGTTTTATTAAAAACCTAATAAGAAACAAATTAAACCTTTATAATGGGGATAGGATTGGCCAATGAAAAGCTAATCTTAATTATAATGATGAAAATGTTGATGATGACTCAAAAACTAGCTTTTTTATAATGCTTTTAAATTT
Organism: Macrotis lagotis; assembly: GCF_037893015.1. NCBI lineage: Eukaryota > Metazoa > Chordata > Mammalia > Peramelemorphia > Peramelidae > Macrotis > Macrotis lagotis. The sequence goes on from NC_133659.1 coordinate 281,499,467, forward strand.
ACAAAGTACCTTACATATTATATGCATGTTATCTTAATTGATGCACTTAATGGATTCTGTTGATAGAGTCCTTCATATAGATTTTAGGGTATGTGCAGGCATCTTATAACTGTCTCTTTTTGCTTACTTGCATAATGAACTTTTGACTGACTGCTGAACTAGAATTGAGAGTACATCCAAATGATTGAGTAAGGATGGGTAACTCTGTCTCCCCTCCTCTCCAACTTTGAATGAGGATCTTATCAGTTCTGACTCAGTAGTCAAGCAAAAAAAAAATTCTGTATTGAAAGCAGACATTGTACAGTTATAATTTACATAATCCCCTAGTAATTCCCCTTTTCCCTGTGATCTCTCTCTCTATTCCACTTTCACTCTATATTCTAGTGTTCTTTAAAATATATTACTGGACGTGAAAAATTGTTTGCATCATATTGTGTGGACAACAAATTGAAAATTAATTCAATCTGGAATAAAAGTTATTATTATATATTGAAGAGGCAGGCACTAGGTAGAGAATGACTAGACAATGGACAAAGGAGCTCCTAGACCCAATGGTGCTTCCTGAGACCATTTTCTAAGCCAGCTCACAGTAACAAATATGAAAAATAAAAGCAGTGGGAAAGATCTGTAATTTGAATCCATAAATTCACTCAAGACTATTGTTATTGACAAGCCTGTAGCACAGATTTTACAGAAAGAAATGTTCTCTCTCTGGGAAAATTTATGGAGGGAATACTTCTCCTTTATCCTCTCTCTGTTTATTGCTACTCATAAGTTTATTCTACCACTGAATCCCTGTTGTGCTTATGTGACATGGTGTAAATACCAATTACTTGTAGGGGGAGAATTCCTGCTACACTTTAGCTTTTTCAGTGTTTTTACTTAATTCTAGTTTTTTTTTTTGTTGTTGTCTTATTTAGGCATTATTTCCTCCATTCTATTTCCCAGAGTTTCAAACTATGTAGATAAATAAGGTAATTCACTTTTAACTTCTTTTAATCTTATTCTAGGTATTCTAATTTCATTTTTAAAAATTGCGGTTCCAATTTTTCATTTCTCACAAAAATTTTTAAATGACTTGGTCAAGGTCACACAGCTAGGTAATATTGTCTAAGGTCAGCTCTGAACTCAGGTCCTCCTGATTCTAGGGCCAGTACTCTATCCACTGAGTCACCTAGCTGCCCCCCATATAAATTCTTGAGTCTCTATGAATAATCTATATATTTTTGAGTTTTTATATTATTTCTTTAGCCTATAGTATTTATTATAGGAATATTAATTATTTGTAGAGCTTTAATTCTTGAGTCAGTCTCTGACTCTCTTGAATCATTATATGAGATACTAGACCAGCTAGAACTTCCTGGTCAGTACTGGAACTGAATTATACCTTTGCTGCAGGCTGTTTGTTGACCTATAGGCTCTGAGTAGGAGACCTTCTATAGCCCTGGTTTTAGATCTCAGTTCTGGCTTGAGGTCGAGTTAGAGGAAGCATTGGTACCAAGGTTCTGATCATAGCCTTAGTCTAGAGCACCTCTCTGTCTTCCGTGGTCTTCCCAACTGGAGGAATTTACCATTTTAATTTACTTAGGCAGAAATCCTATTCAATGTGTAAGGCCTCAAGCCTTTGTTTCTGAAAGGAAACCTGGCTTTAGCTGTTCTCCTGGACCATCTTTTAATTGATTCCTGATTGTGCCTACACTGCCAGTTTTCCTGTTTGATAACCTATGGGGAAATCCAAGACTCAAACTTTAGCTCCAGACGTTGGTTGCTGCAGAACTTGTGTAGGTATGACACTAATCTCTTTGGTGGTCCCCAGACCATGAACACTTCATTGTTGACCTGATTTCCATGCACTTTCCTATCAGAAACCTCAAATCTAGGAATTACACTTGGTATCTATTTCCTTGTGTTATCTTTTATGGAACAGAAGATTTCAATGGTTTTTTCCCCTTTGATTCTAACATTCTGTTTGGAATTTGTAATCATTATTATAGGTATTCTATAGAGGAGCTGCAGATGATTACAACTGTTCTTGCCACCATCTTAATCAGAAGTTAATAGGTCAAAAAAGTTTTTGCACTAATAAAATCAATGCTTTCAAAAATAGAAGGGAAGCAGAAAGCTGGGAAACAATCTTCACAACTAGGAGTTCTGATAAAGGTCTAATTTCTAAAATAAATAGAGAACTGCATCAAATTTATAAGATTTCAGGTCATTCCCCAGTTGATAAATGGTCAAAGGATATGAATAGACAGTTTTCAAATAAAGAAATTAAAGCTATATAGAAGCATATGTAAAATTGCTCCAAATCATTATTGATTAGAAAAATGCAAATTAAAACAACAATGAGATACCTATCAGATTGGCCAAGATGAGAAAAAAGGAAAATGATCAATGTTGGAGAGGCATTAGAAGGATTGGGACATTGATGCATTGCTGGTGGAGTTATGAACAGATCCAATCATTCTGTAGAGCAATATGAAACTATGCCTCAAGAACAATAAAGCTCTTCATTCCCTTTGATCTAGCAATTCCAATTCTAGGCCTTTATCCAGAAGAATATAAAAATGGGAAATATAAAAAATGGGAAAAGTCCCACATGTTCCAACATATTCATAGCAGCTCTTTTTTGTAGGGGCAAAGAATTGGAAATTGAGGGGATGCCTATCAATTGAGGAATGATTAAACCAGTATATGAATACTACGGAAAATTATTGTTCTATAAGAAACCATAAATGGTCAGACTCTAGAGAAGCATGGAATGACTTCCAGGATCTGATGCTGAATGAAGGGAGACGAACCAAAAGAACAATGTACACATTAGCAACAGCATGGTGAGATGATCAACCTTGATGGAAGCAGCTCCTCTCAGCAGTCCAGAAAGCTAGGACAACTGCATTAGACCAGCTATGGACAATGTTACCCTCTTCCAGAGGAAGAAAAACAAAACTAAACAAAACAAAACACCCTAACCCTTCAGAATTTGATGACACTTTATAAAAATCATCTCATATATCTTTTCCCCATAATCCCAATTCCTCATACTGAAAATGACTAATCTGTAAACATGTTTTTCAAAAATACGTATGTATAATGCTATCTAACTGTTCACCACTGAGGGTAGGGGGTTGGCAAGTAGAAGGAAATTTTCCAAAATATATTTTTTTAGGTTTTTGCAAGGCAAATGGGGTTAAGTGGCTTGCCCAAGGCCACACAGCTAGGTAATTATTAAGTGTCTGAGATCAGAGTTGAACCCAGGTACTCCTGACTCCAAGGCTGGTGCTTTATCCACTACGCCACCTAGCGGCCCCAGAAAAAATATTTTTAAAAAGTTAATAGGTCCTTTGAAGAAGACAACTTTTAAATAATCTGTTAAAAATTAATTGAAACAATTATTTTTCTTGATTTTTTTGCTTTGATTATTTTTTGCAGTCTTGTTGTCAATCATTAAAATGTTAGCCTACTCTAACCCTGTCTCACTTATTTTAAATCACAGATGTTCCTATATTGTCACTCTAATTCTATTATCTTACATCTCAAATGTCAGAATACCTAGGCTAGTTTGCAAGTATGATTTTATTGAATCTAATATGTAAAAATAGAGCTGACTAGAGACATGTCCTTCAAAAACAGCTTTGGTAAATAAGAAATTGCTCCAAATTCAAATGTTCTTCCAGTCCTCATTTTTATTTATCATTCTTACAATGAGATGGCAATAAAATGGAAGTCAATGCAAGATAGTAGAAGTTAACATTGTGTTTAAGAAAATTTAAAACATTTATTTATCTTTGTTAATTTAAAATTCCACCTAGATATGTGAATATAATAGTAAACTGATATTTCTGAGCAGGTATAGGTGGTTAAAAAAGATCTGACCCTTTTTTATAGTTTGAGAATAGCATTTTATCTCTTTAATTTTGAACTTTGTTGAAGAGGATACAGCATCTCTAGGTTGAGTGTTTCAATTTATGCAAAAGTTTTACAAAGGATTTTTACTGTATATTATCTCTTTTGATTCTTATATCTCTGTAAGGTAGGTGGGAATAAAATCCTCATTTTAAAAAGGAGGAATCTGAGACTTATAATATTTGAATGACTTAATATGTTAACACAGGAGGAATAAAAATCTGGATTTGAAACCAGGTCTTCCTGATTTCCTATTCAATGTTCTATCCATTATATTATAATCCCCCCTCATAATTTCTCACTTTAGTGGCCTAGAAAAGTGACAAATCATTCAAGTGACTGTATATCTTTCCTTAAAATGCTGTAGTAGGAAGAGTAAAGGGAGTTGATGGAAGTTACTAAAGCCTGAACTCTCTAGGTGGATCTGTGGCACATAGAATAATAGAATCATTTGGTTGTGTAGAGTGTTCTGAAGTCAGGAGGAACTGAGTTCAAAACCAGTCTCAAACACTAGTTATATGACCCAGACAAATCATTTAACTGCCTCAATTTCTTCATCTGTAAAATGAGCTGGAGAAGGAAATACAAACCATTCTAGTATTTTTGTCAGGAAAACTCCAAATGAGTTCACAAGAGTTGGACATGATTGAAATGACTCAGCAACAAAGTAGCATCTACTCAAATCCCTTTACTGTTCTTAATAAATACTTGTTAACATTATGTGATGACCAACTATGAAAGACTTGACTCTTTTCAGTAATACAGTGGTCAAAGACAACTGCAAAATTTTTTGATGGAAAATGCCCTCCACATCCAGAGAAAGAACAATGGCAGATTATTTTCACTTTTTAAAAAATTGTCATATTTTTTCTTTCTCGTGTTTTTTTTCTTTTGTTCTGAGAATTCTTTCACAATATTTCATACAAATGTGTTTAACATGATAGTACAGATATACCTTATACCAAAATACTTGCTGTCCTGGGGAGAGGAGAGGGAAGTAAGGGAGGTAAAAAAACTGTGGAACTTAAAAATCTTACAAAAAAATGAATGGTGAAAACTATGATTACATGTAATTAGAAAAAATGAAATAAAAATGCTTATTAAATTCCTGATTGTAATCGATTACTGGAGGAAATAGAACAAAATCTATTTTTTCCAACCTATCCAGCCTTTGGAATTTGTAAAGAAGAGAGAAACCTGGTTGATAAAGTTAAAAACAGTTTCCTCACTGTAATAACCATTAAAATAAATTCTTCCCAATCTAGCTAAAGAATCTAAGTCTATGCCTCCCTGAACATGCTATTTTTGGTATAGTAATTTTGCCATTAAATAAAATCTGTACCTTGCTCAGAGAATACCTATGAGTTAGAAAAGCAGCACCTGATGGCTTGAGGGGGTTGTGCAATGGATAGAGCACTGGCCTTGGATTCAGGAGGATGGGAGTTTGAATCCAGCCTCTGACATTTGCTACTTACTAGTTGTGTTTCCTTAGACAAATCATTTAGCCATGATTGCCCTGCATCCCGGGTTGTCTCCAATTATCCTGATTCATATTTTGCCCCTGGACCCAGATGGTTCTGGAATAGAAAGTGAGACAGATGATTTAGCACAGGACCCCCCTCACTCATATCCAACTCATGTCATGGCATCACCTCCCTGAAGTTGTGGTCTTCTTTGAAAATGAAGGACCAACATTATTATTATTAAGAAGTGAAGATAAACTGCATCAAGGGTGTTTTCCAGTTTTATAGTATGAATAGAAACAGTTGTGATAGGTTAGTGAGTGCTACTGCTCTGAAATATCTCTATTTCAGAAAAAATATCCTCCTTAGGCCATTCTTTGTTTTTTCATTTTTATTTTTATTGTTTTAGATTTTTGCAAGGCAGATGGGGTTAAGTGGCTTGCCCAAGGCCACACAACTGAGTAAATATTAAGTGTCTGAGGCCAGATTTGAACTCAGGTACTCCTGACTCCAGGGCCAGTGCTCTATCCACTGCACACCTAGCTGTCCCACAAGCCATTTTTAAAATAGAGGTCACCACTGAGAAATTCTCAGATTTAGATTTAGAGCATACAGAACTACTTTGGATGGCTTTATTTATATTTACATCATTCTTGCATCTTTTTCATACCCCCTTGTGGCTAAAATCTGGGTCAGGAGAAGGCAGGAAAACCAGTATTTCTTAAGCACTTAACTTTGTGCTAAACCCTTTACCACTATTGTCTCATTTGATCTTTTCAAAAATCCTGTGAGGAATGTGCTATTTTTATTTTTATTTTACAGTTAAAGAAACTGAATCAGATACATGAAGCAGCTTGCCCAAGGTCACAAAGCTAGAAAGTGACTGAGACAGAATTTAAATTCAGATCTTCCCATCTCAAGGTCCAGCACTCTATCCATTGTCCCAACAAAGCTGCCTATCTGATAAGAGTCCCTGATTTACAACCATCCAGTTTATAAAACAGCTATTTATATGAATAGGGAATTAAATAAACATGGAGAGATACCTTTTGTTATGCCAAAATGGGTAAACCCAGGGGTATCTGCACTGTTCCCAACCCTTGAGCAGTGGAGAATGCAAAAGTTTGGGAGATATGGCATCTAGAGTTGGACTTTCTTTTTGGTTTATTTATTATTATATTATTACAATAATCTTGTTGTGAGAGTAAACATAAACCCTGCCTCCCCCCCCCCCCCAAAAGATAGAGAAATCTCAAGAATAGTGAGAGAGAAAGAAAAATATACTTCACTCTGTGTTCAGATTCCAATGATTCTGTCTCTGGGATAGTTGCCTTCTTTATCATAAGTCCACCAGAGAAGTTGCTTCACTATTTTCTCACAGTTGCTATAACTAACTGTATTTCCCTCCACTCTGTTCCCCCCCACTCTCATTTATTCTATTCTCTCTCCTTTCACCCTGTCCCTGTTCAGAAGTGTGTTATATCTAAGTACCCTCTCCCATGATCTTCCCTCTCTTCTACCACCTACTCCCCCCCCTTCCCTTCCCTCCCCAGATTCCCCCTTATCCCATCCCTTTCCTCTCATTTTTCTCTAGGTTAAGATAGATTTCTATACTCTATGAAATGTATATGTTATTTCCTCTCTGAGTCATTTCTGATGAGAATGAAGGCTCACTCATTCCTCCTCACCTTCCCCTGTTCCACTCCATTGCAAAAGCTTTATCTTGACTCTTATATAAAATATCTTAGCCCCTTCTTCCTCTCCTTTCTCTTCCTCCCAGTACTTTTCTTTATCACCCATTGACTTCATCTTTTTACTATATTATACCATTATATTCATCTCCTTCCTATACCTTGTCTATATATGCTCCTTCTAACTGCTCTTATAATTGAGAAAATTTATATGAGTTACCAGTATCTTCTTCCCATGAAGGAATATATGCAGTTCAATATCATTAAGTTCCTCATAATTAGTTCTTCTCATCCACCCTCTCTACAATTCACCTGAATCCTTTATTTGGAGATCAAACTCTCAGCTCTGGTTGTTTCAATAGGAAAGTTTGAAAGTCCCCTGTTTCATTGAAAGTCCATCTTTTCCCTGGAAGAGGATGTTCAGTTTTCCTGAGTAGTTGATGCTCAGTTGTTAACCAAGATCTTTTGCCTTCCGGAATATTATATTCCAAGCCCTACAAGCCCTTAGTTAGTAGATGCTTCCAGATCCTGTGTAATCCTGATTATAAAACCATAGTAGTTGAGTTTTTTCCTGGTAGCTTTTAGTATTTTCTCTTTGACTTGGGAGTTTGGGAATTTGGCTATAACATTCCTGGAAGTTTTTATTTTGGGATCTCTTTCAGGAGGTGGTCGGTGAATTCCTTCAATTTCTGTTTTACCCTCTGTTTCTAGGATCTCAGGGCAATTTTGTTGTATTATTTCTTGAAAAATGAAGTCTAGGCTCTTTTCCTGGTCACAAGTTCCATTCTGCATTTGAAGGAGTTATTTTGGCATTCTTCTCCTCATTTGACTTTGGTGTTTCTTTTTCTTATTGGCCTAAACTGGTTTTTAACATATTATTTTCTTCAAAATTGTTTTGTATTTGTTTCACCAAGCTGTTACTTGGTTATCATGTTTTATCTGCATCTCTTGCATTTCTTCTCTCAATTTTTCCTCTACCTCCCTTAATTGCTTTTCAAAGTCTTTTTTGAGCTCATCTATAGCCTGAGCCCATTTTGTATTTCTCTTGGAGGTTTGGAATACAGAAGTTTCAACTTTGTCATTTTCTGAGTATGTATTTTGATCCTCCAATGGAACCAAAGTAATTTTCTATGTTCAGATTCTTCTTTTTCTGTTGTTTGCTCATTTCCTTAGCCTATGACTGCACTTCCAAGGCTTTGGGGGCTTTTTTGGGTCACCCCACAGGGACCTTGATACCACCAAGGACTTATGAGAAGCTCTACTGTTCTCTTGTCTGTGCTCTGGTATGTGGATGAGCACAGACCTTCCCCTCTTCCCTACAGCTGAAAGGAGGGTTCCTGTTCCTCTATGGTGGTGTTGTGGGGGCCCAGACTGCAACCTGCATCTGAGTTTTGGCAAACAGCAGAATCCTGCTCCAGGGAGAGCAGAGAGACCTCTGCAGTCTCCCATGACCTGCTTACCATCTGTGGGCTGGGAACTCTGGAAGTGCTGGGTGGCTCTGCCAAATCCTGCTGCAGGTTCTCACGACAGGGCTGCTCTGAGGCTGGTGCTCTACTCCAGGTTCACTTTGGTGTGGTAGAGTTCTCTCACCACCCTTTCAGGGCTGTCCCTGGTGATCCCTGGGCCAAGAGGTCTGGAAATTGCCCCTCTGTCACACCCAGGTGCTCCCAGGGACCCAGGTGCCTCACAGGCTCTTTCTGGAAGGCTACAGCTGGTTTGCACTGTCCTGGCAAGAGCTTCCAACCCTGGGGTCCTGTGAAACAAACCTTTCCCACAGAATTTCTAAGTTGTCTTGGACTGGGAAATTGTATCACTCAGTCTTTCTGTGGGTTCTGCCCCTCTAAATTTTGGCTAGAGTCATAATTTGATGGCTTTTGGAGTTTTTTGAGGAATGAATTTCCAGGAATTCCTGCCTTCACGCTGCCATCTTGGCTTTGCCCCTAGAGTTGGACTTTATAGTTAAAAAATGTGATAAATGGTGCTTAGGTATAGTTGAAATTATTTCTATAGACGTATCTTGCATGTATTGTTAATTGGTTTAAAAACACATGACATGAGGAAAGCATTATAAAGATGATTAGTTCCATCAAAACAATGTTATAGAGGGGGTTTCTTGATATTTAATCATTCAAAAATCAATCTGCAAAAAAAGATTGGTAGATGGTACAGTGAATAGAAAGGATTGACCACTGCTGAGTCAGGAGAACCTGAATTCAAATCCAACCTCAGACATTTGCCAGCTATGTGACCCTAGACAAGTCACTTAACCCCCATTGTCTCCAAAACAACAAAACAAGACAAAAAAATCAACCAATAAGTATTTATTAAATGCTTTCTGTGAGCCAGAATCTGCTTATGCAAAGGCAAGAAAGGAAACAAGTCATTCTGTCAATAAATTTACATTGTGTTGAGAAAATATGGACACATGTAAATGAACATATATGGTATAATAAGTATGAAGTAACTTCTAGGGGGTGAAAACAAACAACTAGAGATGTGGGTAGGAAAGCTCTCATGCAGGAAGTAGAACTAGAATTAAGCTTTGAATTAAACTAGAGATCTTAAGAGGTAGTGTATGGAGGAAGGACCTTCCAGGAATGGGAAAGGCAAGGAAATGGGAGATAGAATGTCATAAATGCAGAATAGCAAATAGACCAGTTTGATTAGATTCTGAGTATGATGATGAAGGTTTTTGAATGTTAAAAAGAGTTCATCTTTTATCCTTCAGGGTATAGGGATAACTTGATATTGGGGGAGGTTCTGATTATGGATGTTTAATGACGCTATTGCAAAAATGGTATTGATCAGGGCATTATTATGATAGCTATTTCTAGTGTATACAACAACTGTGCTATAAATTAGACTTTTGTTGGATTGTCCTATAAATCTATAGTTTATAATGTTTTTATGAAAAATCAATAAATCAATAAACATTTATTAGATACCTTCCACTGAGCATTTGTTCTAAAAAGAAACCATATTCTCAACTAAAAAATGGGGATCTGTGGCATAATTACAAAAAAGAAAAATTTTTTGTTAGGCTTTAGTACATTTCAAAATCACAGTTTTGAAGTTAGATGGAACCTTAGAAGACATTTTGCTCAATATGTAACCCAAAAAGAATTCTCTCTAAATACACATAAATAATCATTTAGCCAGTGCCTTTCAAGGAAGGCCTATCTTCTTTTAGGATTGCTCTAATTATTAGACCATTTTTCCTTCATTAAACTTACTTCTGAAACATTTATTCAGTTTCTCCTGGTCTAAGTTGAGTAAGTGCACTCCTCTTCCTTCTGACAGTCCTTCAAATACTTGAAGACAATCATCTTACCCTCTGCCCACCTTGTGTAATCTTTTCAGCCTAAACATTCCCAATCCTTTTACTGGCAACATCAATATCATTATAACCAGCCTGAGATTGTAAGCTACCAGGATGCAAGGACCATGTTTATTTATTTATTTAGCTTTGTACATGGAGAAATACTAATTCCGTGTAGATAATTGCTTTCCCTTTGTGCACTATTTCCTATTTATCCTCCATGGAGCTTGCTTCTACAGTAATTTGAGTGTTGTCTCCCCATTATATTGTGAGTTCCTTAAGGGCAGAGTCTTTCTTTCAGTAGGCAATTAAAAATGCTTCTAAACTGACTTATAATTCAGTAGTCTTAACTAATTTTTTTTAATGGGTCAGTTGATTTACAAGCATCAATTTGTCTATCATGAGACCTGTCCTGGTATTTCCATGAAACAATAGAAGGTTCCATGTTTTACTCTGCTTGCTCACCCCCTGAACATGGAGGTATCAATTGCAAAGTCCAGTTTTGATCTCAGAGAAAAGACAACTTTTTTCCCAGAAATGGTATTTTATTTTTTCCAATTACTTGAAAAGACAGTTTTCAACATTCATTTTTTAATAAGATTTTGAGTTTCAAATTTTTCTCTTTTCGTCCCTCCTCTCCAAGATGGCAACAATCAGCTATAGGTTATACATGTTATACATATATATATATATATATGTATATGTATATATATGGTATATATTAGTTTTGTTGTGAAAGAAGAAACAGAACAAAAGGGGGAATATTTAAAATCCTGACAAAAACAAAAAAAAGCAAAAATAGTATGCTTTGATCTTCATTCAGATCTCTGTATATGGATAGCATTTTCCATCTTGAATCTTTTGCAATTATAAAGACAGCTTTTTTCAATGTTATCTAACAAGATGTGGAATCTACCTCCAGGCACTGTCCACTAACCCAATCATTTCTGTATTGGCTTATGCATAGTAATTATAATCATAGCTAACCCCTAGAATACTTTAAGGTTTGCAAAGCATTTTATGTATATTACCTCACCTGATTTTCATATCAACTTTATGAAGAAGGTTCTCTTATCCCATTTTACAATGGAAAGAATCTGAGGTTGAGTGACTTGTCCAAAATCACATAGCTTTTAAGTGTCTGAAGTAGGATTTTAATTCAAATTTTTCTCAGCAGATTCAGATAGTCCAGGGGCTTCAAAGCCAACCATTTACATAAAGGGAAAGTTTCAGTTTTATACAGTACAATTTTCAAGGTAGAGATATCAAAGTTAGAATGTTGGATAAGGTCCTAGAATAGAAGTTTCATCTAGGTTATTTATGTCCATTTTCATGAATGATAATATTAAAAAAAAACCTTCCTAAAATTCATTTTATTTGAACTCGAATTTTTTTTCATTTTTTATTCTATAGTATGTTCAGTGGATCCCCTCCTCCACTTCCATTTTAAACTTACAGGTTTGGAGAGAAAAAAAGAAGCCTAACTCTAAACTATTTAGTTGCAATTCATGATTTCTTTCACTGTTGCTTTTCTGATGAATTATATTGCCAAATAAATGAAGAAATAAATAAAGATGCTATCCGAAGAAGTTCCATTTCAAATAGGTAGATTTTTAGTTAGAGCAAAGGACATGCTCTAGGTTCTAATAGGTCTTTAAAAGGGAAACAATTCAATCTGCCAGGGAAAGAAGAGATGGTTAGAGAAAGGTTATTCAGGAGAGAAAAGAGGAAGAAAGTAAATTTTCATTAGTTTAAATCAGTGCATTTTATTGTACAAGTGCCCAGCTCAGATTTCAGTCAATAGAAGCTTAGAATGCCTAGAGAATCAAGGTCATATTGAACAGATTAAATCTCTTAGAAATGATTGAACAGTGGCAGAGAGGGTTTGTGAAATCTAGTTGGGGTAGTGGGAAATGTTGGATTTGGAATCATGTGGACCTTAAATCATTTTACAAATGTTGTAATTATTGTTATTACTATTGTTTTTAATGTCATACACCTCTCCCCTGTGTTGGAATGGTGTGTGATGGTGTGTGATGGTGTCTGTGTGTGTGTGTGTGTGTGTGTCCTTGGGGAAGGGCAATGTGCTGAGAATTAGCAGGTGATCAATAGGTTCCAAACCACTAAGTATATAGTATGTTCTGTTAAAATGAACATATACATTCCTAAAAATCACTATTCTATGCAAAATCATTCAAACATAAAAAAAAACCCCCAACAAGGCTTATGGGAAAATACCTGGGACATATTTCAAAATAAGGAAACTATTTTTTTAAAAATGGCAATATAGGGGTGGCTAGGTGGCGTAGTGGATAAAGCACCAGCCTTGGAGTCAGGAGTACCTGGGTTCAAATCTGGTCTCAGACACTTAATAATTACCTAGCTGTGTGGCCTTGGGCAAGCCACTTAACCCCATTTGCCTTGCAAAAAAAACCTAAAAAAATGGCAATATAGTTTTAAACATGTTAAGTAGTTAAGAAATAAGAAATACAACAAGAGTGACAATGATGTGGAAATGCTAGGTAGTAAAAAGTATTATACCAGCAAATAGCTAACCTAACTTTTTCATGCTGACTTTGTACCTTCAAAAAGCTTTATTATATTTTCCCAACATCCCTGAAAAAATATGTTATTTTCTGCCTTTTTGTGCATTTCTTCTATCGATGACACAACTATCTCACAAACTTTGTATCTGGTCAGAAACTTATGTAATATATTGCATATTCTGTATCCATACAATATGGCAAAGTGGTCATGCCCCAGATGTGGAACAGAACCATCTGGCTCCTCAAAGAAATACTGAGATATACATAATGCATGTTGCAAGAACAAAATTCTTCACAATATTGTGCTAATCTTGTCTCTCTTAGTACATACATCACACCCTATTTCTCCTTCATAGGTATTTTGGATCTTATTGCTGTCTTTTAAGGGATCAGTCCACTTGTGATACCTTTGCTCAATAAACAAACTTTGTCTCTTCTAACTTTGGAGTCACTGGCTCATGAATTCATTACTCTCCTCAAACCCAAACTCCAATAACAGAACTCACTGTCTCAGATTTCTACTTGATCTATTTTTGAGTTCTACAACGCCAGTTTGGCATTATAGTAAATTCTACAGAATATAGCCTCATTGGGTAGCCACTACCAGAAGTGGGCATGACAAAAGAATTCTGGTGAAGAGTGTATGGATTTGAACCAGTCCACCTTTCTCCACAATTTCTACTCTACCAGGAGACATACAATAAATGTGGCATTATACCTTGAAAAATATCTGGTTTGCTTGTGGATGTGGGTATCAGAAGAGTTGTAGCTTGTGAGTTATGAAATAGTGCATTTTTCCATTCTTCCTATTTCTTGAGTTAGAAATTGTGCATAAGTAAACATGAAGTTCATATTATGCTCAAATTGTTCCCTAGTACATAAATCACATTGCAACAAATTTGCATTTTTAAACCAAGTATTATAGCTGAACTTACCATAAAAGTAATAGGGACCAAGGGAGTGAACTAAGAGACAGAAATGAGTTCTTCCCATTACTGGGATTATTGATTGTTAACTTAACAATGCTATCTTTTGCCTTTGACCTGCCTTTGTTACACAAACAGGGTGGGAGTGGGGTGGGGCCTCAGGATAATGGACCTGATTGCCAGATTATGCTGGTAAATATTTCATAACTATTTCTCCTGAGGGGGAAAAGTACACAGGACATATTCAAATTTAATTTGCATTATTAACATTTTTCACCATCAAGTCTCAACAATCAAGGAAACAATAAATCAGGCCCTGCTTTGTAGTCTTTGCTGATTTCTAAAGTGTAAATGCTGACACTGAACATTTAGCAGTTGAGCTGGCTCCAGCCCAGCCCTACATGGTTATAACCTAGAGCTGAGAGTTGGACAAGAGAAATAACAGGTTCAGTGAGCTAAGGAAGAAAATATAATCAAATCCAATAGTAAAAGGTACCAAGTTGGGGTATTGGAAGGAACCAAAATATTGTTGAAATAAGGATAGAAAAACATCCCAGAGGACAATAAGAGGATAGTACAGAGGCTTACCAATTCATTACTCTTTTGTGTAATTGAGAGGAATTCAGTTGCAATTACATCTTTGTAGGCCCTTTGTGACTCAGCTGGAGATCCTTCACTGATGTGGTTCAAATATATGACTATTATAAACATGTGGAGAGTTTTGATTATAGAAATGGTGGATACCTGATGTGATGGACACCTGATATGGTGAATATTCTATGTGATGAACATCTGATGTTCAGTTTTAACAGGATAAAAGAAAAGGAACTGAGCTTCTACTAAAGTCTAAGACTTAAGGAAAAGTTCCCTTTGAATGATGGTTAACACTATAAATGGTTACCTAAGAGAGATTATTGAGTTTCTTTCTTGGATATCCTTAAAGAAGGCATTTTTATTTGAGAGTTGTAGTGAAGATATATTTGAAGAAAGGAAGAGAAATTATATAATCAAGGTTGAAATTGTTTCTAGTTCTTAGAATCAAGAAGATGGGCTCAAATTACTAGCTGTGTGATCTTGGATAAATGATTTAACTCTGCCTCAGTTTCCTCATCTATAAAGTGAACTGGAGAAGGAAATGACAGATTACCCCAGCATCTTTTCCAAGAAAACCCCAAAAGGGATCACAACGAGTTGGATTGAGATTTTAGCCACTGATTTGTTTCTTGGGTTCAGTTCTGCCTCGAGAAGAATTGCGATTCAGACAGGGGAATGCAGGTTTAGGAAAGAAAATAGAGATTTATTAAAGGAAGTTACAGCATATTAAGAAGTGGATTGCAGATTGAATTTTGGTCTGGCCGCTGACCAGGGTTCAGCAGGAGACTGGAAAGGTCGAAAGAGACCGACTTCTCCTTTAGACCTCCTTAAATTTTCTCCCACAGTCCAAGGGAGGGGGTGGTGACCCTCACTGGAGATTTTGCCTTTTGGGGAGGGGTCTCTTTTGGGTAGTCTTCCCGGACAGGTGCTTCTTGGTTGTCCCAGAAGAACAATGCAATCCAAGTTAAAGGTCAGGCCCAAAGGTATGGCCTAAATTAGATGATAAAGGAAGATTCCTTTTACAATGGGAACAAAAGATTTACCAAGTTTGTCTCCAACTGATCTCATCACTCCTGTGTCCAGTTTTCTCTGCATAGAAACCATTCAACAATTTGCTTCCTAATAGATTGTCCTTCCAAAGCTTCTTCCTACACTGTTCTCCTGGATGTCTTACAAACCTGAGCTGCATGGTATTAAACAAATGTCAGCCTTATTTAATAACTACTCTATCTATCTATCTATCTATCTATCTATCTATCTATCTATCTATCTATCCACTAAGGTATCTACTCAGATAAATAAGTAGGTAGATAAAGCAATTATTAAAAGTGTTTATTGTGTGCTAGATATTGGTTTGTTATTGGAATACAAAGAAGGAATGTTTCCTACTCTGAGAGAGCTTACTTTTTAGTGGGGGAAGATATACATAAATGGGAAATGAAAAAGGGGTGGGGCACTTAAGCTGGAGTCAGACTCTCTCCTGTGGAGGTGGAGTAGATTGCAGAATGAGCTGGGAGGGAAGTAACTAGGATTTTTGAAAAAGAAATTCCATACAAGAGGAGACCATGCAAAAGAGGCTATTCATAGCTTCTTTTCTTTCTGACCTGTTTTAATTACTGAGAAACTCTGAAGGTCTTGCCCTCCCATTTAAATTTTTTTTTTTTTTTGCCTAAGTAAAAATGGTCATTCTTGACTTCTTTGCCTCATCTCTCTTTTATGTAGCTTTAATCATTGATAGGCATTGCCTCAGTCAAACTGTGACAAGGGAAAGACCTAGCTTTTTAAAGGTCTCCCACAGCATCCAAGGCCATCTCCAGTCCTGATCCATATCTGGCCACTGGACCTAGATGACTACAGAGAATAAAGTGAGGCTGGTTACTTGCTATCCCCTCCCCCCATGGCAAAAAAAGCCATGAAATAATGTATTTCCTAGCAAAAGTATCTGTCAGTGAAAGCCATCATTATCATTATCATCAATCATCATATGGAACATTCCTATCAATGAAAGCCATGAATAATGTAAACCAAGATTAATGTAATCCAAAAGAAAGCATTCTGACTCCGCTAGGGCTAAGATATGAACAGTGCATGTTCAGTCCATAGTCTTGTAGACCTGGGTCGCCAGCCCAAACAACGCTATTAGGGCACCCAGGTGTCTGGGACCTGAGCCCAGTGCTGAGCAGTCAATCTGCACTAAGTTACCTCTTTCTTTTATTTGATTTGTATAATTGGGGGGGGTGGGTGGGTGGTGAAAGACTTAGTAGGATTAGAGTGGTGGTGGTGGTGGTGGTGGTGGGGATCCACTATGTTGTCTGGTCACTACCCCAGATTTCCCTGATGGGATTATTAAACTACCTATATAATTAATCTGGAAACTCCCTGAGCTCTTTCTTCAGTATCATATTAAACCTCTTGTTTGTTTGGGGGAAACTTAAATATTTTTTTTTTGGCTTTTACAAGGCAATGGGGTTAAGTGACTTGCCCATAGTCACACAACTAGGTAATTATTATTATATGTCTGATGTCAAATTTGAACTCAGGTCCTCCTGAATCTAGGGCAGGTACTCTATCCACTGAGCCACCTAGCTGCCCCTGGGAGCTTTGAATATTCCACTGCAGGGTTTTTTTTGAGCAAGACAGTCGTAGGAGGTCCTGTTATAGAATTCTTGAACTCTCTTTTAATGATTGCCCAGTGGAATTTTGTCTGAGTTTCAGTAATATTTTCTGAGTTTCTGAGTCTCAGCGCTCCTACTGAATTTTATTCCTGAATCTCACAGTCCCTAAATGAGGGTTGAATAACAAGAGTTAGGAAGAAAGTTTGATAAGCACCTTCTGAATGCCTAAGATTAGCAGGAAAGGGAAATGGACAAGATATATTTTTGTTATAAATTCAGGCCTCTTTAAAATCTTGTGATTCTCAGTACTCTGTTATTTAGAGGATGTTATTCTTTTGTGATTTCCTGGATAGTTACTTAGATGAATGAATGAATGAATGAATGAATGATTTATTAAGTGATTACTATATGCAAAGAATGATATCATTAACATAGATGCTTCTACTAGTATAGACTATAGCTTTTGTGAATCTTATTTGATTTGATTATCCTTGTCTTTCTGTAAATCATTCTCTAGAGAATTCCTCCAACTTGTCAAGGACTTTGTGTTGTTCATTTAAAACTTTAAAAGTTCCAGGGTAACACCTGGATTATTCCTGATATTCGATGATCTTGGGAAAATAACATAAAATTCTTCTTCATCTGAGATTCCTAAGCATGCAAATAATAAAAACACCTTACTTGATAGGGTTTTTGCAAAGGCCAAATGAGAAAAACATAAAATACATTGCAAATCTCTAATGCTATAAGTATCAAAAAGTATTAGTTGGATTTTAAGCTATGATTATTAGCTATTGTTTAAAATTTTAAGAGGAACCAATGCAGCATGTTAGCTCTCCATCTCATATATTTCTCTTTTACTACATGACCAATTCGTCTCTTTTTCCAGTTTTACATAATCTTCATAAAATTAAAGAATTTTGGAATTGGAAAAAGACTTCAGAAACCTCTACAGCAATAACAATAAGTAGTGGGGTAGCTAAGAGGCACAGTGGCTAGAGCACTGGCTCTGGAGGCAGGAGGACCTGAGTTCAAATCAGATCTCCCATACTTAATAATTACCTAGCTATGTGACCTTGGGCAAATCACTTAATCCAATTGCCTTGCAAAAAGTGACAACAAGCAGTCATTTACCTTTTACTTAAAGAGTTCTACTAGGGCTTAGAGCTGAGCAGTCACTCCAACTTCTTATGGTCACTCGGAAATTTTTCACCACTTTGAAGTGAATTTTGACTCTTACAAGATTAAGATTGATTGATTCCATCTATTTCTTCATTTACTCTCTGGGATCAACTATATAAAGGATAAAGCCCCCTTCCATATGAGAATCTTTTTTTAATACTAATCATATCTCTCCCAAGTCTTCTCTTCTCTATAAAATGTTTCTTGTTTAAATCAATTCTTTTAGCATTCTCTTAAGTTATCTGCTCCAGTTAGTCATAATCCTTCCTAAAGTTCTGCATCCAGAACTGAACATAACTTTAAGTAGGGTTTAATCAGGTTTGGTTTTGCTTATCAACACTATGAACTTATATAGAGCTTTTAACTCCTTAAAACCCCAGATCTTTTCTTTTGTGACCTAAGAGCACTAGACCATGAATCAAGAATCACTACTTGACACTGAATAGATCCCAAATTCTTTGACCTTCAGTTTCCTCAATTGCAAAAATGGAGATAATCTTCACACTAAGAAGAAATTATGTTTCAGGTTTGTAAATTGAAGTGTTTTATTAGTGTAATTGATTTGTACTTAAGAAAATAAGTAGAGACCCTTCAATTTATCAAATTGGAGTCAGAAGAGAGTTCTGAATGAGAAACTTATAACTGATAAAGGATTGGAATATTTGCAAGAGCAGGTGACAAAGAAGGAGCAAAACAATATTATTACAAATTATGCAAGAATGCCATGGGAAATCAGAGTAGTATATCTTTTATATTTTTATAATTACAGTCAAGGGAAGCATTTTACATTACTAAGTCAGAGTGAAGAATTGAAGGAAAATTTAGGACACTTGAGAGAATGGACCCAGAGAGGGCTTGCTGATCTTGAGGAATGAGATTTTCTGTTTCTCTGTCTTCACAAAATTAGAAATTTTAACATATTCCTTCCAAAGAACATTGGGACACTTAACTCTATTATTCTCTTTGTACTATCTTTTTTAGAGGTATTTTCTCTGAAAATTTTAGCCTTTACATATGTTCCAGTTTTATATGTGTAAGTTTATATAAATGTATTCTCTTATTTTCATGAACTATGTTCCAGTCACCTCTCTTTTCTTTATTTTAAATTTTTTTTCTGACTAACTGAACTTTGTTACTGATGAAAATTTATTAAAGCTAGGTTCCTCTTATAAAATAATTATCTAATTGAGCTAATGCTGTGATGAATGAAAATTCAGAGTGTATGGGCAATTAATAATCAATTTATTAATCAGACTAGCTAATAATCAATAATTGGTCGCTCCTGACAATCAAAGATAAAACCTTGGAGAATTTTAAATGCTTAAATACCTTTGGAAAAGTGAGTGCCCCTGTTAGGCAGGGATCAGTTGTGATTGGTGAACAATCAATGAGGGAGTAAACAAATTAATGAAGGGGTGGGCTAAAAGCTTTTAGCACCTTTTGCTGAGAACTTGATTGATCATGATCACCCAATCACTTCAGTATTCTGGACAAAAGACTCAGTCCACTCTGGTTGATTTTCTCCTTTATAAACTGGGTCACCCTAAATCCTAATGGAAGGTTCAAAAGACAGGGGCTTATATCCTAAGGATAAAAACTCACCTAGACTGGATTCTATTTATAAGGTCTTATAGTTTGCTGAGGTCTCACACAAGATGGAGGAGTGTGAACCTAGAGGATTTAGAATTTTACCAATTTTACCTATCAGCAATGTCCTTCAGAGACTGGCTGAATGATTAATAGAGGCGGGTCTCTGAATGAGAAAATAGGAAGAGAAAATCTTAACCCTAATTTAATAATTGGCTATTAGTACAAAAAAATCATTTCTCTCATTCCCATTTTGATGAATGATGGTTTGCCCATTTCTGTTTGAGGTAAAATTTCTACATGGTGACTAATGTATCATTCATTCTGTTTTTTAAAAAATGTCTTGGATGAGTGTGATTTATTATGCAAAGTCTGCCAAAACACTCTTGATAAAACTTCAAGATTCAAGTTCATTAGATTTCTGGAGTATATGTAAAAGAAGTGTATGTCCATAGAAGTAGGCTTGCTAATTTCATGAAATGGTTTTTGTTTTTGTTTGATGAAAGGAGGCATGGAGGAGCAGTGCCTAGACCTGTTTATTTCATTGGTGTAAGCAGCTCTGATGTATAAATTCCTATGGACATGTTATTTCATCAGTATTAACAACTCTCAGTTGTTAACTCCTATGGGCAATTTGTTCTACTGACTCCAGGGCCAGTGCTCTGTCCACTGTACCACCTAGCTACCCCTCTATGGGCAATTTGTTACCTAGAGTTTAGACAGGTTAGACAAGGCACTGAGAAATTTAAGTGACCTGTTTCTAGTCACATGACTAGCATGACTCAGTGTAGGACTTTGAACCCAGTTCTTCCTGACTCAGACAAGTCCTCTGTACTATGCTATACCACCTTTCAATGAAATATAATATGTATATTTAAAAAATCTTTGTTGAATGTCACAAAAACATGATTTATATCTTTCATTCATTTATCACTAGCTTCTTCATATATCAAGCATCTGTGATTTCATTGATTTGGGAACTCCTTTTACTGAAGACCATCAATAACATATTAGACAATCTCTGAGAATTGCCATTTCCAAAAATTCCATGGCCCCCTTATATAAAACAAATCCTTCTTAAATTATTAAAGAAAAACATATAGATGCTGTGAGAAGTTACCATAATAATATCACCAAAATGATAACATTGGAAGCTAACTAGTGTGATTGTCATTCTCTCCCATTCATTAATATTTCTATTCTTTTTTTTTTAGTTTTTGTAAGGCAATGGGGGTTAAGTGACTTGCCAAGGTCACACAGCTAGTTGATTATTAAGTGTTTGAGATTGGATTTGAAGTAAGGTCCTCCTGATTCTAGGGCCAGTGCTCTATCCACTGCATCACCTAGCTGCCCAATATTTCTATTCTTGAAGAAAATGATGTTACTAAAAAGTACAGATTAAGACCAGACAGCAACTCATTTATTTTACTTTATTTTATTCTTGTAAAAATGTACTTTATTGATTGACAAAAACTTGAAAAGGACTCTATAAGTTTATTTTTCTATAAAACATTTAAAAAATAACTAATTTTGTGCTCCACTTAAGATATTTTTATTAAGAAAAGTAATAGTGGGTTTACTATCTAATTCTAATATCTTATCCTCAAACACTGAGAAAGATTTAGAAGCTTCATGTAGAAATATGTACTTTTATGTATCATGTTGTTTACATTCCATAAAAGATATAAGAAGTGATATTTGCACAATATATGTATTGATTAGAATTTCTGTTCAGGAAGCCAGCTCAAGGAGATTAGTGTTGTCACTCTGAACAAGTCATATTATGCCTCTGGGTCACAATTTCCTTGTCTATAAAATGAGTGAGCTAGACTCAATGACCTCCAAATCCCCTGTGATTATATGATATTAAAATGTTGTGCTGCTTAGTGTTTCATATTAAGAGGAATTAATCTATTGGTTCTTATTCACAGAGTTGGTACAAGATCAACTACCAAGGGAATATTTCATAAAATTAGGCAAAATAAGAAGAAATTTCATTTGAAGAAACAAAAGGTCTAAAAATAACAGGGAATAAGATGATCAAAAAAAGTAGGAATGAAGGGGGAAATATAATTTCCATACTCAGATTATACCACAAAACAAAAATCATTAAGAGTGATTGATATTGGGGTGGCTAGGTGGCAGAGTGAATAAAGCACTGGCCTTGGAGTCAGGAAGGAGTACCTGAGTTCAAATCTGGCCTCAGACACTTAATAATCACCTAGCTGTGTGGCCTTGAGCAAGCCACTTAACCCAATTTGCCTTGCAAAAACCTAAAAAAAAAAAGAGTGATTGATATTGATTAAAGATAAGAAAATTAGATCAATATTAAACTAGAATCAGAAATAATTAAATTAAATAGCCCAGTAGTTAATAAACCTGACAACTTAAATTATTTGGGGAATAACTCCTTATTTGACAAGGACTGTCTGAGGAAACTGGAAAGAAGTTCAGTGGAAATTAGGTTTAATCCAATGTTTTATATCACATCCCACAATTATTTGGATATAAAACCAGAATGTTAAAGCTTTTTATCATAATAAAAAGTCAGAAAAGAAATAGTACCAGTTATCTGGTATAAAACTATGATTACAGTTAAAATTCTTAATGAAGCATGGAACAGGAGTTATTACAAAAATTAAAACAGATCATTTAAAGTACATGAAATTGAAAAACTTCTGCACAAACAAAATCAGTGCAACTAGTATAAGAAGAGAAATAACCAGTTGGTAAGGGGAAAAAAAATCTACTATCTCTGCTAAGGGTCATAGACATGCAAACACACACACACACACACACACACACACACACACACACACACACACGAAGAGAGAGAGAGAGGAATCAAAACAAATATATTTGACCAAGGGCTATTTCTTAAATACTAAATTGTTAATGGATATAAACAAACATTCTCAAAAGAATTGCAAATAGTTATTAATAAAATGAAAGATTGCTGTAAATCACTAATAATTGCTGTTCTGTTATTGTTCAGTCATTTCAGGTGTATCCATATCTTCATGACTCCATTTAGGGTTTTCTTGGCAAAGATAATTGGAGTGATTTGCCATTTCACTTCTCCACTTCATTTTATGGATGAGAAAATTGAGGTAAATAGGGTTAAATGAATTGCCCAGAGACACATAGCTAATAAATGTTCAAGAATAGATTTGAACTCAGGTCTTCCTGACCTTAGGTCCAGTAGTCTATCCACTGTATCACCTAGCTGTCCCAACTAATAATGAGAGAAATGTAAATCAAAGCAACTCCAGATTTTCACCTCATATTCAGAATATTGACAAAAAGGATAAAAGATGTGAATAATAACCAGTAGAGGGATTATAGGAAATTTTACAATTTTGGCAGAGTTGCAATTGATTAATGTTCAACTATTTTGGGATTAAGTTTGAAACTATGCTCAGAGAGTATTCCCATCTTTTAACCTAGAGAGCTCATTGCTAGACTAATACTTCCAAGGGTGTTAAAGACAGAGAAATGTACCATAAACCTCAAAACATTCATAACTACCACTTTTTATGGTAACAAAAAAGAGCAACAAAGTAGATGTCCAACAACTGATTAATGGCTAAATAAATTGAAGAACCTTCATGTTATAGCATTGCAAGAATGTAAGAAATGATAAAAATGGAGAAGTCAGAGAAATATGGTTGGTCCAATATGAACCATGGCAGAGCAAAGTAGAACAAAGAAAACAATATATACAATAATTGCAACAATGTATGTGGAAAGAACAATAGTAACAACAAAACAAAATGGAAATTTATGGAAGTAGGATAACCTTGAATCCTAATTGCACCTTTTGCCTCTGTGGAGTAGCATAGAACTATGAATACAGAATCTTGCATGCACCAGCAGACTTGATTGATGGAGTTATTTTGTTGAACTGTTTTGCTTTCTCTTCCTATTTTATTTGTTCCAAAGAATAACTTAAGGAGTGTGGAGAAGAAAATAGACATATTTGGAATTGAAGTTGTAAAAACAAAAAGTATTATTAAAAATTAAAACAAAGAATTCATTGATTCATACAGAGATCTATGGTTACTTTTCTTACTCTCCTTTCCCATTGTGCAAACCTAGCTTTGAGATCAGGTAGATGGCCCAGTGTGAACCCCATTTGAGTCTGCATTCAGGAAGACCTAAGTTAAAATCCAGTCTTGGTTCCTCTTACTTTAAATTTATTTATTTGTTTATTTATTCATTTATTCATTTAAAAGGCAATGGGTTTAAGTGATTGCCCAAGGTCATACAACTAGGCAATTTTTATGTGTTTGAGGTCGAATTTGAACTCAGGTCCTCCTGATTCCAGGGCTTATCCACTGTGCAAACCTAGCTGCCCCTCTCCTTTTCTTTAATGAGTATGCACTTGTCAGTGTATTTCACCCTAAATTGGACTTACTATTGACCTACAAATGATTCTATTTGATTCAAAACAATTTAATAAGAATTTTTTTAGTTGTTTTTTTTTTTTGCAAGGCAAATGGGGTTAAGTAGCTTGCCCAAGGCTACACAACTAGGTAATTATTAAGTGTCTGAGGCCGGATTTGAACTCAGGTACTCCTGACTCCAGGGCTGGTGCTCTATCTACTTCACCACCTAGCTGCCCCCAGTAAGAAATTTTAAAACAACCAGACATTTGGCATCTAGGGCAAGTTGAGAACAAAGGTGGGAAGACAAAGACACATACTGTGATTGGATTGCATTGCTTCACTGCAATGTCTTCTTATGATCCTGAGTGTCCTATGTGGTGTAACTCCTCAGCTTCAGTGACATAACATAGAGAATCCATTCCATCAGGTGATGTTCAGAGATAATGTGATGTTTGGGTGTTGGTGGGCAGGTTAAGGAATTAAAAAGGGTTTTTTTCATCATTTGCTGTAGGAAAATGAGACATGGGGAAAAATGTGCCCATCCCTCATTCCTCCACCCCATACATATGTTAGACATAAAGCAAAGACCTGATTGTTCTGTCCTGATTAAAGCTCTGATTAAGCATTTACTCCATTAATTATGTGTACATAATTTTAAAGGTGTCATTTTGCTCTCTAAAAAATTACATTTAAAATTAATTTCTTTTTGCTTTTAGAGACCAAACAATTATCTCTGTATTATTATTATTATCATTATTATTTATTATGCATAGCATCGGAATAGAAGCATGCACTATGATGATGTTTTAAGATTAGGTCTGAAAAATATCTTCATCTAGGTTTTTATAGATTTCCCATGAGTGGTCTATCTCAGTATTACTTGAAATATCTCTACTACAGGCAATTCCACCATTCCCTTTGTGCATCATTACACTGTCCAATTAACTGCTGCATTAGAAAAGGCATTAAAATTTTTAGAACCAAAATGTCCTTTTAAAAGTTTAGTCATTACTGTGGGTACTTGTGTGAAGTACTGAAAACAATTCCTTTTATGTTTTGTTGTTGTTTTCTTGCATATAATTAAACTTTATCTCCTTTTCTTTTAATCTTCTTCCTCCCCCTCCCCATTGCTGAAGAATTTTGTTGTACCTTAACAGAGCATGATTTGTACATTTTTCATTTTAAAATTAGATTGTTTTAAATTTCTTTTTATCCAACTTCTAGTGATGCTTTTAATGTGCCCAGGTAGTTCTGGTGAAAATATGCTTTTCAATTGGATGAAATGGAAGCATTGTTTACTTCAATAGTGCTACATTTTAAATTGGTTTGAAATGGACAATTAGCAAAGCTCCTTTGTAAGGATGACATGCAATAAGTGAAGTGTTCTATATTTTTAAAAAATCCAGTAATAAAAGTATACAATATATGTGTGTTTGTTGTTCAGTCATTTTTCAGATTCTTTCTGAAAACCTGAGGTTTTCTTGACAAAGATACTGGAGTACTTTGTCATTTCCTTCTCCAGTTCATTTGACAGATGAGGAAACTGAGGTAAACAAGCTTATGTGACTCATCCAGAGTCACATATCTAGTAAATGTCTATAGTTGGATTTGAACTCTGAAAGAGGAGTTTTCCTGACTTAAGGTCTAGACTCTATCGATTTTACCACCTAGCTACCCTATATGCATGGGTACATATTTGTATCTGTACATATACATATAATATACATACATATGCACACATATGCATATCAAATGAATATGAAAACTAGATGTTCAGATGGAACAGAAGAGTTCTTACCACCTTTTATAATTTAATATAGACTTTCTTTTAGGTTTGTTTTTTTTGCAAGGCAATGGAGTTTCTTAAGTGGCTTGCCCAAGGCCACACAGCTAGGTAATTATTAAGTGTCCACTCAGGTATTCCTGACTGCAGGGCCAGTGCTCTATCCACTGTACCACCTAGCCACCCCTAATATAGACTTTTACAAAACAAACTTTAATAAAATTCACAGTATCATATGCAATCCTTTTTTGTTCCTTTTTGTTATCGACTTGTTTGTGTTTATTGTGTGTATATAATAATTATAATATAATAAAAAAGCTCATTTTTGAAAAGAAAAAAATAAAGGCAACAGAGAATCCTTTACTTTAGATTTTTGTTCCTGCAGTTGCCAGTTGACCACTAGAGGTCACATGTGTACCTGAAATGTGAAACATTCTGCTACTTTCAGCTATTCAATGGGTTCTAGGTATGTTCAACAGGAATGAATAACAGTATCTAGGTGGAACGAAGCTATATAACGGAGCTCAAAAGAGCATTAATGGAAGAATCTACACCTCAGTTTTCAATTCTTCTCAATCTCAGTAGTCAGGGCTTTCTGATAACTATAAAGAAATTCTAGGTATTGCTATAGGGTAACAATCTGTAAGCAATGAGAAGTGCATAAATAGGATGGTAGCATTTAGAACTAGAAGAGACTTCAGTGATTATCTCATCCTATCTCTATGAAAGTTTAAGTCTATCACAATGAAGTGACTTGCCCAAGGTCACATAGTAGGTGTCAGAGCCATGATTCAAACCTAGAAGACCAATCTTCTTTAAATTATATTAAATTTCATTGAACTGAATCCAAAGACCTGATTTCAAATCCCAGATCTGTCACTAATTTGCCATTTTACCTCTGGCACTCAGTTTCTTCACTTGAAGGAGTTTGGGATCATAATATCAGAAGCATAGATTTAAAACTGAAAGTAGACCTTAAGATCTCATCTGATTAGATCTAATTCATTTTACATATGAGGAAGCAGGCCCAGAGAAGTGAAATATCTAATCAAAATTATATAAACAGAAAGTAGCAGATTCAGGATTTGAACCCATATCCTTTGCATCCCCAATTACTCTATGCATCACAATCACAACCATGTATGCCTGGCCAATAAAAGTGTTGGAGTAGCTCAATTTTGTCATATCTAAGTCTCTTCTAACTCAATGATTTGGGGATTCTTGATTCAATTCAATGTAATGTTTAGACACCTATGATGTAGTATCTACTAGCTGCATGACTAAGGGCTAGCCTTCTGGTCTCTGAGCCTCAGGCTCTATACTAAAATGATAAGTTCTAGATGACTTGTAATCCCAAACCTGGTATCCTTCAAAGAAATACTGACATGTCCTTGACATTTTGATACATATGGATATAAAGATGAAAATCAAGATGATCAGTGCTTTTAAAGAATTGAAACAGCACAAAAATAGACACAAATGGAATTTTATGAGCAGGTTATGGTTGAAGTGAGGGACAAGAAGAAGGGAACAATTTAGGGTCAATAGGTTTTTATATTGAAGTAGAGCTGGACATCTTTACAAATGCACCAAACTAGCTTAAGCAGATTCCCTACTGTCTTAGCATAGCCCAAATCATGAGTAAGATAGATAAAAGATAACCATAGGGTTTGATAAAGTACCTTTGCTATCAGATTCTATGCTTAATGTCTCATTTATTAGTCTTTCTGTCCCGATGTCTACTATTCTCTTTCTGCAAGAAGGGACCTAGACTAAAGAGACAGCATCAATGTTTATCAAGACAAGTTAAATTAGCCCAATAAACTATGGATTCTGTGCCCTCGACCCAAGGCATTTTCCTTTTATGAGGTAAGTGGAGTAAGAAAAGGGGGACAATCTGTTCTGATGATTCCCATACTCTGAGATTAATTGTTAAGTACTGGATATAAACATGTAGATAAGATGTATCTCACTTCTTATTCAGCAGACCTTCAACTATGCAGAATATTTTTAGAAACAGTAAGCAAAAACACCTCTGAGTTAAAATTGGCTTAACAAAGTTTATTTGCTAAAGCCTGTGAACTTTACTCCTTGCAAGAATATATTTACCTTTATTTTACACACAATTATAATAGTACTGGTTATCTGTTTTCTCAGTCCAGAGAAAATAAGAAGGAACAAATTAGAGTACAACAAGGGGAGAAAGGAAAACTCTTAGGAAATCATATGTTGATGACATTTTAAAATATGGTTACTGATTATAAAGAAGAATGAAAAATGCAAAACAAAACAAAACAAAAACCAAAGCACAAAAAAAGAACTTCTAGAATACCACTTGGGTATTTTTTACTGTGAACAAGGTTCTGGAACTGCTATCATTTATTTGTCAGGTTGCCAGAGCATGACTACTATGTCCTCTAGGGGATCTAGGGGTGACTGAGGGTTTGGAATTCTTGGGTCACACAGCTAGGTAATTATTAAGTCTCTGAGGCCAGATGTGAATTCAGGTCCTCCTGACTCCAGGGCCAGTGTTCTATCCACTGCTCCACCTAGCTTCTTTTCTGGCACTATTATTCTTGAACTCCCACTGATGTGCTTCCTTTCCCCAAATGATCAGTTGAAAATAGTTTCACTTGAGTCATATTTAGAAAGGGGTATTTGGTAAGGTGAGACAATAAGGAAAGTTGGTATAAACCAGCTTTCCAAAAGTTGTGCATACTTTCCTACCAGCACAGACAGATTCTAAGGGGAAAGTAGGAATAAACTTAAAAAGCACATGTAACAAAGGAATAAATCACAGCACCCAGTTACTGTAAGTTCTTTTCTCTTCACCCAGTGCTCAAGAAATTCTCTCAGGCATTGTTTAAGATCCCTCCCCACCTCTCCTCATCCCAACCTCTTTGTAGAGCAGTGAATCTGTCCAATTTTTCTTTGGTTCCCAAAGCAGATACTACCACCAGCTGCTGCTGTCTTGGGGCATAATTCTAGAATGTCATTGGAAAGATAAAAAGTCCCAAATTCTCTGAACCCTTTGAAGTTTAAAAAGTCTTTCTTGGTCCAAAATCTATAGTGTTCCTCTCATCCACAGTGACTATTTCTCAGGGATTTAGCTAGAATGCTTCCTACTGGTTCTCTATTAAGATTCATATCTCTGGCAGATGCTCTCTCTCTACTCAGATTCCAAACTGGTCTTCTATTTTGACCTACAAAAGTATGATTAAATTTTCTCAAACAATCTAGTTCATTTAAGGATTCTTCATACTTAATCTTAAATCTTTAATTGATTCCATACTTGTTATCACCACCTTAAGGTATCAGGACATTTAACCATTTATTTTAAATGTGGGGGTGGTGGTGGGATAACTTGATTGATATACTCAATCCCACCTTTATATACTTCAGTAACTGTTGAGGGTATGTATTAAGTATGAAATAACAATTGATGTTTGTAATGAATAATTTATTAAATGTATACTGTATACAAATCACTATGTTAAGCACAATGAATTCAAATAGAAAAGCTTAGAGGGTCCCTGATCTCAAGGAACTCACATTTTAATGGGAGAGGCAACACATATGGAAGGTTTTAGCTGCATTAAATGGAAAATTCTCTTGGTCCTTAGGATGCACCACAAAGCAGATGGTAATATTTTTTCTTTGGAAAATGGAAATGTTCATTCATAAAATCACATCAGTTTAATGGGAAACCATTTGTCAATGCCAAAGACTTTGGTGGCAAGAACTTTCTTTTCTTGGTCTTTAGTAGTTGTGGCTATAGTACTTTTGGAAGCAATTAGTTGCCAGGTTGCATCTTCGTAGAGTGATGACTGAGGACACGGGGCTAGAAACAATGTTATTTTCAAGGTTTTTGGCTTTAGAGTCCCGGGAAATGGTAGCCTAGGTAGTGGTGATGTTGATTTGACTTGTTCTGGCACATACTGTCTCTCTCATAGGGTCTTGCTGCTGAAGGAAGGCTCTGCTGTACTGAAGCTGTCTTGCCTGTCCTCTATGTGGAGGATGGTTGGTTGGTAGTTGGTGGAAATGGCTGACCCTTTTCCCACAGACGTTGCTTTTCTTCATTATTGACTGTGAACTGATGGTTGTCCTTCATTCTCAAAGAGGACCTTGACATCAGGAAGGTGATGTCATGACAAGCACATGCATTGGATTTTAGTGAGGGGGTGCTGTGCTAAGTTACCAATCTCACTTTCTCCTCCAGGGTCATCTGCATCCCTTGGCCAGATATAGATCAGGAGGACTAGAGATGACCCTGGATGCGAGGCAAATAGGGTTAAGCAACTTGCCCAAGGTCACATATCTAGATAGTGTCAAGTGTCTGAGGCTCGATTTGAACTCCCGTCCTCCTGACTCCATGGCCAACTCTCTCTCCACTGTGACACCTAGGTGCCCTAATGATGTCCAAAGTATCAAGAATCTGCATGCACACATGCATGTGTACATGCACATGTACAGGTACAGATAAAAGCACATGCACATGAACACACATACCACACATGCACATGTTCATGCAATGAACATGCACATGCAACACACACTCACACCACACAGCAATGCAGTGCAACACACAAACATGCAGCATGCACACATGCACATGCACACACATGTATGTGCATGCATGCGCACACACATGTGCACAAAGTGTTTAAGAAACCAAACAACATTATATAGATTATGGAAACATTTTTATTAAAATGGATATTTTAAAAAATTCTAATACTTAAAGTAGTAAGCTTCAATTACTTGGAATATCTACTTATATGAAACAACCCATTCCCCAGAGATGACAGATCTATCACAACAGTTTAGATTGGGAAAGTATCTTAGAGATACCAAATGCTTCTACATTTTCCAAAGTTAATCTAATAGCAGTTGCTACTATATATCAGTTATGTACTATCAATAGCTCCTGTTTACATAATGTTCTATGGTTTATAAATAATAACACATTTATTTAGCAGAAAGCACTTTCTTCACAACAACCTTTGTGAGGTAGGTGGTGAACATATTTTATCCCAATTTTTCAGATGAGAAAATGAAACCAGGATATTAGTAGCTAAATTTAAGCAGGGAAACAATGTGGTCTTGTTGAAAGAGCACAGAAAACTGGTAATGACCTGGATTCTATTCCTGACTCTGCCCCTATTTAGTGATATAACCTTGTCCAAATCACTTCTCTGATCTCATTTTCCTCATTTGTACATTGAAGAGATTGTACTAGATAATCTCAAAAAAAATCTCTTCCTACTTCAAATTTATAGGATTTTAGAGATAAGAGAGAAAGTTTGAGGTATTTTGAAAAGATTAAGAAATCTGAAGTTGGAATATCTGCGTTTAAAACCAGAATCTTCCTCTAATTAGATGTCATCATAGCTTTTAGCCTCTCTTATCCCAAGTCTCCTAATTTATAAAATGGAGAGGGAACTGGGTGAGATAATTCCTAAGGTTCCCTTCCACATCCCATGATCCTATAATCTTATGACCAAGCAAACAATTCCCTTAGTGTGTGATGTACCATCTTTTGCTTGAAGCCTTTCCTGATTATCTAGCTTTGCCCATGTACTCCTTTGGAGAATATCTTGTATTTAATTATTTTGTATATAATTTATTTTACAGCTATAGTTTTTGCTTATTATGTATAATATACAAAATGCAAGTTCTAGTATTTATGTAGGTATATTTACATGTTAATATATCTACTTCCTGGTTATTTCCAACACATTCTGCCTGCTCTCTGGCTATTTTCT